>NW_025318693.1:10857500-11457500 GCF_018153725.1 Drosophila mojavensis | reverse complement strand
TATAATACAAGAAAAGAAAAATGTAGTTCAACTTCACATTAATTTCTCTATAACAATGGCGAATTGTGTTTGCGTGTGACAATAGCAACAACAAAATAATACAAATAATTTCGAAATAACTTATTTAGTGGAGCAAACCACATTGATGGACTGCACATAATTCTCCAGAGATTGTACAATTATTAATACCAAGTATGAAAAATGTTCAATATTCATATGTAAAGAGACTCTCGATTAAAAACAAAAACCGGTCGCATATGAGATAAAAATAACGTACGATTGACTTTTACCTTTTTTTCTTTTTTTGGTTGATAAGCTTTGTTTAATTTATGCGCACACACAAAAAACACGACTTACTTAAACGCCTTAAACATTTGCACTGAGCTTGTTGATGAGCGCGGCTCAAATTATATTCCGATATGACGAGCCATATGATAGCCATATTCGATAAAATTAATCGACACAAGTGGTAGATTTGGTAAATATTCGTTTGAGCCATATATTTTTGGTAAACTCGGTATCTAAAACGGGTTACTTAATTTGAGACTTATATTTTGTTCACATCATATTTGCCGATAGACCACTAGCATTTTTTTAAATGGGAACTATCGCCATTTCATAAAGGGTGAGCAAAGAAGACTCAGCACAATCGATAAAAAATATTTCGCTTTTAGTATTTTTTTTTTTTTTTTGGCGCATTATTTAAACTTTTCGGCTAGACTGTCATATAATCATTGCAGGTAATATTGAGCTTACATATATATAATATTTATATAATATAATATTTAGTATGAGTATTTATTATGAGAATGAGTCACATTTTTACATAGTCTTATGAGTATAATCAGAGATGGTAGACTGATCAGAATACGTATGCGTAAGGGCCTAATGGAATACATATATTATATTTTATATTAAATAATTAATAACACAAGAAATCTGAACTAAATCCCATATAATAGAACTGCAGATGACTGTGAAGGCGACCAGTTATGGATCGTTGATGGTAAAAACAGGTGTTGATCACCTTGACTTTGTACTCTATATACGTATCCGTGTATATATATTCTTCTGTGCAGTCAGTCCAGAAAATTGATCCTTATGCAAATTGGTAACTTGACAACTTGACCGATATCGAATTGACCAAGGCTAACAAGAAGACTACCTAAAAACCAATAAATATATACATGCGAAGGACGTTCAAAAAGTTTGATTTGCTTATCGAAAGTGATTATTTTTTATTAAATTTTCATTTTTCTCCCCCTCAAAATAATCCTATGTAATATTGTATACTTGTGCCGCTTCTTCCAGTCCTTGAAACACTTCAAGTCTGATCTGTTTCGATTCTTTGCCTCGTCTATATAGGAATATACATATCGTATCGTGTTCGCTGCTGCTCCGCTTTCCTTTAGGTATGCTCTACCGTTCGGTAAGTAAATTTTCGCAACTTCAATCAATGTTCAGTAATTTTGTATGCAACTGAATGTTTTTTATTCAATACGTTCAATAATATAATAACAGTATAATTATGTAAGTACTGTGGCATTACGTTCGCTATAAATGCTGTAGAGCGATGCCCGTATGAACGCATCGCTTTTCTCCACAAATCCATCCAAATGAGTCCACAAGAACCAAAATGTGAGCGAGAAGAGTAAAATCTTGCTGACCCAGTCGAGTATATAAAGGCGACGCAGAACTATTTTGGCGTAGGGCAACGTGGCGTCACTCTCGCCCAGAATGAAGGTGCGCATGCCCCGTATATAGTTGCTGATGTAAGTCTCCCAGTTGACCTGGCTAACCGATGTGTCGAACAGCTCCTGGTCCGTGGCGTTTAGCGTATGGCTCATCTCTTGAAATTTATCATTCCTAAAGTCCCAGTCTTTTGTTGTGTAGTACTGCAGCAGCTTCAGTCCGGTGGAGATTTTACGCTGAACGTTGACCAAGCTGGAACGAGAGGATGTTCACGTTAGTTGAATGTGCAGAGCGAGGGCAGCAGACGTCACTTACAAGGGCTTCTGGCCAAAGAGCAGCAGCCAAAAGTCTATGAAATAGGCAGGCAGATAGTGAAAGAAGATGACGCAAAATAGATGATGGTAATAGTTTCGCTTGATGGAACCGCCCGGATACCAGAGCGCAAAGCTGAGCGGAGTTTCGTAGAAAAACTTGCGACCGGTCTCAATGCTCTCGCCCCAGGACATCAGCGCCTTGCTGGAGATGCACAGATTGCAGAACTCCACTTGGTTCTGTTCGCTGTTGGCCTTCGACTCGGCGGTCGCCTTGCCGCGCTTAAAGCCGCAGAGAATCATGCCGTTGATGGCCTTGTCGACGGGAATTACCGTCGATGCGAAATCTGGATTGCAGTGCATAGAACGAATGACGCCGCGAGCGGCGCCAATCATCAGACCGGTTGGCCCATTCACGCCCTCAATCCATCCTGGCATGGGCTCGTCTATGGCCGCCGTGACTGCAAGAATAGGGAGTGTCAGCCATAGCCGATAAGTGGGCCCGAAACCAGTTTGCGGGACCTACATACCAATGGAAGGCCGTGTGATGATTACAGGTAGCTTTTTGTTATATCTGCAAATTAGATCTTCCGACAGTGCCTTGCTGTAAGCATACGTGTTGGGCAATCCGTTGAGCAATCTGCAAATGGAAACGTGAGTCGACTCAAAGCATGCTGAGCGATGAATCATGTATATACTTGGGAGTTATTTCCGCTAGGCCCGCATCGTCCATTGTCTCGACCATGCGGATGATGTCGAATGGATTCTGTGGCGCCGGATAGGCACGCTCCTCCAGCACGCTCTCGTTGCACTGGCAATACGACGTGGAGACATGGACCAGTGCTTGCAGATTGGCCATCTTTTCGGCCAGCTGGAGCACCTTCAGCACGCCCAGCACATTCATGTTGACCATCGGGCGCAGCGGCTGATCGAAGCGCACATTGGCCGCACAGTGGAACACAATCTCCACATTGGAGGCAAGTGTGTTGATGTCATTGGCGTCCAGGCCAAGGTCCGGTTCCAGCACATCGCCCTTTACCACGCGCACTTTATTAACGATGTCGGGATTCTTCTCCAACAGCTTGCTGAAAATCTGCAAAAATTTTAACAGTTAAACAGTTAAACAGTTAAACAACGGTGGGTCATTAATTAAAAGACACAATTACTTCAAATGCGCTAAGCTACTGTATGCAGTTGTTGTTGCTGCTATTGTTGTTGTTGTTGAGTGTAACTGAAGTTGGCTAAGAGCTGGTGGGTTACGTGGAGCAGCTGCTTAGATTCGCCTAATGGACCAAGTCTGTGCGCGCGCAGTGACAGAAATGAATAGTCATTGTAATTTTGGATTTTTTCGACACCGATATTGACTACCTTGACTTATAAATGTCTAGGTGTGTGTGTAAGTGTGTGTGTGCGTTAGTCTTGGCTTACAATTTAATGTCTTGCACTCGCTTGCCTATTTGTCTTTTGCTATAATTCTGGTAATTTGAAATTTAAGTATTACCATTTCTTCAAATGAAGGGCAACTTGTGATTGCCCAACTATCGCAATAGAACTACAAATTTGTGAACTGACCTTGACTTTATGTCTTAAGTGCTCAGACTTGCTTTAAACCATAAGTTTGGGCCATGCCAGTTAGACATATTTTCAACCAAGTCTCGCATTCTTCTGGCGTTTAGTCTGTCGTCATGGTTCTTAGGAATAACCCCACGTTAAATACCTCGATTACAGCTAATTAAATGTGCTAATTATAATTACGTGTTAGGGCAGCTATTGTATTATAGCGGAAAACGATTACATAAGAGTTAAAACCACTCATTCGTGATATATCAGACACACATGGAAGTAATGCGAAGCCACTAAACCACAAAAAGGTTAGAACACTTTATTGACTTTAGTTGTTTTTCTAAAATAGAATATCTAATTTGATAGATTAATTAATATTAATGAATACATCAAATATAAATAGTATTAAAATAAATTCAATAATTACATATATTTAAATACATGCCAGGAAAATGTATACTATGTATATACAATAAATAAATATAAAGATATTCATATAGATAGTGTCATCAGCTGTAGGGACAAACAAACGGACAGACAGTTTAAAAGACGGATAGACAAACAGACAGAGCGATATGCCAATATATACTTAGCTACCTTCATCAAATCTTTATGTACTTATAGTTACAAGTAAACAAATAAATGTTAAGTATATATAGTATATGACGAGCATTTAAATTATGCACAAAAACTCGACTAAAAAAACTTTCAAATAGGTAAAATTTAATTACAGTTTTCAAGTTAATTTATATAATTTTACCTACTAATTTAGTAATAAAAAGTAACATTTTCAATTTCATTTAGTACTTCCATAAAAAATTACATTTAGATAATAAAACCTTTCCTAAAATTAGTTTTTGACATGACTATTAACTGCATAAGGTGTGCCTATTATATATGCCATGACTGTATAAAGCCAACGAACTGTATTTGCGAATTCAGCCACACTTCTACAATATTAATTAATTAATTTTAAAATACATTCATTATTTTTATTTTATTTATTTCACGAGTTGTATTAATAATAAATCAATAATAGAAAATAAATTCCTAGCTGACAATCGTATGCGAATATGCTAGTTAACTATGAGTTATTAGTCATAAATGTATAAACAAAATACGAAATTTATCTACATGTTTCTATATTTTTCCACTCTTTCTACTATAGAAACAAAAAAATACGAGTTTTCGTTCAGTAACTACAATTTTTACTTAAATATTAATGTATAGGCATACAATGGTAATTAGAGATAAAATATGGTTATTGGGAAATTATAAGGTAGAAATAAACGGAATTTATAAAATATGTTTTAAATATTATTTGTAGGATAAGATAATTTCAAATTTGTAGCTTCTTATTCAAATAAAAGCAAATTAAAGAAAATAAAACATAAATATAATATATTATATTAAATTATATGAACACATTAAATAAATAATCTCATGTGTTAGTAACTGTTATGTTTATGCTATGACTATATAATTCAGTCTCCTTTCCAATTAGAGTCAAGTCATGCATTTAATAATGAATAAAAATAAATTGATGCCTGAGTGATTAATATAGCCATTCTACTTGAATTTTATTAACATATCGAGGAAAATAAAAAATGAAATTCATTTCTAAAAGCGACATTCTACTCTCTCCCCCTCATTCTACTCGCAGGCAAGTGTGTGTGTGTGTGGCTATTATTCAAGCCACGACTGTATTAACTTTCGATTGCATTTAACTTAAAACCGCATTCGTGAGAATGGCAGAGGGCAGGGCAATGGCATATAAATGGAAATCATTGCATTATGGGGATGGGATTGGCAGATTGCCAGGTCGCTCTTGGCTGCCATTGAAACTGAGTTAATTAATTAAATTAAATTAGCTGAAATTATACTTACGACACATTTGAAGTATTGTTCCTTGCGCACAGCCGGCTCGACGCCCTTCTTGGTGCGTATCAGTAGATAGATGGCACTCAGATCTGAGCAGCTACGCAACAGCTTCTCGACCAGAACTTTGCCCATGAAGCCAGTGGCACCTGTTATCAATATCGTTTTGCCGGCATAATAATTTGCTATTTCAGAGACGCCAGAATCGGCGGCATTATTCATTAACTCCATGCTGCTGCCGAGCTCTGTGTGCTGCAAGAGACAAATATTCAGTTAGATTCTGGTTCTAGTCGTTGTTGTTGTTGTTGTTGTTGCTATTGCTGCTGCTGCTGCTGCTGCAAATTAAGATCTGAAATGAGGCTCACTTGTTTGAGTGTTGTTTGTTTAGCCCAGTTACTCGGTAAATATTCTATTTCAATGTCAGCTTTTACGAAATATCCAAGCCACAGCAACACCAGCAGCAGCAACAACAACAACTAAAACAAGTCATACAACTGGGCGTAATTGGCGTGAAGGGATTTTGGAATCTGTTTACTCTTTTGTTTCCCAGTAACAGCCGCAGCCACAGCCGCAGCCACAGCCGCAGCCACAGCCACAGCAAAAGCCACCAAATTGTTGTACGCTTATGAGGCTAAATATGCGGCGTTAGGTTTAAAGACCTGTGTTAACACACTGGCTCATTTGTTTGCTTTTCATTTATTATATTAAATTATGATTTTTTTATTTTTTTTATTTTGATTATTATTATTATTATTTTTTTTTTTTTTTGCACCACATTTTGTGAGTCTGAGAATTGAGGTATTTGGGTTTACTTTGAAAGAAAGAAAGTTATATATAATTAAACTAGGCTCATAAAGTTATCTGAAATTAAGCATAATTACTCATAATTTAATGCGAATATAAAACTAACTAGTCTTAAGCGATTTAATATCTATAATAATTTTAACCCTCTCTCTCATCTCTCTCCTTACTCCATTTTATGGCCACACTTAAAAGTAAAAGATTAAGTATATTTGTAACTCATACGTCATGTTGGCCAGGCCCCCCGCTCGGTGGAATTTGAGCTGCTTGTTTAAGCGCTATTACAATAGCCGCTTACACACTGGCCAACAATTCGTTAATTGGTTGATGCAATAGCAAATGCTGCTGCAAACTCTTGCAGTTGCTTCCTAGCCAAACAAAAGACTTCGAACACAAACTTGATTGCCTGCAGCCTGAATGGGCGATATGCATCGACTATTGCAATATTTGCCGTTAATATTAGTGGCTGCTTGTCTGGTATTTTGCAGATTTTTCAGCAAATGAGCACACACACACACACATGCACTCACACACTTGCACACATACGCACAAAGGCTTCTCACGCCACTGGCTTTGGCTAGATCAACAATACAAATGGATTTTCACGTAATATTCACAAATTCAAACAGCCGACAGTCGGGCACGCAAATTAAGACACTTGCATAGTTTTTTTTTATTTATTTTTCATTTTTGAGCTTTTTTTTTAAGTTATTTTTCACTGTGAATATTTTTTATTTGTTTTGTAATTGTTTTTGAGTTTATTTTTATTGTTTTTTTTTTTTTCGCTTAAGTTTTGTAAATTGTTTAGTTAAACATAAGTGGGCTGGTTCACAATGGCATAGTTCACAGTAGCTGCACACGCGGGCTATGCTTAAGGACTGAAATCAGTGAGCACTTAACGCTTAATTAGCGCACGCTTAACAAATATAGAAGATCTTGACATGATGTTTTCTTTAACAATTTACGAACTGCTATAGAATCCGCAACTAAAACCGAAACCGAAACTGCAACTCACTTTTTTTTAAATCTTGTTAAATCTTGTCGTGTTTTATTTAATTTGTCCGGTTGCTGCTTCACAAAATTGTTTGAATCGAATCAGTTGAATACTCAGCGACGACTGAATTCAAAGCGGGCAATTGGCTTGAAGTTATACTCGTCGTAAAGGAAATTCAACGTCGCGTCGTCACCTCACTCACACACACACACTCACACACACGCACACGACGGGCAGACGTGATTTGCGGTTCGCGCATACGTGTGCAATAGCAGGTGTATGTGTGTGAGAGTTTGTTTGTGTGCGTGTTTGTTTACCTGTAAGTGTTGTCTATTCAAATGCACTGGTATTGCTTGTAGCGGACGCCAGCGTTCCGGGTAGTCCCAAATGCATTTTAAGGCATGGCTCGCTCACTCACGCTCCGTACGCATCGAAAAGCTCTCTATATTTAATTGAAGTGCATTTACTTTTGCTGCAATAAAATACAATTAAGAGCCCATTGAGAATGTCTACATGAGTGCAAGGGCAGCCGATTATGTCAAGCTAGTTGGCAAAATTGAGACAAAACAAAACAGAAACAAAACAAAAAATCCCAGAAAAAGGACAGGCCTCAGCTGCAGTCAAGGCCAGCGAGTCAAGTCGTGTCGAGTCGAATCGCATCGAGTGGAGCTTGATGCGACCCTAAAAGTGCACGTCATTCAGTTCGCAGCAGATCTGCATGGGTATATCTATATATGTATATGCTTATGTGTGAGTGCAACTGCATTTGGGATAAATATTCATTTTGGAGCCAGCTCCATGGCAAAATATAAAATAAGAAAAAACTGCATTGAATACAAAGAAAAAAGTTGTGCGACTGGTTGGCGGACTGGCCTGTCTCGTAAATGTAGCCCCACACCCCGCTCCCCACTCATCCTGCACACACCTGAACGAATTCAGGATGGCCTCTTGACTTTCGCAATAGCCCGACCAAAAAAAAAACCAGAAATCGAAAATAACGACCTTGAGATGCTTATATAAACTTGGTATCCGTTACGTTTTCGTTTTCATTTGTTATTGGCCGTTGGGTTTATAATAATAGAGAATTCCTTAGATCATGACGTGACATAATTTGCTCGGAGAGCAGGTGTCAAAGAGAGATAGAGGGAAGCGGCATCTAACAGTCGTACTAAGTGGTTCTGTAAACTTATGAAATTGGCTGCCATAGACTTCTCACCAGACTGCAAATTGGCGACCTCAAAATCGTTTGTTTTTCTCAATTCTATATATACCCTGTAGAACTTAAAAATGGGTATAATGTTAGGGAATTAATATTTAATCTACTGAAAGAGGAAGAAGTCATTAATTATATTTAAATATAAATACTATATTTATTCCTGATCAGGCTTAGTAGCAAAGCAAAGTATGGCTCTATGGTTGCTAATATTATGACTGATATACTGATAATCAAGCGAGCTTATTCTATTTTCTTAATCTGATAATTAGAAGTTTCCACATAACCGATTTAATATATTTTCATAAGGCTTAGGGTATGTGCTAGTCAGTCAATTACATCTGGAGTAGCCATACTCGTTTTAATTTTGTAATCAAATGATGCGGAAAACTTGTTGTTTGTTTGAATTGGCTAAATATGTAACTAAATAACGGAGTATAGTAATGAATTTTGAGCAGTGTAAATTTGTGATCTACTTCCAAAATAAAATTTTGTCATAAACTATATACTAATCTTAATCAGTTTTTATAGCAATTAGTTCGATTAATATTTGAGAAACAAATTGCGAAATCTATAGTATCTAGATTAAGTAGAGATCAAACCAGCTGCCAATTTGTAATTAATTGTCGATTTAATCGAGAAATCTGGTAGATTAAACGATTGACCTCAGGTTATGCAGAAAGCTTTTAAAATTTGTACTAGTTTTTCGATATTTTATCTGTTAATTAAGAAAATCCATAGCATTGGAATTGGAAATTTCTTAAATGAATTTTTAATGCATTACAGTTTATAAGAAAAAAAAATAGCAGTACGATAAATAGAGGCGTGCGCATTCTGTAGTTAACACTCGAGAGTCTTTAGCTAATATGTGCCTATAAATGCATTACTGCTTTCCTGGTATTTACTGACATTTACCCACTTACGCAGACATTAACAGCTTTTTAATTAGGTGCGGGCCCGAGGCTCGAGGCAACGCCTCAACTCAACTGTTTTTCATTCACAGCAACTCAAAATTATATCTACTTTTGTTTAGTTAATATGGATCACTTGGGAAAACGAGTTTACAATTCACTAGCTATATATCACTAATTCTAGATCTAGTAACTGCTGATCTAAAAGGAATGGTAATGCAGGAAATCTCACTTGAGAAATTTCAAAAACAATTTTTTTTTTAAATGATATACTATGTATATATACATATGTACATAAATTTATGCATATGCATTTAAAACAATTTTAAATTGCATATTAAATTTATAGAATATTTATTTATTTATATTTATAAAAATATTTGAAAATATATGTTATTTACAAATATATAAATAAATATTTGATATGGAATTTAATTTTTTTTTTTTTTTAATATATAAATATACAATATATACTAATTTGTAAATATAATTTTAATCTATTTGAAGAAAAAACATATCCATAAAAAATACATGTTATATTTAATTTAATATTAAATATAAATTTAATGTCTAATCCATTTAATCCAGAATTTAATCGTAAGAAAAACTCTAATTTGATGAGCTTTGCTTGAATTGTCATTAATTTATAGAATCGTGTGGGAGGACAATGCATAGATGATTACATACATGTAGTAGAGGTTTATTTTGAAAGAACTTGAAATCGTCTATAAATAGTTAGTTATTTACAAAGAAATCATTTATGCATTTGTTCAAATACAAAAGCTTTTCGAGGCTGATTCGGTCTGTTTCACTTGTGTTTTATTGATTTAGGCTAGCAAAACAACATTAATTTAAATTATTATTATTTTGATAATTACTATAATAAAAAGTGCAATTGCATTTAGAAATCGACCATTCGTAAATTTATACAAATTTATTGCACACCCGCGTTGAATGATATAAACAACGGCTTTACTCTCAGCGTGAAACCAGTTAATTCGAAAACAACAATTCTGCAGCTGTGACTAAGTATTACAACAGAGAGTTGCCTGTGAACGCAGATAAATACGGAAAACTAAGCACTATATTTATTTTTAAAATTATTATCTATTTAACAGAGATGCAGCCATGCTATGACTACATAATTATGTTGTGCTTAAATGTTAAACATGAAATGTGAAGACAAAACACTCTCAATCGAAGGCCAAAGTTAGTTTCTATGCCTGGGCGGGTAGTTCATAGCTAGCATATGATATGCTAGTCAGATTCATACATATACATATGTATATACATTGCTTCGATGTCGCATAGTGTGCGACAACTGATCGAAGCTGAGAGCAGAAAGCTATATCGATTATATAATATTTCGAAATGAAACTAGAATTCTTTCAATATATTGCTGCTCGTGTGTCTGCTAGGAATGTTTGATGGACGAGGCCAACGTCACATGATCCGTTATGATTATGGATCACAATTTACTTTCAAATAAGCCAGAGCAATGAGTCTTTAGATCTTCTAACAAGCCAAGTTGAAGAAACTCAGATGCGTATTATACATCATTAATTTTAATGTTGCGATACTCTCATTGAATTAATTAATAAAAATAATAATAATAATAATAATAATAATTAAAATAATAATTATATTATAATAATTATAAACAAAAATTAGGATATGCTTAAACCACTTTGTCAAATTTTATAAATTCGAACAATAAATTTGCTAAATGCCAACGGACCTGTCCAGAATCTGGATGCATAGTTGGCATTCAAATGGGGTAGAGGAGTTAAGAAATTGGATGCCTATTGTTTAAGTGAATTGATTTCAAATGCGGAGCACACAAGAAAAACAAGTTTTAGTTCCGTTGATGTCTGATATATGTCTATAACTATGCTTTTTCTAATACTTGTCCACAAAGTTAATCGAGCATATTGGTTTTATGCAATCTCAATTTAGCAGTTCAAACCATTTTTGGGTTAGACGTTTTTTCAGAATCTGAGCGAAGTGTGATTCAAACTTATATTTTTATGATTGGCCCAAACGTATATATACTTGATTATTGAGGCGTGGCGATTGGGGAAAAACCTTATCTTCGACAGTTTTAAAGTTCGACATTTAACAAATGAATTACTGTTGACCTGCCCTCTGAATCTACCAATTAGGCGTAGAAAGTCGAAAAAATAAAACTTTAGACCTTTAGAGGTTGAGGTCCAAACTGCAGATATATCAACGCCCTTTGAGGGAGGCAACAAAGTTGTTAAGCTAAAATCTGTAATTTGTTAAAGGAGCTATGTAAAAATTGTGTAGTCTAAAAATTTCGATTCAGAATTAATTAATATTAATAATAATTAATTAATCAACTGCTATTTGATCGTGAGCAAGTAGCCGTGCAGCCGGTTGCGCCCGGTTGTTATGTTTATATTTATATATTTTTTATTAACAGGCCTCTCCTCTTGATAATGTATACAAAATGTTATAAAAAACATGTGCGAATTCAGTCAACAGCTATTTGTGAATTTAGAAAGACGATTGCTTAGCTATGTGATACGGTTTGTCCATCGGGATAGACTGCTGGAAATGTTAGTTCGCTAAAGTCAAAAATATTATTGATACCTGATTAAAAACAGTAACATTCCCAAAATATATATGGATATATGGAACATTATAAAATTAAATTGATATAAAATAAATAAAATATATGGAATTTAAAGAATACCAAGAACGTTCTTGCTTAAAAATGAAAAAATTATTGAATACTTATTAATTTATTTATTATATTTTCTTTTACTTTCGATTACCAATCAACGCGGTAAATTTGAAATGTGAGCGTTTAAATTTCGTGTCACGAAAGAAAACACGTCACATGCTCAACTCTAGTTTATACTGCCAGCTTATGTTCGAGCCGGATAAAAGCCAAGCTATGACTGGAAACCACTTTTGAACCAGTTATTCGATGTGATTATTTCCTTATGGATGAAATCCCCATTTCACACAGTTCTTAAAATACATTCATTTAAATGGAACAACATCTTTCTGGCAACAAATATAGAGAAAACTTTACTATTTACGTGAGGTTGTTAAAAGTATATTCTTTTTTTTTTTTTTTAATAAAACAAAAATTAAATTAGACCATTTTTTGTTGAATTAATATTTAGGAAATTAAATAAATGTTTGAACAACGTCTGGAGTAAAGCGAGGTCCAATTATTGAGTACAAATTGGTAATCAAAGTAGTGATCCGTTAGTAGCTGCGTCCAAATAACGTGTAGAACTTGGGCTTGTTTTTACAGCTGGGATTGATGCACTTGTCACTGTCGGTAATCTTTGACGGCTGCTCGAAGGGTATGCACAGGGATTTGGCACCCATGGACGGTGCACCAGGCTCGGCCTCGTTCTCTTCTCCGCGTGCGCTGTCCGCCTTGATCTTATCCTCGCAGGACGTGTCTCCGCAGAAGGGAGCTAGCAGCAAGTTCTTCTTCTCCAGTTGGCCGCAGAAGTCGGCCCAAGATTTGACGAGCTTTGTGTGCGACACCAGATCCAATTGCGCCTTGTTGAGCATGCTTCCATGAATGGTCTCCAGGAGGGCGGGAATCTTCTTTTCCACGTCGGCCATGGCAATGGTTAACTTCTCACCGGTATCACGACGCACGGCCACAATTTGCTTCGCCTGCATGTCCTTGGGACCCAGCTCGATGCGAATTGGCACACCTTTCAGCTCCCAGTGGTTAAACTTCCAGCCAGGCGAATAATTGTCGCGATAATCGCCTTCACAGCGTACGCCAGCTCCGCTCAGACGGCATTCCAGCTCTTTGCAGGCGCCCAGCAGCTCGGCGCGCTCCTCGTCCTTAGTGTTAACCGTAATACCGCACGGAACGACAATAGCCTGCACACATGCCACATGCGGTGGCAGCACCAGACCCTGATTGTCCGCATGCACCATAATCATGACGCCAATGGTGCGGGTGGTGATGCCCCACGAGTTCTGATGCACATATGTTTTCTGCTGCGTTTCCGGATCCTCGTAGACAATCTCAAACATTTTGGAGAAGTTTTGACCCAAGTGATGACTGGTCGCACCCTGTATGGCACGGCCCGAGGCCGAAATGAAGGCCTCCACTGTTGTAGTGTAGTCGCCACCAGCAAACTTCTCCTTTTCGGTCTTGCGTCCCTTCACCACGGGTATGGCCAGCAGATCTGTATAGATCTGCGCGTACAGATCTAAGATTTCTAGCACTTCCTTATCGGCCTCATCCTTGGTGGCAAACGCTGTGTGACCCTCCTGCCAGAGGAACTCACGAGTGCGCAGGAAAGGCTGAGGATGCTTGAATTCCCAACGCTACAAATATGTAGGAAAAGTGCTTAGGATTAGGGTATCCAATTGAATTTCCAACTACTTACCACAACATTATTCCACTGATTGAGGCGAATGGGCAAATCTCTATAGGATTGTATCCACTTAGCGTAGGCGGGATACATGACAGTTTCAGAGGTAGGACGCACAGCAATTGGTTCGGCCAAATCCGAATCACCTGACTTGGTCACCCATGCCACTTCCGGTGCAAAGTCAGCAATATGATCCTTCTCACGCTCCAGCGCCGCTTTCGAGACAAAGATTGGGAAGTAGCACTCCTTGACACCCCTGCGCGTGATTTCCGCATCAAACCAGTTCTTGATCGCCTTCCAAATCGCAAAGGACCAGTGACGCAGTATATAACAACCGGAAACATCATAGTACTCTATCAGTTCACCCTTGGTTATCACCTGCGAGTACCAGTCAGGCAAGTTATCCTCCTTTGTGGCCTCCAGACCCAATCGGGTTTGTTTCTTTACACCACTTGAAGAATCTGGCTTAGGTATAGCTGGCGCAGGTTTCTTGGTAGGCTTCGCCGCCTTTTGCTGCGGTTCCTTGGCTGCCTTCTTTGCAGAGCCGCCGCCACCGCTGCGACCAGCAACGGGAAAATCGGTGCCGGTGACCTCCTTGTATTTGGCTTTTAGCTCCAACAGCTTACGGACCTCTTCGTCAATAATCTCTTTGGCAGCATTGCTGCTCTTGGCGGCACGCACCTTTTCGCCCTGAGCATTGATGTCCAACGTCAGCTGATCAGTGGCAGGCGCAGCCACCTCTGCTTTAATCTCCACCTTAACTTCGACCTTTGCGTCAGGTGTCCAATCTTTGCCAGTTAGAGTTTTGTACTCCGCCTTCAGAGAGAGCAACTTCTGCACCTCCGGATCGATGGCTGCCTTGGCTGCCTTAGCCGATTTCAGTTGACGTATTTTATCGCCCTGCTCTTTGATTTTAGACAAGACACTGCCAACCTCACCACCACTGCCTGCGTCCTCAGCAGTCAGATCTACGGTAGCGACTGGTGTAGCTATGGGCGCTACGGTGCCTGGCTTCCACTCCTGACCCGTAAGACTCTTGTAATCGGTCTTCAGAGCCAACAGCAGTTTAACTTCGGCATCAATCAGCGATTTTTCCGACTTGGCAGACTTTAGTTGTCTAATCTTATCGCCCTGCTGTGTGATCTTGTTGAGCAAATTGGCTACGGCACTGGCAGCTGCCGGTTCCGGCGACTTTTCCTGCTTAACTTTGATGGCGGCCGGCGCTGTCGTGCCTGGCTTCCAATCGCTGCCGCTGAGCTGCTTGTAGTCCGCTTTCAAGCTGAGCAGCGTCTTTACGGCTGCATCGATGGTGGCCTTATCAGCCTTGGCTGCCTTCAGCTCGCGCACTTTATCGCCTTGGGCTGAGATTTGAGCCAGCACTGCAGAAATGTCGGAGGAGGCGGGAGCTGAAGCTGCAGGTGCTGCTGGCGCTGCTGCTGCAACCACGGTTCCTGGTTTCCAATCCTGCCCAGTTAAAGTTTTATATTGAGCTTTCAGCTCCAGCAGTTGCTTGACAGCCGCATCAATCTCTGGCTTAGCTGCCTTCTTGCTCTTCAGCTCGCGCACCAAATCGCCCTGCTTCACAATGCTCGCATTGACACTGGCTGCATCGCCAGCAGCAGCTGGAGCCTCACTTGTCGGTGCCATAGCTGCTGGTGCCTGGCCAGGCTTCCAATCCTTGCCACTGGCGGCCTTGTAGTCGGCTTTCAGGCTGAGCAGCTGCTTGACTGCAACGTCGATTTGGTCTTTCGCTGCCTTTTTAGCCTTTAACTCACGCACCAGGTCGCCCTGCTTAACAATTTGTTTATCCAAATCGGCAGTTTTGTCCGATGCAACGTTGGCAGTTTTAGTGCTGGTCGCCTGCAAACGAAAGAATCAGTTAAATAATTTGCATATAGTGCAGACGAAAAAGCTTTTCGTTTCAATTTTGAATACGTGTCAGCCATGTAACGTTTCAATTTGCAACAACAAACCAAGTTCGTCTTCTTCTTCCTCCTCCACGTTCAACGAAAGGTCTCAGAAGCAAACACAAACCGATCGCTAGCACTGACTGCACGGAACTGGTTTTGCCCTTGCCGCATCACGTTAGAGATGAGCAACATGAACGAACCAGCGAACCAGCGAGCCCGTGAACCAAGTGAAGAGCTGAGCAAATGCATTGGAGAATAGCTAACAGCCACGCTTACATTGCGAATTAAATGATTTTTCTTTTGTTTAACCTGAATTACACTAAATTTTAACTATATATAAAAGAGTTGTTCTTCCATACCTATAAGAGACATACACTCAGTGCTGCTCATTTGGCGATTTACAAACACAGAACACGTGTGAAGTGTGAAATGAAGAGGTGGGAGGGCCTCTCCCGCTCTCAACCAACAAGAGAGTTGAGTACGAAATGTATAGCGTGTGGGAGTGAGATGGCTATCTTTTCTTTTGGTTGCACTACGATAAATACTTGTAAGTCAGGGAAGTAATTATTATTGAGTTCTCTAAATACATATGGGTGTGCGTCCTATTAAATATAAGTCATAAGCTGCTTTTTCCTTTCACTCTTGCTAGCAAAACCATCTCCTTTCCTTATAAGACATTAGTGCTATTAGTTCTTCCATTCATCATACGAGGAAATCAACTACTCTAGTACTATCAATAAGAATTATTTATAAATCTCACTTACATTCGTTTTCGCAACTGGCGCTGGGCCTGCATTGATCTTCAGGCCAGACGAGGGCATATCTTTAGTATGGCCATCGGGAATGGAGAAGAGTATGATGGGTGAGGTGACATTTGTGTACGGACTGGGCGGTGCATAGGCGTTGTCCACCTTGAAGAAGCCGCGACGCTGCAGTTGAATGATGTCGCCCTTTTTGCACTTCTTGAGCTCCGGATCACCAAGCATCTGGACCTCTTCGCGCGTCTTGTGGCCAATGTATTGCTTGAAGTCCTCATCCTTGCCCAGAACCGCTTTGCTAATAATATTGTCAAAGTAAACACAAAACGTGGGTGGATAGGCAGTGGCATCGTCCTCAACTGCCAGCCAGGTGAGTTTCAGCGTCTTCTTGAAGTCTTTGTTGTCCAAATTGAGCGCGGCATCCACGGAGGTGATTGCGCCACTGGCATCTCTGTGGACTTTCTTGATGAGCAAATTGCCCCAGTTGATGAATGTGGCATTCTCGCCCTCTTTGAGAGCCTCAGCGTCCACATAGTCGATGTATATGCGCGGACCCAATGTGACGGTCTTCGTGCCCAGCTTCTCATCCTTGGGATGCACTGGCACTTGAACCTTTTCCAACTTGGCACCGGCCACATTCACAATGATGCGCTTTTCATAGTCCAGCGCGGTGTAACGCGGTGCAATGGGATCAATAACCTTCTTGTTGAAGGCCCAGATCTTGTCCCAATTCATAAACACCACAGATTTGCTGCTGCCTTGAGCAATGATGAACTCCCTGAGTCCTTCGACTGTCATGCCGCGTCTAATGATGCCGCGCACCGTGGGGAAACGTGGATCGTCCCAGCCATCGACAAGACCCGACTCCACGAACCACGTAAGCTTGCGCTTCGAGAGCACCGTATTCGTCATATTGAGGCGACTGTATTCCCAAATGTACGGCTTGCGCAGGTTAAGTGCATCAATAAACCAATAGAACTGGTCGTCACGATCGTGGTACTCCATAGTACGCAGCGTGTGCGTCACATTCTCAATGGCGTCCACAATGGGGCAGGCAAAGTCGTAAGTGGGATACACCCTGAATTGATTAGAAATACGTAATACTTCTAGATCCTCTATATAAAATAGCTTACTCACTTGTATTTGGTGCCTGTGCGGGGATGTGGTTCGTTCTTGCAGCGATAGATTGTCGGATCACGCATGCAGCCATTAGGCGAGGACATGTCGATCTTGGCACGCACGCAGCACTTTTGGCCAGCCTCGGTGCCCTGCACCATCTCCTGCCACATGGCCAGATTCTTTTCAACAGCTAAGGCAGAGGATTACTTGATTATAGAGCAATAGCAATAAAATCAATTAAACATGCTTACAGTTCGAACGGTTTGCCGATTCGATGCGCTGCTCACGCTCCAGCTTCATTTGCTCGGGCGGCGTATCATCTACATAGGCGGTGCCCTCCTTCAGCATTTGAACACAGTAGTCAAGCATGAGATCAAAATAGTTGGAAGTGTGCGTGAAGACATCCGGCTTGATCTGCAACAGTTCCAGATCTCCAAGTATGACATTTTCGAATTCTACAGTCTCTTTGGCAGGATTGGTGTCGTCGAAGCGCATGATCAGCTTTCCCTGGAAGGCCAGCGCATAGTATTGGTTGAGCAGCGCCGCCTTGGCGTGTCCAATGTGCAAATATCCCGAAGCCTCTGGAGGGAATCGTACCACAACCTTGCCCATCTCAGCGCCAGGCAGTTCCACAAATTTGCCCTCCTGCTTGCGCTCGCCGCTCTTAGCCGCGGGTTCGTTGGTGCTACGCTTGACACGCGCCTCCTCCGGCAAGGATTTCAGCACTTTCTGGATCAGTGGCTGTGCGTTGATCAGATCATACCAGCGCTGCACGTGCTGTGGAATGCCCTTCGCTGAAAGGAATTCATAGCGCGAGTGCATCTCATTGAACAGGGCGAAATCAGCTATAGTCAACTTATTGGCCACCAAATACGTGACTGGCGCAATGGACTTGTCCAGAAAGGACATGGCCCACGAGATGTCATCCTCGCATGTCAGCGAAAACGAAAGCCAGTGATCGATTTGTGTGCGTTCAATGGCCGTTTCGCCATAAAGCTTATAATCCGGTGCAGCACGTGCCAGCGCCCGCAACACGTCGTTGTTCGAGTGACAAACCAGGACACGATTGTCCGGGAACTGAAGCGAAGTCTCCTTGCCCCAAACAATTTCCACAGGCACTGAAGCGTTGATCAAATGCGCTGTTGCCAAGCCACCTTAGGTTGTATGGAAGAGACAGCTATTATTAAATGCATACGATAAATCTGATGCAATAGGTGCATATATTTGGTTCACAAATAGATCCATATGTGTAAATGCAGGCCGCAGCACATTTAACCATAACCTCACAATATTGCAAGCAGTTTTAATTAATTAATTGACACAACTTACTGATGGGTGGATTATTAACGTTTGCTTTTAATTTAATAGACATTCTGCCTATATATAAATTCGTTTGCAAACTGTTCGTAAATTATGAAATTGGTCGACTTATATACAAGTGCACGGCAAGCTGCCACCACTTCGGTTTTATTATGATGAATGAGAAACTTAGTGATCGAACTGGATTTAAACGTACAATAAATTGAACCAGTGGATAGCTCCAGTGATATTCCCAATATTCACACTGATGACAATTATACAAATAGTTTGATATAAAAGCAAGATATACAGTTTTGTATTTTGCTGGGAAAAATTCAACGAATAATTACAATTAATCAGGTACTTTAATTTTAGAATTGTAAGCCAATGAATATTGTCAAATAATTAAATTAATCGATTACGAACTACTTATCATCGATAAGAATTCATTTTGCCATTCACACTACATTGGGCTACAGCTGTTTGTATGCGGTTGCAGTGACTGTTGAAAGCTGTTGAAGAAGCAATTTTCCTATATGTACTGAGTGAAAAATTTAAGTTTTGTTAATATTTGTGGTAATTAAGCCACACACATAGTAGAAACACAAAGCTGAAACAGTTAAAATGGTAAGTTAAGTGGAGTGAAAGCAATTTTTGCTCTAGCTATTGTGAAAAGTCAGATTGGAAAAACAAACCTGCTGCGCTGGCCAGCGCAACACACCTGAGTCACCTTCTCGTGTTGAAAAGTGCATATGGCCGCTTGCAATGAAGTCGGGCTATGCTGATTTTTATATTGCGTGTCATTCCTTTTCAGATGCTGTTTATGTTGCTATTCAGTCGTCAAGGAAAACTTCGGCTGCAAAAATGGTATATGGCCTATCCAGACAAGACCAAAAAGAAGATAACACGTGAGCTGGTCACGACAATACTAGCCCGCAAGCCCAAGATGTGCTCCTTCCTGGAGTGGAAAGACTGCAAAATTGTCTACAAACGGTATTTGAATAACAATAGATATGCATACATATACGCTAAACAAATTAAACAACTCTTATATTACAGCTATGCTAGCTTATATTTCTGCTGTGCCATCGAGCAGAACGACAACGAGTTGCTGACTTTAGAGATAATCCATCGCTACGTGGAATTGTTGGATAAGTATTTTGGCAGTGTAAGCACTTTATATAAGTATTCCATATCGATTGTGGCAATTATCATATGCATAATTTGCAGGTTTGTGAATTGGACATCATCTTCAATTTTGAGAAAGCGTATTTCATATTGGACGAATTGTTGATTGGCGGCGAAATTCAGGAGACATCAAAGAAGAATGTCCTCAAGGCGATCGCCTCACAGGATCTGCTACAAGAGGTCAGTACACCAGAGATATATGAACTCTAATGCCTAGCATTGTGTGTGTATATAAGTGTATCTATTTAAATTATGCCGGAGATCTTTTGATTGTTCCATCAATTTTACTGGCCTAAACTAAAGTTTATTTTATTATCTTTATCTCGTTAATGTTTTGTTATATCATACAATTATATTAATGCCATTTCATGCATATAACTCGGTACATATACCTTTCAAATTCTACTACTTAATTATTATTTTGACTTTCTATACTTTTTCTCTAATTTGTGCAAACGAAACTAATCGAAACTATATAAATTTGATTGAATTTATTGATATTGAACACCAAAACCAAACAGCAAGAAGAGTTCTTTTACTCACTGCAATAGATATTTATTTATTCAATTAATAATTTATGCAATTTATATATTCAGTGAAACTGTTCTTAAGCTTAAGTTTAAATGATTTGTAAACAGAGACACATATTTCTATTTTATTTGCCCTTACTTGTCATTGCATGTCTCATGCGCTTTTCAATTTTTTAATGTTCCGACAAATTACAAACTTGCCAACAAGATAAACAAAGAATACAAAAAGAAACATAAGAGTCAAACAAAATATACGAGAAGCCCACGCAACTAATTGTGAGAATGAATTGAATGTCTTAATCGTTTTAATCACAATGTTGAGCGCTTGCCATAATTGTAAACATTCAATGTAGTTCCGTCCATTTAGAGTATATATATATATTGCCATTAAAATGTAGTACAATTTGTGGTAGTCAAATTTGTGTATTGTTTCCTAAAACTAAACATTATCGAGAAGGTATCAAGTTATTTGTTTTGCATGACCTTTGTAGTGCTGTAATTACATTATCCAATCGAACTTAATCAACAACAACAACAACTAACTACCAGTTTTACACTTACATATACCTAAATAGCAACTTATTTAACCGCATATCTAAATGTGTAACCATAATACCCTCTCTCTTGTATTACTATTATTAACGCTTACCCTACCCGCCACTGCATATATCGATGTTACAGGACTTCAATGAGTATTTAAACTAATCACAGTTCACAAGAAAAAACATGAAAACATGAAAACATGAAAATAAACCATTCTGTAAAAAGAAAATACATATAAACAAACCATAAAAAATTAAAACCTTTAATAATTAATAGTTAGTGGGTCTACTGATCCTTAGAGGAACACAATTTAGACAGGATTCCAGATTTGTTTTGTGAAGGATTAGCGTGAAAGTCTCTTGATTAACAACCTGAAGGCTGTAAATATTGCTAAGCTTTTTCTACCTGCCGTCGGCTGCACTTACACTTACATAGGATTTTGTTCGCTGCAATGCGTAGCTTGTCAACTGTCCCGCCCCGCTCGACTCGCCCCGTGCGCTTACAACACACACACGCATACCAACATGCATGTACACATACAGACTGTGTACATGGGCAAACAAAAACTCACACACACACAACTGAGCTGTGCTGTCTACTTCACACACACAAACACACATGCATACTGTGTACATGTCAAGTAATTGTTCACACACACTGTTACAACTGAGCTGTGCCGTTTTCTTCCTTTAACAACATATTGCAATACATGAAGCAAAACAAAATTAAAATAACACAAACACACACACACAAGACACTACTCTTTTATCTATTGTATCTACTCTTCTTGTTCTTATTGTTCTTATTCTCTGTACTCCAGGACGAAGCTGTTGAGGGCACTTTAAGAGACATTGGACTACTCTAAAAGAAAGCCAAAAAATATTTAAAATGTAGTTGATATAACACATACGCAAACAAGCACGCACGCCTTTTATAGAACACAAACACAAACACACACACAAACACCTTATACACGCATACATACATAAGTACTTAGCTGCAGCAATTTAATGCACAACACACACACACACAGATACACACACACAACTTCACAGTGTATGTTAATAATAAAAGAAAAACACAAAATCTTGTTAGTGCGCATTAAAGTTAAACTCTAGATAAATTTGATTTCGTAAGCATAAACAACAAAGTGCAATTAGTATTTTCACATAGCGAGGCTAAAATTAAAAACTATTCAAACATGTAGCGCATCCAGCAGTCGGTGCGGCGGTGCGTCTAATACAAGCATATGGCGCGTTGTCGTCCTCTCATCCTTAGTAGTGAATAAAGTTCATGCAACATTTACTTAACTTCTCATAAGCGTTTAATAGTTTAATAATTGACAAAAGTATCATTCCGAGACCATCAATGAGAAAGCAATATTGTTTACTTTTATTTTACTATATTTATTCTCCACTCCTAAATGGGCAATAACAGTTGAACCTAGGGAAAATAAATGCAATATATAGAAAATTTAAGCTTTAAAATCGACAAAAAAAAAAAAAAAAAAAAAAAAAAAAAAAAAATAATAATGCAGAAACTGAAATGAAATGTTAAACCTTAAGTAGTAAATAATAAATAATATATATATAAAATATATTTAATACAAAATCAATAGTTTATATTCAAAATATATTTAACTCTCTATCTATATATATTCATATGTGTGTTGTACATTTTAGCCAAATTCCTGTGTTTTGTATTTCAATAAAAAACGAGATATTTTACAAAAAAAAAAAAAAAAGAACACCAAAATTGTATGTATGTATTTGTATGTAAAAATAAAAATGTACTTAATATGCTTAGAGGTAAGGTTTGAACGGTGATCGTTGTTTTTAAATCTTAAGTTCCAATTGGTCATTATTTCTCGTGATTGATGTTTTTGGTAATATCTTGATTGTTTGCTCGAGTCACTATGCTGTCTTTGCTGTTCTTCCACTCTCTCTCTCTCTCTTTAAGACCATTCTCCACGCTATCCCGCTTTGTAAACAAAATAAAAGCAACAAATATAGATAAAATACTATCGATAAATTTCAACCTGTTTCTAAATCGTCCCTTAGCTTATTTGTAATGTTGGATTAAATTTATATATTCTTTGCAAAATGAAACACTTTTATATTGTTGTAGCATTTTTAGATAATTTTATTTTAATTTTTTTTTTAAATTGGTAATTCACAACAAGTGAAGTATCGAGTATACATAATGAAGAACGCATTTCCATTTTACAGGACGAAACACCACAAAGTTTCTTTGACGATCATGGCCTTGGCTAAATAGCAACAAATGCGAATCCTTTAACCATTTAAGTCGCCTTAATGTATGCGTGTATTCATCATAACCGAAAAAGTATATTCTCTATTGTCTTATATTAATTTATCAATGATTATACAATTTGGCAGCTACAAAATTTTTATACACAAATCGCTGTTACACATATATTATATATATATATATTTATTCAAATGTACTCGCAACCTATTCCTTTTACAAATGCTAGGCAAATTTAATTTGTCTCACATTAAAAAAAAATCTTACAGAATTAACAAAATAATAAATATACTTTCTCTCATTAAATAAAAAAAAAAAAAAAAGTTGTCAAATACCAACCTTAAGGCTTGATTCAAGAATCGGCTCCTTTAAAGCTATATGTGGAACTGCTATATTTATTTACAAATAAAAAGCTGTGTGCTCAAATATATATATAAATATATCTTGATCTATATAAATATACATTACATGTACATTCATAGTTACGCACAACATAAATTACCTTCATGCATCATCTTTAACTGCTGATAAACATTTGTTACACAATATTAATAAATAAAATCAAAAATGCTAATACAAAATATCCATATATAGAAAACGGTTTTTTATTTTAATCTATGGTCACACTTGGCAATATCAATTGTTAGTACAAGTGATGTGTGTCTCGGCTAGAAAGTGTTGCAGTCTCTACTCAAATCCCGTTTGACGAAACAGCTGAGGCAATCGTTTTAAATTTAATTTGTAGCGTTAATGTAGTAATGAACTAAATTAAAGGAATTACCAGCTAAGAAAACATTCAACTTATTGAGTTGAAATTATATTTTCTTTATAGACCGATTGATGTTTTTTGATCAATCGCATTATAAATTCTTATTTTCCATCAGTGCATTTAAAGAAAAGTCTCCTCTCATGTCTAAAAGGAGTGATTCGATATTTCTTATCGATTACCGATTCAAACGTTTGCCAAAAAAAACTAAAAAGAAAAAATACAAAAACATTACGGGAAGAGCAAGTGCCTGACTGACTGAGAGGGAGTATGAAACAAATGCAAAGAGACATGAGAGCACGAGAGTGAGAGCGAGCCCATTTGAGAGAAATTTGAGCAAATTGGGCAGCGCGCTCCCGCTATTTTCCCAGTGTTGTTGGTGGGACTTTCCGCTGCGGCCGCCAAAAATTTCAACACGCCGAATTTGCAGGCAGCAGCCGAGTGGCGGAGCTGGCGAGCGTTGAACAATTTTCGGCCCCAGTCAGAGCGCACCATCGTCTTCAGCGAAGCACAAGCACACACAACCCACTAGGTGTGTGCTCTTTGTACGTTACGGGGGCACTGCCACACACAGAGAAGAATTTTCATTTTCACATACCACACAACAAAGTGGGAAAAAATGTACAAGAAAAGAAGAAAAACTTGAAAACTTGCACATTCGAATTGTGAAAAATTTCCATTCAATAAAAAACGGCAAACAATCGCAGTGCAAACAATAAACCAAATAAATCGCGAAACGTAAACGTAACCCAAAAAAATTGAAATTTAAGTGCGAAAAATTCCGAAAGCCTGTTCAAAAGGGCGCAAGTAAAATATAGAATAATTCTTGTTAACCGCAATCGCAACAGCAGTAAAAATTCTTAGCTCCCGCAGCGGAGATGTGTAAACGAAAATGAAAATGAAAATCGAAAATTATTGTGCAAACTCGCACTGGCAGCTGCAGCAGCAGTTTCAATTTTGCAAATTGCCGTCGTCAACGTTGTCCAGCAAAAATATATGGTACATAAAATTTGTATCTGCGCGAGTGTCTGCTTGTGTGTGTGTGTGCGTACGAGTGTGCGTGTGTGTATATATATAGATGTGTATGTGCGTGTGTTAACGTGAAAATTACGTTGTCATATGTGCAAAGTTCATAAGCGCTCGTTAAACATTTAATGCAGCTAGAACAATTGAAAATTTCCGAAATGCCATTATTCAAAGTTTGCTTTGTTTCCAAGTTTTGGACAATTCAAAAATATATGTACAATAAAAGCCACGCAGTCAAGGACTTTGCCATTTAATGTGTGTGTGAATATGTGGGTGTATATGTGTTCGCCGTTCATCTGTTTGTGTAGGTGTGTGTGAGTATGTGTGTGTATGTGTGGCAAGGAATGAACGATGTTGGCAGCCGCAGAACAGGAGCAGCCGTGGCAGAAAGAAAAAAATTCTCTATCTATTGCGATTTGTTCATGCGGCTCGAAAAGAGCGAAGCGCGCAACGTCGGGAGCGACAGAGAGAGAGGGAGAGAAAGAGAGCGAGAGAGAGAGAGAGAGAGTAAAAGAAAAGGAGAGTGAGATTGGAAGTGGGAGTGGGCAACGGGCAATGGGCGCTACACGGGCTGTGGGTGAAAAGTGTTACGGTTGCTGCTTGCTCTACGCATATGTATGCATGCACACACACACAAATACATACATATGTCTATGTACATGTGTGCTATACACGCACACATACACACAGGCGCATAAACATTTATATGTGTATTGTGCGAACTGCCTCAACGTCAATAATTTTTATTAATTTCCATAATATTTCGTACTCACGAAATTGATGCGGCCTTAACCCCACTAATGCCAGTAGCAGCAACAGCAACAGCAACATTTGTTGCCAAATTCCATTGGGCTCCACTGTTCTTTGTTCCCTTTTCAGCTGCTGTTCGTAGTGATTTATCCTTAAACTTGGCCACTTTTTGCACACAGTTTCGCTTCGGCTTTTGTGTGGTGAATTGTGGACTGCGCATGCCGCTGGGTGACCAGGACATGAACATGAACCTCCCACGTCGTGGCGACGGTGGCGACAGGCCTCTGTGTCATGTTTGGCTCATATAGTTATACTTATGTACACATGTACATATGTAAGTGTGTATGTCGAGTAGATTTGATATATTTATAAAGACTGCCGCTGGTCTTGCTGGTCCTTTTCATATTGTCATAAAGCTGAAAATTTCAAGTGTGGCGTCTATTATTAGAATTTGTATGAGTTAATGGTCAAGCTCTAGCGATTGTCCTTGAGTGAATGGACGCTCTGTGCGTGGGTGTCGTTGGAGCACTATATATATACAATGGTATACATGTACATATTTACATACACATACGTTTCTGCGACTATGCCGTCATCATCATCATCAGCAGCAGGAGCAATAGTGCCACTGTTATTCCGCTTGGCAATGGTGCATACTTATCGGGGCATTCGATAGGCAATGCACAGGGAAAGCATAATGCATTTTCATTCAATTCTGGAATCTAAAGCTTTCAATGCAATTTCAATCGGCAGCTCAACTCTGTCGCTCTCTCGCTCTCACGCGCTCGCTGTCGTTGCGTTCGTGCTGGGTCTCTCTCTTGACACGCTGTTGATATCATATTTTTGCCACTTTTATTATTATATGATGTCTACTACTTTCTATATGTGCGATAAGTGTGTGGGGAAATAGCGTACACTCAAATAACGGGTATTGCTGCTCATCGCTGCAAACTCACCACACACAAGCAAACACGCTGGACTCTAGAGTCTAGACACTCTCTCGCGCACGCTCGCTCTCACGCTCTCACGCTCTGGCTGTGGTGGGCTGCCGACAACTCCCGCTCATGCATATTATGTTATCTCGAAACTTTTATTGCCTGTCGTTTGGGGGTGCGGCGCCCACGTAGTGAAAAGGAGGCAGCGCCAAGGAGGAAAAACACGCTCCAACTGCGGGCCAGCGGAATCTAAAGACCATTCCAACATTTTCGCTGCTGTTGTGAACGTTGAACGGCGCTAGAAATAATAATAATAATAAACGCGACAAACGAATCAATTAAATAAATAAATAATTCATAGTTCCGAAAAATGCAATCAAATAAAATTGTGAGCTTTCGAGCAAGTGAGCTAAGTGTAATTTGTGATTTTTTTCTTTAAAGCAGAGCTTGAAGCAACAGTAACAGTTAATTGTAAATAAGTAACAAAGAAATATAACAACAAACACTCCACCAAACGCGAAGCAAAATATTTATAAATATACAACTAAACAAAGATATAAAACATAAGAATACAAAACTACAATGATCTACAATTAAAAGCCAATAGCTCTATTCTTAACCGTAAATGACAACGTAGCCTTCAATCTGATTATAAAGCCCGGACTAAAGGAAAATCAAGAATTTGCTGCTTAATACCATATTACGAAGGTGGGAGCGCAGAGGCGCCGCCAAATTCCGACAAATGTCTGGATAAAAGCAACAACCAGTTGATCAATGGATGAAAATGCAGCCGTCGTCGTCATTTTTGTCGTCGTCGTCGTTGTCCATTTGTCATCGCTTTTGTCAGCCTCAGCAGCAGCAGCAGAAGCAGCAGCAGAAGGCGGTGCCAGAGTCGGAGCCGCTGCCACACGAACAACAGCAACAGCAACAACAACCTCAACAGCAACTGAAACACCAAAGGGCAGCAGCAGCAGCAGCAGCAGCAGGAGCAGAAGCCGCAGCAGTCCAGCAGCAGCAGCAGCAGTTGGCGACACAGGTTACGCAGCTCTCAAGTCACGCCTATTTTTGTACGCCCATATTGCTGAAGGCGCCATCACAAGTGACGCTGCCGCTGCTCGAATTAAGCCCAAGCACTCTGCCACTGCCTCAGCTGGCTGCGGCTTAGTACGCACCAGTTACTACAGTTAATTGGCTAGCCAAACTATTCTAAAGGTGCGCAGATGCACATGCAGCCTGCAGTGCCCATCTAAACAAAAGCAACAAGCAACAAACCAACAAGGAAACAAAGAAACAACAAACACCAAATTAACAAAGCACAAACGCCTCTCAACGACAACAACAACAACAACAACAATAGTCATCAACAAAGCACAAATTCGCGTCTCATTCTTAAACAACCATAGCAAACATTTACAACAACCACAACCACAACAACAACAACAACGCCCAACAACTTTAAACGGTCCCACGCGATTTTTCAACAGGCGCCAGCGATAGCCGCCTGCTAATTGTAAAATTTAGCAGTAGCTGACAAAAACAAAATGGCGGATGGGCATTCATTTGTGAAGAAGACATTTCATAAGCCAACTTACTGTCACCACTGCTCGGATTTACTGTGGGGCCTCATACAGCAGGGCTACATTTGCGAAGGTAAGTGCGATTAGTAGATCATTAAGGAACTATCATAAGATTCGACTCTCAGAGTGGTTTACACTTTAATGGTTGCAGATTGAAGTGGCTGCTATGTGGGAGGGTATTGGGAGTCTCTGCAAATATCTTGAGAGTAGACATTAAAAGAAAATTATATTTCATTTTATATATACTTATATGAGTATTTGTATATTATATATAATTTTGTATTGTATATATAACTTTCTTATCTTTCTCGTTTTCCCTTTGCTCGCGTTCCTTCTGATCGTTCTTTCAGTGCCCTTTGGCTTACTGCAGCTAAGCAAATTAGTAATAAAAATGTTTCTTGTATAGATTAATAAAATTAACAAATGCTATACATAGTACATATATCATATAGTAATTACTTTTTGTCAGCATAACAGGATAAATTTTTGATAAATTAATGAAGTTTTAATGAAGGTCTTAAATTTACTGAATTTGAATATCCTGTCTTAAATTTATGGTAATCGAATCTAGTCACGCAGATATTATTATTAGGCGATTTTAGAAAGTACTTAATAGGCATTGAACCCAGATATAAAAATAAAAATTGTTTTTGACATTTAAATATAGCATTAATTTGTATGAATGACTGAATTGCTTATGACAGCCCTATGATGCTATATCTATACATATATACCTATCAAAATATATTCAATAGAAATTGTATCTGACAACATTTGAAAATTGGACATGACTTACATATGTACTTGAAATATTACACATACATGGGACTGCATAGCAATAACAGGTCTTACTTTCCCGTAAAGGAATTCCGTAATTGAGAGATCTGTCTGCGGCTCTTTGGATATTTTCCCCTATTACTCCCAGAAATAGGATAATTTGTTTTGTTTTAATATCATAAAGATATTAAATTGAAACTAATATTTCCTATAATGTAAGCTCTATATATAGAACGCAGTAAACTATTCATACATATAGAAAAATGTAATATATGTATATGGGACACATATTATATTATAGATAGATCTTAATTATACAAATTTGACGGAATTGTTTTGTTTTTGTTGTTGTTTGTTGATCGTAGATCACTTCTGGCCTTTAGTCAGTTGCGAGCTGCCAAGTTCAATTTAATGAGCACTAAACGAGCAAATCGAAAGCGCAAATCAGAGAAAAGTGGCCCCAAAATTCTATGAAAATACATTTGTCTAGTTTTGTTAATACATTTTCGAATTGCCATCATAATGTGGAGCGAAATCGTGTGATTTTTACAAGCTGCATCCGCACGCTCTCCACATGACCGAGATGCACGCCAATGATCATCAGCGTCATCCTCATCATCATCATCGTCGTCGTTCTATTTTTGGCGAAAAGTGTGCGCATTTGAACTTTCCCAAAAACAAATAGATTGTTCAACCAGCAGCTGGCAGCATCATGACGTGAGCCCGGCCAACGACGTCACAGACACAGCAACGACCGTGGGGCCACTGGCAATTGGCGTTGGGGTCTATTGGGGCTGCGGCTGGCCACGAGAATCTATCAAACTGGGGCCAGGCCGCACAAGTCAATCGCCATATCGCTGCTGCTGATGCTGCTGCCGCCTCTCCCAATTGGAAGCGCGTTAGGCGCCTCGCCGCGTGCGTTAATTTGTTTATTTGTGCTGCTTCGTCTATTATTATAATTATTGCATAGAGCGTTTTCTTCCTATTTTTCGTATACCTAAAGATTTCCCAGCCAATTCAGTTGGCCAGCTGCAAATTTGTTCATAAAAATATATATTTACATATGACATATAAATATTACATATAAAAGCAATCGCAATCAGCTCGGGATTTTAATATACCAACAGACTTGAGACTTTGGCTTTTGACAGTGTCAGCTAAAAATAATCGCTCATTGGCATATTTTAAGTGCAATTGTGTATTTAATTGTTGCTATGACAGTTTCAGCTTGTCAATATGCATTTCGACAACAGCTAGAGTCAAGAGTGCTTAAAAGGTCATAATGACGTCAAATACCCTGCACTTGGCTTCTAAACAACTTTTGCAGTTATCGTATATGCCTTAGAGACAAAATTGAAAGCATTGGGATTATATGATACATTTATAAATAATATATACATATATAAATAATATATTAGATCTCTATTTCTTGCTTTTAAATAAACATGCAGATACTTTTATTATATACATCATTTGTTGCAATATATAACATTTTGCAACTCAATTTTTTGCTTTGACAATCGGAATTTTCGTACATATAATACACATGATACATATGTATCTATGACGAAATATATATATAGAAATAAACAAATAATATGTATATGTATGTATATTTATTTATAGCGAAATGCAAGTGAATATTCCATTTCTGTTCGCCTCAAATGTATTTTTAGAGCAAACTTTCGTTTTGTGTAGCATAACCCCAGGCGTCGCTCTCATTAGAAAGCGTGCGAAGGCGTTTTACGCTGCACTAATTGAGTTTGAGCATTAAATTGTGAGTGGGAGAGAGTAAACGAAAGATCGGATTGGCATTTGAATTAAGAATTCAATTGCAGCAGGCAGGCGGGTAGGCAGACAGCTCGGCAGGCAGGTGTGCAAGCTGCACTGTTCCTTTAGCGGCTAGAAAGAGATAGAGACTTAGAAATCGGACAGCGAAAGAGCGAGTAAGAGAATGAGAGACAGAAAGAACGAGAAGTAACTCGCCCACACACAGTTGCCAAACAGCAGCGGTTGCGCTCTGTTACTCGCCTAAAACTAGGTCGAGATGCACTCACAATTGCATACACACAGAAATACACACTCACGCACACACACACACACAGACAGAGCCGCGCGCGTACAGGATGCGCACAGCTGCAGGCAACGTTTCAATTGGTTTTCAAGGGTTGCGGGGGCCGATAACAACTGGCAATTGCAGCAACAGACGCAGCAGCAGCAGCAGCAACAGCGACAGCGACAGCAGCGGCAACAGCGACATCAGCAGCAGCAGCAGGTGAGCATAAGGACCAAATTGAATATGAAAAAGTGTGTGGGCTCGTTACAAGCCGGCTGGCCTGCTCTGCTCTGCTCTGCCCTGTTCAGCTCTGTCGTGCCCTTGTCCGTGTGTGTGTCGGCCTGTTAACACACCTACACACACACACAGACAGACAGAAACACATAGGCACACACACATATACAGACAGCTGTTACCCCTGCTTCCGTTACTATCCGATAGCAATGAAGGGCTAAAAGTGCGTCATCAATGGCCGCCATGAATGTGGCGGAACCAAAAAAGCGAGTGCCATATGCGCAAACAGAGGTGCGGACCTGCTGCCGTTTAATTACCTTCTCCACAACATCGTCGGTGCTGTTCATTCATAACGCTATATAGAAAGCCAAAGCAGCAGCAGCAACAACAGCAACAGCAGCAGCAGCAACACAACCACTCCCAACAACGGCAGCAGCAATTACAACAATAGAAAACAACAAACAAATGAAAACAGATTTTGTATTTGTGCTTCTTGTTTTGTTTTTTTGTTTTCTTTTCGTAAACTAGTGGGTCGACAGTTTGGCTGGCAGAACCATTCGATTGTTGGTTGCGAGAGCGGGCAGTCCTCAAGTGGCACTGCTGACGGTGCACGCCAAGCAACAACAACTTTGATCCAATACATTTGGCTTTTGAATTTAGCTACGCGATCCATGGACCACACGGGCTGACAGAAGATACTCTATATGCCTAATTTAATGTTTTTAAGACCAAAAATGTATCCCTGGATCATAATCATATGATAGGATTACTTCAAAAATAGGAAGAAAATTTTCAAATATTAAATTTAAAATTAAATTATTTATGTAGTAACGATATCTGAATCTCCATTCAAAAGCAAGAAATAGATAATCAATATATTTGAAATTTTTAAAATAATTAATCCATTCAAAAATGTTGCGCCAATTGCTTTGAATAAATAAATATTTCTTTTTTCTTGATATTAAATTTTTAATAACTAAATAAAGACGTGAATAAATTACAAAATTTTGACTTATGAATTAAATTTTAATATCTCTAATTTTGAATTTCAATTAAATATATATCATTATATAGATAGACTCGCTTATTAACTTAATTTGAGTAAATAGTTCTTTGATTTTCATTAATTTCGTATTTATACTTTTTATTTAGTATATGCATTTAATAATTAGCAAATATTTATTAAATTGGCATTAATTTTGAATTTTAAATAAACAAATCATAATAAGTTTAGATTGTATTAAAATCTAATTAATTGCTGATTACTTGAATTTGAATACGTAATAGTTTATTTCGAATTTTAGACAAATAAAAGTGATTTAAAAATGTAAAATACATATAAACATATGAATTACATTTTATTTTTAATTTTTAAATTTTTAATCTTTAATACATGAATTAAAATTAATTTAAGATATACCTGATTTTAGGTCTACCTTATCTACAAATGATTTCTCATTGGCAATGGGTAAAGGGTATAAAAAATTTAACATTTTATTATATTAAATACCTTCAATAATATAATAATACGTATACTTAATATTATAGATGATATTACGGTACAAGCAAATGGGAAAGCTTAGCATAGTCAAAAAGCAACTTCTGAGCTAGAGCTCTAGAGCTATTCATTTTCTATGATCTGAGATAAGCATAAGCCAGCCTATAAATATAAATTAGTTACAGGGTATGCAAATCCAATCTCTATCAAGTGGCGCAGCTGGCGGCAATGTCGACGTCAACATCGCGCGTTGATAGCCATTCGCGCTATATATCCTTGACTGTTGCCTTGTGTGTGCTTACGTACTTGCTCCAAAGTGCTATGTGCGTGTGTGTGTGGGTGTTTGTGTGTGTGTGTGTGCGACACGCTCGCATAGCAAGTTCTGTAGCTGCGCGCATTTGCCTCTGAATCGAATTGAGTTTATTTCATTTGGAGCTCAACAAATTACATTTATGGTAAACTAAAGCGTTATGCTATTTCGATTGATGAACTATAAATAGCACGCAAATGCAATTTGACGAACTATTGAATTATGAATTGGCTGCACTCGCTTGCCGTAACTGTAACTATAACTGTAATACACATACATACATACATATTCGTCAAAGCGTCGGTTGACATTTCCAATGAAAAGCCCTCGAGTTCGAATGTTGCGCATACGCCATGTTGGTCGTGGTCAGGGCCAAGTGGCCACAAATTTAGAATCGAATACGCATTATATACATATGTACATATCTATGTATACATGTATATATGTTATTCATGCGTCACATTCATCCAATCATTTCTATATTTAATTATGGTTTCATCTATTTTCGAGAGAGTCTAGCTGTCATGAAGTTAGATTCTAAATTGATTTGCTGTCGAAAGCAAGTTTCTATAACTCATGTCTATGTTCTATGCAAATATCAGTTTTAATTGTTGCTATTGTACTACGCATGTCAACTTGTGCCCATTCAATTGCCACAGCTAACACGAACTCACACACACACACACACACAATCAGTATGGATACACACATAGAGTGTGTGCTCTTTTGGCTTCGCAAACATTTTTTGCCACCTCACACACACACACACACATACATACATATATATTTTCATTTTTGGGCATCGTCTTCGAGCTTTACTTGCTGCCAACTTCTTTGAGTACTTTTAGACGATTTGGCTTTAGGTTTCCTTTGTTATTGTTGTTCTAAATGTAAGCACACACACAGACACGCACACACACATATATATATATATACTCACAAACAATGACGATAACGCGCCCTTGCTAAGCAAAAGCAAAAGATGAAAAAGTAAAAGTGTGTTGAGTTTCGTGAATTTCCCAACCAGACTGAAGAATAACATTAGAAAATTTCCCATGCGTCCTCGTCGCGCTTATCTTCTCTGTTGGCATACACACACATACATATATATACATACATGCGTACGTTTACATTTTGGTATACATAATGCCAAAGAAAATGCAAACCAATCTGAATATAACTATAAATACATGTATTTATTATATATGTATGCATAAATACATATGTATGTATGCACAGATAGTTAACGTCCACTCGTAATGCTCCAAATCATAAAATAAAACTAGTGCGGGCCACGTGCTCCACTCGAATCAAACGATATGGATATGAGAATTGTATGCCTGCTGCTTGCTTCAAATATGTATAATATTATGTTTCATGAACCTACACACATACACAGACACTCACCCGCTTGCTCACTCTCTCGTCGATTGAGAGGCTGCAGTTGATTTCATGCCAGCCTCACATTTGGCCAAAAAATTTGTAATCCACTTGGAACATGCAACATGCGCCGTAAACGCTTCGAGTACTCGTTTATTTATATACATAGCTAAACGACAACAGCAACAACAACAGCTACAGCTACAGCAGCAGCAACAACTCATGAGTTCATTCATGACGTCAGAGCGTCAGCGTCAGGTCAGCGGCCTAATTCGACTCAGAGCCAAATACATACAAGCACATCAACTCAAATGCATATCCACAAATAAATGTAGCCCCAACTGCACGCATACATACATACACACGTACATACTGGCATGTATTCAATTATGAATTTATTTTGCTACACTAATGCACATACATAATTACCTATGCATGCATATAATTAGATACATACATATATGTATGTATGTACATAAAATGTGTGTAAAATTTTCACGCAATGCTAAAAATAAAATTCTTATTTCTATGTTGGGCTACACGCAGAGAGATCTACCAAAAATACATAAGAGACCACACACACATGCACACGCACTATCATGCACACATACACGCACACACCTATGCGTATATGTAGCTGCGCTGCACTCAGCGCATGTATTCGTGTAGTTTTGCTGCTTAAGACGCTGGCAGCGCAGCTTCGGTCACAGGCTGCGAGCTGTTGCTACTTCCATTCAGACACCAACACAGGCGCACATAGAGTAGACGAAGTAGGAGCGAGCGGGAGAGAGCTCTTTGTTTGCCCTACAGTATTGTTTTCGCTTTTGTCCCTGCCTCTCTCCCTCTCTCGCTCTCGTGCTCTGTGTGCTGCTTTTGCTTCTCTTCTTTCGGTTAGCCACTTAGCGTTCGCTTCCATTTTGATTCAGCTCACTTGAGAGTGAGTGTGTGTGTGCTGGTATATATATGTGTGTATGTATGTGTTTGTGTGCATCTGCATGCAAGTGCTTTTGTCCATGCATGCGTGTATGTGTTTGCGTGTGAGTGTGTGTGTGTGTGCATAAGCCTTCAATGAAAATGGCGCCCATGAACTCAAGAGCCAGCATGGCCCATCGCTATGAATGACCGAGTAATGGTTGGCTGACGATGACGTAGCATTGTCCACAAACCCAAGCATATAATGTGCATTTCAGGGCACATACCTTTAAACATGTACAGTGAAATCGCTATAAAGGAGCTGAGAATAACGCCTCGTTGGCTAGCCTAATTGGCTAAGGTCCTTATGGAATTAAATTATAATTAGCTAGAGATGCATAAGTAAAATAAAAATATTATAATATAACAGAAATAATAAATTATAATATTATTTTTTATGAAGTATGAAATATATACAAGTAAAAAGTACCTGTAGTAACATAGAATATCTTTACTGCTTCTATTGTCTATTAATGATTAATGATTAAGTAGCCTATTTATATTTCATCAAATAGAAATTTAAAACAAATAAATATTTAAAAGTCCGTTTTTTTAAGCAGCTTTGACTGTATGTAATGCAAATGCGACTCACATCAAGACGTAAAATTATGGGGCTTATTTATACATATGTATGTGTATATGTATGTGCATATAGATGCATACATATATATCTATATGCTTGTCTGTTTCATTTAGATAAGCACTGACATTACATAGTTAGAGAGAACGATGCCTTTATTTGCTATTGAATGATACTTTCATGACTTCCCCGTTTTGCTTCTCTCTTTTGCAGTTTGCAACTTTATTATACACGAACGATGTGTCACCAGCGTTGTAACGCCCTGTTCCGGCATTGCGCCATGCATTATAAAGGTGCGTACACTATCGCATATACATACATACATATATGTATATGCAGGCATGCATGCATGCATGTAGGTCTATATACATTACATACATGCATGCATGCCGCATATCTGCTGTTCATTGAATAACTTGACAACTGTCATCTCGTTGGACAGAATCCCGTCGCCCATTGTTGGTCGGAACCAACCCATCACAAGAGAAAATTCTGCACCGTATGCCGTAAGAGATTGGATGAAACACCAGCGGTGCATTGTTTAGGTAAGCCAGTGCGCCCCATCGACCGACAAGTAGAATGGCTCGAAGCTCGCTCCTGTCCCGGTTTGAGGGCTGTCTGTTAATTTAAAATGCATTTCATAACCAATTCCTGTTCATGTCAAACATGTATTCAATTTATTTATAACTTTATGCACTTTTCGTGTCATTTTCGTCCAAGTCTAATTCGTAATAGTTCATGATCTATATACATTAATTTAAATATGCTTTTATATTTATTTTAAAATGTTCTAATTAATTTCGTGATTTATAATAATTTATTTTTGCGCCAGAACTTAATTCGAAATATTCCAAGAAATTTCTATCAACATTTATTTCTATATATATTTTAGTTTCATCAAATTAATATAGAATCGTGAGATCATATAGAAAATTGAATTTTGTACATTTATAGAAATTTCAAGAAATTTTGTCCACAAAAATTAATTTTAAATTTGTATTTACATTAATATGCTTAAATTATTTATTGCCAAGTATATATGCATATATATGTATAATAAAATAATGTATCCCCCTTCACAGTTTGCGAATATTTCGCGCATATTGAGTGCCAAGATTTTGCAGTGCCCGATTGCACAGAGAATGCAACATACGTGCCAGGCAAGGAATTGCTTAATGTGAGGCATCAAGTGAGTAACAAATAATAGATGGATGATACAGATGGTAGATATGAGAAATCTGATATGATTCACAGCATCATTGGCGGGAGGGCAATCTTCCACCAACGTCCAAATGCGCCTACTGCAAGAAAACCTGTTGGTCTTCGGAATGCCTCACAGGTGAGTGAATGATTATACGATAGAATGCTAATCCTTATGCTAATCAATTGCTTCCCATTCTTCGCTCAGGCTATCGCTGCGAGTGGTGTGGCATGACCACGCACGCTGGATGTCGCATGTACCTGTCAACCGAATGTAATTTTGGTATTCTACAACCTATCTACTTACCTCCGCATTCAGTGTCGATACCACGTACAGAGGTGCCCATCGAGGCGATCATAGGCGTCCAGGTCAAATCGAAGACGTCGCTCGTACGCGACTATTCTTGTCGTAAGTACCAAACTGGCCTCATTTCTAGCAAACGTATCCCAAATTCGATCGCACCGATTGCGCGATCCAATTGCCACGGCCTAAATGCGGCGGCCAGCCAATGGGCGCACAACAGCTCACTCACCCAAACTCACCCAATAAGCTGCATCAGCTCTCGATGTTGTGCACATTTGAATGTATTCTCAGATCCATGGACTATCATCTCAGCTATTCAAGCCTCATCCTACTCTTCTCACCTTGTTACACTATCGCAAACAGTTTTCGTCTTGTTATGTCTCCTTCTTCTTCTTCTTCTTCTTCTTTTTATTTTATTTTGTTTTCAAATTGAAAATTGTTCAATGTACAACTGCGGTTTATTTCCTCATTTCGTTCACTCTACTCTGTCTCTTTGTCGATTGCTTCCTTTCATTTCGATTTATTCATTTATTAAGTTTTTCTTGTGTTATTTTAAACGTTTCTTTTTTGGTTTGGTTTGGCAGCCAGCCCGGAGCTCGGTGCAGAGGCCGCGGCTGGTGAAGTTGGTGCATCGGGTTTGTGTCTCAAGGAGCTCCTCGAGCTCCACAGACAGCGTCTTGAGCAATCGAAACAACATTTTTTACTTTCAACGCCGCCCACGCCCACATCCTGTGGCTCCCTCTGTGTCTCACCCACGCCATCGCTGACAGTGGGCGACACAAGCAACTCGCTAACCGGCGGCTATCAGGATCCGGACGAGCCAGATGCCGAGGAGGACGACTACGAACAGCAGTGCAATACGACGGAGCCTGATAGCGCCTTTCAGCTGACCACCGCCTCCAGCAATGTGGGCCCAGGGCCACTGCAAAAGTCTCCGTCGGCCAACTCCTCGTTGCATCTGCTCTACACGAGTCTGTTCCGCAAGCTGAACCATGCGCGCCGACGTCGACGTCGCGGCGCCTCGAACAGCGAGCAGGACGACGACGACGACGATGATTTGGATGGCGGAGTCTGTGATATTAGCGGCGGCGACCTGAGCGACGATTACGATCATTGCGATGTCTCGCTGCGCAAGCGCTGCTCGCGTCGATCGCCGCGCGACGTCAGCGAGACGGATTACCATGGCGACGTGGAGCTGGAGACGGCGCCGCGGGAAAGCTGCTACGAGACGTCCGATACGGGTGGTGAACTCACCAATACCGACGATCTCGACTCCAGCATGAATCTGATTAGCAACCTTAGCTATAATAGTAGTAATAGTAACACCTCTAACACCTCCGAGCAGCGCAGGAATCAAGCGCGCTCCACTGCCACAGCCACAGCCGCAGGCACAGCCACAGGCACAGGCACAGCCTCAGGCGCAGCCAAGGGCAAGGGCCCCGCCCCTGGTCCGCCCACGGCTGATGCTTCACATGCCTTAAGCGTGCTCGCCGGCCGCAACCCAAAGACTGCAGCTCTCTTGAAAGCGAAGCCGAAGCCCAAGCCCAAGCCCATACTCAGTGCGCCCAAGCACAAGGGCGGATCGGTGAGCTCACCCAATTCCAGCGACTGCTCCTCGGCATCCCCCGCACCGACCGCGGCGGTCCTGCAGCTGTCCCCTGTGGGCCGCAGCAAGTCGTTCCAGGAGCCGGGCATCGCCCGCAGCAAGAAATACGGACGCGGTCTGTTCCAGCGTCGACGCTCCAAGCGCTCGCCCAAGGGCGGCGCCAAGAGCAACTACAGCCTGGACAGACTATCACAAAACATTGAGATAACCATACAGGATGAGGATGGCAACTATCAGCCATACGATGACAACTATCACATGCTGTCCGCGGCGCGTCTGCCCCACGATACGGATGCCGATGGCTACGATGATGTGGATTACGAGGATTTGTATCTGGACGATCGGCCCCATAGCGTCGGCGGCGTCGGCGGCTTAAGTGGCGAGGACATCGCTGGCGATATCAGCGATGGCGCTGCCAGCAGTCGATCCCGTGCCAGCGATGCCGATGGCCAGGCACCGGGTCACGTGCTCGGCCGTTTGCTGCGGCGCGTGCGCGGCCTGTCCGCCGGCTGGCGCAAGCCACGCTACCAGAAGCGCAGAGGTGATTAGCGTACCGCTATCTTTGTATCTTTGTACTTTGTACTCGTTTTGTAATCTCTCTCTAACAGCAACTGCCACCGACTGCCGTATACTGTCAGTACTCAGTGCTCGATTGGCTTCAGTTTGATTTCGGTTCTTGGTTCTTGTTTCTAGTTATTGAGCTAACAATCTGTTTTAGTTATCGATTGTTTTTAACCTACTTTAATTAACTACTAACTCGACTAATCATCACACGATCGCACCATTTCGCCTCGCATTACACATTTCGCCACAATCGTCACAGTCACAATCGATCCACAGTCAACTAACCCCGACACTGCATGATCACCTCAAGCTAACACCCGATCCGGCTCACTGATTGAAGCAGAGACTAACGGTTTTTTGTAACTCTGCGCTCATTTAGCACGCAGTATATCGGAGGAGTTTAGCAGCGGAGATGCGCCCCGCTTCAAGGACGAGGAATCCCTGGGCAAGGGCGAGTCCTCGCATGGCATGAACGCCCAAGGCGGTGCCGGTAGCAGCAGCGGTGGCGGAGGCGCAGCTGCTGCCAGCGCCAGCGGCACTGGTCCTGGCTCAGGTGGCTCTTCCACACAGTATCGAGCCGAGCCGACGGGCCACAAGTCCGATAAATCGGAAAAGGACCGAGAGAAAAGGGAAAAGGAACGTGAAGAGAAAGATATAGGTGAGTATGACAAAGGATATCCTACTCCCAAGGCCAAGACTAACCAGTTCCTTCGTTCCATTCCTTGCAGAGATGATCAAGGTGTTTGATGGCAACAACTCATTCCGACGCCAGCAATACCGTGCGATCGTCGTTCAGCGCACATACACGCTGGAGCAATTATTGACCACCGCCTTGCGAGCTTTTCACATCACGCGCGATCCGCAGGCCTTTTATCTGACCGATATGTATGCGCCCGCTGGCATGGAAGACACACCGCTGCAGGATCCGACACCCGTGTTGAATCTAACACACTTGGAGGGCAAGCGACCGGCCATCTATTTGAGGTTTCACGACAGGGACAGGGGACATGTGCGTGTGTATCCTGGCAAATTGCAGTGCTCGCTGGAGGATCCCTATGTCAATGTTCCTGTGGATAATACAACTGTCATCAAGGACTTGATACGCGACGCTCTCGATAAATTCGGTCTACATGATAACCAAATACAGGACTACAGGTACGACGACTCATAATCAAAAATTTCAACTGTCTAACTCCCAATCCGCTCTCAGATGCTCGGAAGTTTTGCTCGACCGCGGCGTTACCGAGCGCATACTCTCGTGGAACGAACGTCCCTGGGATATAATGAAGCATCTGGGCAAGGATTCCATACGTCAAATGGAACTGATGCGCTTCTACATGCAGCACAAACAGGATCCCCATGGACCAAACATTGCGCTCTTTGTGGGCAACCTGCCCACAGGACTCTCGCAGCGCAACTACGAGCAAATTTTAAACAAATATGTGACTGATGAGAACAAATTCATCAGCATTGGACCCATTTACTATGAGTACGGCTCGGTCGTGTTAACATTCGAGGACGCTCAAAAGGCGGTAAGAGAAGACACCTTAGAACTGACTGTTGAGGATTCTTATCAATTTTGTATATTTCCGATCAGGTTCGCGCTTTCTACAACCTACGTGAAACGATCATTGAGGACAAAAAGCTACTGGTCTTGCTATTGCCAAATATTGAACCCAGCATGGTACCCTCCGATGTCAGGCCACTGTTGGTCTTTGTAAATGTGAAATCCGGCGGCTGTCAGGGCCTGGAACTAATATCGAGCTTTCGAAAACTACTTAACCCGTACCAGGTCTTTGACTTGGACAACGGTGGTCCGTTACCCGGGTAAGCGACAATTAAAATGGAATGCCTAAGAACTTGAGCACCTAATCATTATCTACTATCCTTTCATCGACAGGCTCTACGTTTTCCGCCAAATCACCAACTACAAGATCCTGGTATGCGGTGGCGATGGCACCATTGGCTGGGTGCTGCAGTGCTTGGATAACGTGGGCCAGGACTCTGAATGCTCTAGTCCGCCGTGCGCCATTGTGCCGTTGGGTACAGGTAAGTAGCAAGACTCCAATTTGCCCACCTGTTTCCTGTTGCCTAAGCCAAACTCTTGCCAGGCAACGATCTGGCACGCGTTTTATGTTGGGGCTCCGGCTACACCGGTGGCGAGGATCCCCTAAATATGCTGCGTGATGTCATCGAGGCCGAGGAGATTAGATTGGATCGTTGGACCGTCGTCTTCCATCCGGAAGATAAGCCCGAAGAGCCGGCTATGAAGGCGCCCTCACAAACCACTGGTAAGAAGAAGAAGGCGCACCAAGCACATTTATCGCAACAAACAAATCAGCATCATCAATTACCGGCTCTGACATCGAGTGATATATCAGGTCATTTGATGTTTCAAAATTTTGTTATTGTTTATTATGCGTTTCACTGTCTAATTTAACTAATGCCCCCATCCACAATCCCAAGGCCAATATCCTTGTAAAAAAAAAAAAAAAAAAGGGCAATAGCTCTACACTTCGTGTTGTAATTTGAAATGTGCTTTTAAATATTGCTTTACAAACAATACAAATATCCGCAAAGATATCCATTTCTGTGAATATTTTTGCAACTGACAAGAGAAATGAAAACAGGTTTTTACTGCCATTAATATTCCCCTTTCGAATCCTTCCAATAAGTTGCAGAAATATCTCATGTCATGTCGAGCTACCCGATTTGAGCTTTAGCTGCCATAAAGTAGTCAAAATATTAAATTCCAAGCCTCCCGATCTAACCACATAAAAGTAAAGTCCGTGCAGACTGCGCCGTCAAGTTTGTTAGCTGATGATAAATGCTGTAGCTTGAATGTATATACGATATATTTGTGCTCTTAGTAGAGCTCTGCATGCACCCGTACTAGTTGTAGTTAGTTCTGGCGACGAGCGAGCGAGCGAGCTGCTCCTGGAGCACAGGTAAAGTATATAAATATCAAGTTCGGCTGCTGTCTGGAATTCGATCTCTTAATACATCGGTAAAACCGACTCATATATCCAACTCGATGTTTTGTAAATTCAATTTTTGTTGTGATGTGTCAATGTGTGCGTTTAGCGTTTTGTCCCCCCACCCAACGATTCGAACAACTTCGAACTAAATAATTGCTCTCAATTACCAGGCGGTGCCCAAAACGAGGACAACTCCCAGATCTTTGTAATGAACAACTATTTTGGCATTGGCATCGATGCTGATCTCTGCCTGGACTTTCACAATGCTCGCGAGGAGAATCCCAATCAGTTCAACTCACGGCTGCGCAACAAGGGCTACTACGTGAAGATGGGACTGCGCAAGATTGTGGGACGCAAAACGGTCAAGGATTTGCAAAAGGAGCTTCGCCTAGAGGTCGATGGCAAGGTCGTAGATCTGCCACCGGTCGACGGCATCATCATATTAAATATATTGAGGTAAACATGAGACTTAGATGAACAAATATCGTATGACCTATTGCTAATCACTCTTCTTCTTTCTTCGCTCAGTTGGGGCAGCGGCGCAAATCCCTGGGGTCCGGATAAGGACGATCAGTTCAGCACGCCCAATCACTACGATGGCATGCTGGAGGTCGTGGGAGTGACCGGTGTGGTGCACTTGGGACAGATCCAGTCGGGCATACGCACGGCCATGCGCATAGCACAGGTGGGTTAAGCATACGCCGTGTGGGCCCGAGCAAGGCACTTAATTCTGTGCCGTCTTTTCAGGGTGGTCACATCAAGATACACTTGAAAACCGATATGCCAGTACAGGTGGATGGCGAGCCATGGATTCAAAGCCCCGGCGAAGTTGTGGTCCTCAAGTCAGCGCTCAAGGTATGTGCGAGCCAAGCATTAAACGCCTTTGTATATAAGCTAGGATTGCATGCCTCAAATATTCAGTTATTATTGCATGACAGCTTTCCGTTATCATTTCTTTTGTATATACATACAAGCAATATCATATGGACCCGATGAATTCAAAACATTTGCACCAAAACTCTTTGTCACTGCGCGTTTTTCCACTTCTTTTCCTTTTTATGGTTTCTCTAAAATTTCTGCGTACGTTACTTACTGATTGTACACCTAATGAGTCAGCAACCACAGATCATACTTGACAAACCACCTAAAAAGAAAATTATATTAAGCCGGATAAGAATAATAAGATTATTATAAACTATAAAAGTTTAGTGGAAAACAAAGAAAAAGAAAAGAAACACAAGAAACTTCGTTCTATGTCATACGACTCGGATTCGAACGACGATTGATTGACTGATGATTGATGATTGAAGTTCAGCTTGGTACCTTAACAACTCGCATTTAATTTGTAATACTAATGCGAACGCGACTCTTTCGATTAGTCTTGCTAACATTTGACAACAACATTATCCTCCAGTTATCTACATGTTAAACAGCTACAAGCTGAGGAAAATAGCTTAAGAATTTGTTTGTTGACACATTTGTATGCTAAAAGTAGATCGATCTTTGTAAGAAATGATTTGATAATTGAATTGAAACTGTGTGTGTTTGTTTTTATGTAACGAAAAAAAAAACAAAACAAAATAATAATGAAAACTGTTTGCATGCAACCAAACCAAACCAATCAACCAACAGCCACGTCCTACGTCCCAAAATGCAAATATTATGGTCCAACTGAATAATTGTGTTACACGTATTTTGTAATTTGATTTGTTCATCAAGTTAATCCAGCTAATTGTTGTTGATAGCAAGGCAATTGCAATAGAAACCAAACTTTGTCACTGTTAGTGCGTGTCTGTATTCGATATTAATTGTGTTTACATTCTACATACATATATATATATATATATATATATATATATATATATATATACATTTATATATTCAAGCACCTGCTGTCCCCATAAGCCCCACCAGAAATCATGTATATACAAATTTAGTGCAGTATTTCTCCAACTCTATTATTTGTGTGTATTCTGCAAGATAATTCGATCATACATCATATGAGACGTACATATATATAATTCCGCATCTCCTTTAACAATATTAAAAGAAGAAGGAAAAAAATTGAGAAAGTGAAATTTTATTCCTCCGATTTTTATAGATGATTCTTAAATCTTATTCAGTTTGGAATAAATTGAAAATTTAATTCATTTCGGAACAAAGTTTGTTCTTTAGTTTACTTCGATTCAATGTCAGATCTATGAATTGTGAAATATTTGAAGAAAAAACTGTTGAAATCTTTGAGGAAATGGAGTATGAGAGAGGGCAGCAACCCGATTTGTTACTGTAAATGTTTTGTTTTTCTTTGGGTGTATACGTTGTTGATGTGTTGAGCCGTTGAGATATGTCGCCTTTGACCCTTGTGTGTGTTTTATGCTACATTCAGGCTACCATGCTGAAGAAAACGAAGAGTAAACGACGACTTACGGAGCCGCATATCTCGCCGGCGGCGCTAAGCCTCTCGGCGGCTGGCAGCACCACGGCCATACAGAACATACCGCAACAATCGCAGCTGCAACAGCAGCAGCAGCAGCAGCAGCAACAACAACAACAGCAACACCAACAGCAACAACAGCAGCAGCAGCAGCAGCAGCAACAGCAGCTGCAACAGGCGCAACAACAGCCGCAGCATGCGGCCGAAAATGGTGACAAGGATATTTCAGTGCCGCCTTCGGCACCCTTTGGCAGCACATAGAGTATAGCCTCGGCATACGTGTCCGGTGTACGATATTGGTTCTCCTGTTTCTTTCCATAGGCCGACCCATTACCCAAACAACATACATAGAGAGAGTAACGGCAGGAGAAGCAACTAAACCAAATGCCAGCCACAGCATGCATGAAAGCGCAGATCTATAGGAAACCTAACAAAATGCTACATACGACTACACATAGTATAAGAAATATAAACAACCATCAAAAGAAAAAACAAAAAGAACCCAAACTTACATATATACCAAATCGAAATATACCATAAACTTGTGCAAGCTGAGGTTATCAAAAGCATTGTGAATAAACTGGTGCAGTAATTAGACAAACTTTGATGAAAACTCGAAAAGAAAACTCTTTTTATAGAATACTTAAAACCGAACCACCTAAATAATAAGCCACCATCCTCTGACCAAGAGCAACAATAATATAAAGACCACCGCTTTTAAAAAACTTGAACTAGTTGTAAAACGTTAATACACACTCACACACACGCACACACACACACAGAATCGCACACACGTCTGAAGAGTTTCTTTAGTTGAAAATAATTTTTTGAAGCTTTTAGCCTTCTTTTGAAATGCGCTTAGAGTGTGCAGGGCCTAATTACAACTAATCTGCACACATCACACACACACTCACATACTATATATACACTGAGCAAAAAATGTATATTATTTGTTTTCGATTTTGTTGATTACAAATTGCTAGAGATGCAAATGATTTACCATCTGGAATTTAGTTTATTCCAATTTCGTGCATTTTGCTTGATTTGCTAAACATGATTTTTGATTTAATTCTGATTTGAAATTAATTACTGCCCATTAATACTTTGATTTTCAATATGTACAAGTTTACAAGCTAACTAACTAAATAATTCAAAAATAATAATGATAATAATAACATAATTTCATTTATGTTAACTCTCCTTTTTATACTCTTTCTCTCTTTTTTCTCTATCTCTCTATATATTACTGAACATAAATTAATATGATCTTTTATAAACAACAACAATTGAATGTATAACATCTATGACACCAACAACTACTACTACAACAACAATATACATTTAATCTGCTCTTAATCAATTTAATCAATTTATGCACCGGACGCCAAAAAACTTCAACATTGCAATTTAACCTCTTCAACTTGATTATCTTGATTAATCGATTTGTGAATCATGCCTCACCTACTTAGGCCACCATGTTAAAAAAGAATAAACTTAAAATGAAGCGACGCAACACGGAGCCAACCATGCTCGTCGCCGGCTCAGCAACTCCACACCTGTCGCTGGCGCTGCCACCGAGCGTGGGTGAGGTGGGCGATGCCGCCGAGGCAGATGCGGGCCCAAATAATACGGACTTCTGAATATGGTATAGCGAGCGTCTGATTTAACGTGCTCATTGCAGTGTTTACCACATCCACACAGTCACACAACCACACCACTACACCACCACACCACTACACAACCACACAACCACACAGCAGCCACAATCTCATTGTCGATTGCCATAGCAACAGATTGAACTAAAATGAAAGCGAATGAAACAAATCAAAAGAAAAAGCCAAACAACTTTAATCAAAATTAACTCTTTTACTATATGTATATGTATGTATGTGTATTTCTATTCCTATATATGTATATGTGTATAGAGATGGTGTCTATGTCATAGTCATACTATATCATCGATCGTCTGCAATAAGTACGTTAAACTCAAACAGCTCGAAACTCGTACAGTGGCTCGCGAAAGTAATTGACGAGCAGCGCGGCCAACACTGTAACTAAATATAACAAAATATATTTCAAAAACAAAAAAAAAGAAAGAAAGAAAAACAAACAAACAACTACAACTATTAAATACTATTTAATGCTATAACTACAACAACATGAACAAGAACAACAACTATTACTAATACTATAACAGCAGCTGGGCGCAACTGCAAGCGTCAAATTTACGCATCAACTACTCAGCATCGTATGTGTATGTGTATGTATGTATGTATGTGTACGCACAGGACATGCATAGTGTGTATTGGAAGTATGTGTGCATGCGTGCTGTCGATACGATGATATATTCAAATCTTTATTCCATACACACACACACAAACACTCACACACACACTCACTTACTCACACACAGCAATAGTCTGGCAAATGTTGTAAGAAAAGAAATTCAAGTTCAATTATGTTCCTTACCGTTTCGTTCCTATGTATGTATAAAAGAAATCAACGACAGATTAGTGATACCATTAATAAGCAAGAAGAAGTAAAAGCTAAAGAATACCAAAAACAAAACCAGCGCAAAGAGCATAGCAACATATAAAATAGTACAAAATTGAATTGTTAAATAATTGTTTGTTGGTATCAACTGACGAAAAGAAAATAATGAATCGTGACAAAACAAAAGAACAAAAATTAACGAATTTGGCAACGGCAGCAATGGCCGCCAGATGGCGGAATAGTGCTGCCCAGCGCTCTAGCGCAACCTACACGGAAAAGTAACAAAAAAAAAAAACGAAAACGAAAAAGAAAAAAACACACAAAAAGCTTAAACATAAATGTTACGACAGATGCGAGAAAATTCTTACGAAGCTTTTGTTTTCAACAAAATCGCTGCAAATTGCATAGTATGTATAGACATATAAACCATTAGGGACGCAACAATTCGCATATGAAAATCAAAAGATCGTTAGACCAAACGGAACTAGCGATAGAAATTTTGTACTACAAATTCGAGTGCACCGACCATACACATACATGCATATGTATATAACAGGTGCATGTGTATGTATGAATGGGCATACGGATGTACGTACGATAAGATGCATGAAAATTATGAATGAGCTAAACAAAAATCTGGATTGTGCAATTGGTATGAATTTTCTCCACTGTTGTGCAAATATTATTCAAAGTAAACGAATGCATTTTCTTACAGAAAAACAAAAACAAAACAAACAAAACAAAAAAAAAAAAAAACAATGTGCCTGATTACAAAGTATTTCTGTCCGATTGTCCGCCTTTGGTGGTCGGCCAGTCGGTCAGTTAGTCAGTTTTTGGGGCACGTAAGTATTTCACATGCATTTGAACATTTTTGGATGTTGAACCCACTTACAGAAAAATGGAAAAACAAAAACAAGATATAGAAAAGAAAAGGAAGGTAGATGAAGAAAAGAAAAGAACCGGAGACACTACAATTTCAACTTCAAAACGCTTATAAAAAAACAATTTTTGAAAACTTTTTAACTATTTTTACATTAAATGTTTTTGTTAAACACAAGACACACTGAGAAAACTTGCTGTAATACCGTTATCCCTGCTGGGGATGGGGCGCATGTGCATGGTCTGCACTTGCGGTTATTCGCATGCACAAGCCCCCCATCCCCACACACGATACACGTGAAGGCGACTGGAAGTGGGAATAACCGGTTCCAATGAGAAGGAACTCCTTGCAGAGTATTTCCAGCCGCCTTTTCCAGCACACACAAGCATACACGCACACCCACACACACGTACAGCAAACACAAAAGCAGACCGTTTTTAATTCATTTACTGTTATGCTAACACGGAAATCGCATAACAGTCGCCCAACAAATCCAAAATCCAAATATAAACACTCACCCAAACATTTTGTTCATGCCGACTTCTAAAGAGACATTCACACGACTTTTGCGTTCAGCAAATCACCTCGACCTGTTGCAGTTAAGGGGCTCGGTGCTTGGGGTTAATCAGACCACACCCGATTTCCGTGAATTTCCTAGCGATCGCACACGTTGGGCGCCGGGACAGTCGTCTATGCAATGAAACAAAACAAAAAAACAAAAAAACAAAATTAATGCGCGTCAAAAAAAAAAAAAAATTTAATATAATATTACAAAAATGGAAAGAGTAATTTTCTTTTAAAATTAAATTACTATTATTTGGCTATGATGGAAAATCCGACTTAACCTCTCCCATATTGCATAGACCACTGCGAAGCGCGACGTGCGGCCTTTCGCCAAACTTATTCGAGTTCGAAATAAACTGTTTGATTCGAGCTCGAATCGATTAGCCACTGGCACAAAAATTGCAGCTCGCAGGTGATTTGATTTCTTGCCTAATTTAAAACACAAATATACTGCAACAAAACAACACAAAGTTTTTTCCAACATTTTAGTTATGTTTCTTTTATTATGTATTGAAAAACTTAGTGTAAGTCAAAAAAAAAAAATGAATTAATATAATATGCTATTCAAAGAAATCCAAAACATAATTACCAACAAAAAATACACACAAAAAAAACCAAAAAAAATTATAAATTAAAAAAAAAACAACAAAAACATACAACTAAAAATACTAATTATAGTACATACATTGATGTAGTGTTAATTTTAAGCAAAAACCAAAAAAAAAAAAAAAAAAAAACAAACAAAAACAAAAAAAAATAAATAAATAAAACAAAAGCAAAATTATAAATCCAATAACAACATTTGAGAGCCAACTATAAAATTGTTTCATGAACTCAAGATAACAAAACAGAACAAAATCCATACATAAATGTACAAGTAACTATTTTTCTCTAAAAACAAAAGTAAACTGCAACACTTTTTGCTCCATATTAAATTAATCTTTTTGCAGGCAGAGGATATAATTGAATGAAATAAGTATGTTATGTATATTTAAAAAAAAAAAAAAAAAAAAAAATAAAAAACAAAAAAATTAAAACAAAACAAATGATAAAAGCAAAATTTGTCAACCCAAATTCAAAATGGAAATCGTTGCGGAAATTGTTAAACAGACTACGCATGCAAATACGGAATTTATAATGTACAATGGGAATCGCTTTAAAGTCTATAATGATCATTTTGTTGTAATGCAAAAAAAAAAAAAAAAAAAAATAATAGCGAATATCCAAATCCAAAATCCGTTTAACAGAACGAAAAATTCGTGAAGCATAAAAAAAAAACAGATATGAAAAGGAAATAACTGCAAAATAAATGTAATTGACATAACAGAATTCCAACAATTTGTTTTTATTTAATTGAGGTTCAAGTATGTAAGTATGATAATACTGAAGCAGCTTTGTATTATTCGTTAATAATCCAAAAACAGTTCGACCAACTCTCAAGAGAGAGTCTGCAGTAACTTAATTGTCAAGGTTTATAACTGAGAAAGGCAATGTAATATTCGATAATCAGAACGAATACGGAGGAGAGAGTCTCTTTGCAAACATACCAAAGCTAAATTTATTAGACATTGAAAAAAAAAAAAAAAAATGTATATACTTACTCTCTATCTACTTCGTGAACGCTCAGCTACTAAAAATGGCAGCAGAGTTTATATTTGAGTAAAAGCTAGAATGCTTACTTGGGAGAGAGTGCTCCCATTGGTCACTTAAAACTCGGCTGCAACGAACACTACCGACGCTGGGTCAACATTTGAGAGCGAATCAATGTGTGAGTGAAAGTCGCCCTATATAAAGGGCAGTAGCTGCAGCATTTCTTCAGTCGCCCAAGCGCAGTGGGGGTCAGTCGTGCAGTGCAGTAAAGTGAAGTGACGTCAATGAGCGATTAGCTAAGCATTAAAAGCTTAGAGGAAATGATGGGGGGAAATACTTGGAGGGACTACTTGCTACTTTTGCCGGTTGTTACATTTTGCTGTGCTACTTACCTTAGCCAACAGAATTGGCGAAATCTTGATATTTTAATAATTCTTCGCTTCTTTTCTGCTTACACAAGAGACAAAGCAGACACGCACACGCATGCGTACGCACGCACCGAATGACGAATAAGAAAATTCTATCCTATTTCAGTAAGTATTTTTAAATAATATTCAGTCAACTTTTTTGTCCCAAAATGTTTTCAAACGATTTTACTAGAAGTGCAACAATTTAATCCTACTTAAGATTCCAATCAGAAATAATCTTTTATTTATTAAAGAAAATTGTGGTTGGTATATATATATTACTTAAAAACTATAATTTGTAATTACCGATTGTAAGGTAATGCTTAATACATACATATTTTAATATGATAACAATATACACTTAGATAAACTGTACTACATTATGAATGCCTGCTGCCGCGTCTCAATCGTAATAATGAGTACCACAATCAAATGGCATAAAATAATTATTGTACATATCATGAGAAAAACATAGAGAATAACAAATTGTTGACTCGACGAAAATATCAACTATTTATTGTTGTCGGTATCAGACGAAGCACCCGATTGAAGAGGGGGCGTTGAGCGTCCATCGAAATTCTGTTGATTAACCAAGCGTTGACGCTCTAGATACATGGACACCTTTATATTTCGGACCTGATGATTATGTATAAGTTTTAGCAACGCGATGACTCCAATACCCACTGAAATGGCAAAAGCTCCCCAAGCGCCAAACTTTAAAGGAATACAAATCATATTTATTGTATTATTTAGTATAGCCTAACAGGTCCACAATAAATAAAACTCACCTGAGTGGTACCCATTTCAATGTAGAATCCTGATGTATTAATCTTTTCAGTGTCGCCTCTGATAATGTTTTGTCCAGCCGATGTTTCGCACGATGGAAATCGTTCGGTCATTCCATCACACCAGACAATGAAACCCAACGTTATGAAAATTGCGGACAATATGGACATAGCCAGCATCCATATGCCGAGCACAACGTCAATAAATAGGGCAATGAAGGACTCCTCCTCCTTCATTCGAACATATCTGAAATAGGCCACAGAATTTTAGTTTACACAATCAGACACAATGCTGTACTGTCTATGCTCACCGGTAAATTTGTACGACAGAGATGATGAAGAGAAAGACTCCAGTGATTAGGGGAAAATTGCAGAATCCGTCGGAGGCCCAATGAACATCGAACATACCATCCTCCTCTCGCCATTTACCCGTTGTAAAGAGCAAGCAGTGTCCACTAGATTGGCGAATGGTTGCGCATTCACATTATTTATTCTTAGTGAAAAACTGCGTCATTGAATACATACCAAAACTGATTGAGGTTTATTGATAGCGGCAGAACAATGCATAAGGATAATATAAATAGCAGAACGTGTCCAGCTATTTGACTAAGCAAAAGTACATTTGCTAACGCCATTTCTATGCAAAAAATTCGCAAATACTTGCTAGTGTTTATATATTATTGTTTGGTTTACAACAGGGCTGGGGATACACACTGAAAAATAAAACGGTCTTTGTTAGCGCAAAAATATCTAAATATTAAATACTAAAAATACCACTAGCAATACAATTGACAAATGTTTATAAATGGTTACTAAATTGTTAATTCTTATTTTGTGAGGCCTATGACGCATAAAATTGATTGAGTTTTTCTTAAATAAAGTTTATTAAATATAAATAAATTTTTGTGAAGTTTTTTTCAACTCCAATAATTTAAAAAATAAAAGTAATTAATAGACTATGCTAGTAGTTACTTACTGACCCTAATTAATAATTATTTTATTTGTTATATTTTTAAGTTTAAGTGAATCACAATCATCTGTAGCTGACTACTGTTTCTGCAAGTATGGAAATGTGTTTATATGCTACAATTTGCTGTCATTTTTAGTACCAATGTGATTTCACTTGCTGGAAGTTATTTAATGTGTGCAATATAAATACGCATATAACGATAGGAAACAAATTTTAACGAGCATTATAAAAATGTTTGTTACTGTTGCTACAAAATCGTTTTTAATTTATTTACACACGGATTGTTGAAAACTTTGCATATTGTTAGTATTTTTTTTTTTTTTAATTCCTTTTTGGGTCAGCTTCGGGCATTGGGCAACACTGTTCCTAAAATCGTAAAAAATTGTTAAATTTGTTTACATTAAATTGGATCTCCGCACAAGGTAATTGTAGTTTAAAAATTTTGGAACAAATGCCAACAATTGGTGTAAATTGCTTAAATAAAAGGCTACGGATCTTGTGTAACTATCTGGTCTTCTGAAAGTGCTACGAGTGTGTGGCAAAATGCAAATGAAGTGGGAACAAAGAGCAATTAAAAAGATAGTAAAAATGAAACAAATTGAAAAACAAGGGTTTCACTACTTTCTCTCTCTTCTGTCTTTCAAACAGATAACGCAATGAGATTGCATTAGCCAATTGCGCGAAGGTGAAGATTGCATTCGCGCGTTAAAAATATATAATGAAAATATTTTACACCCACAGAAAAAAAGAAAACGACGGCGCTCACTGACGCACTTTCAATTGAAATAGGGAGGTGAAGCACAAGCAGAAGCAATTCGATGTTTTGTTTATGAGCTATGGCTTTGTAGCATTCAAATCGGCAGCCGAGCAGCAGCAGGGGGCAAGAGCAAATGTCTGGAAGCAATCTGCAGTGGGAACAGGACAAGGAACAGCAACATCAGCAGACACTTCAAGGACAACAACGACAAAAGTGCGGGCAATTAAATGCGAGCATCATCCTGTAGAAGAAAAAAGAACGAGCTGTGTCAGCGTGCGGGTGCAAATAGCTAACGAATAAGAGTTACAAAACTAAGGTGGCCAGTGACTTTATTGCCAAGGTAAGTATGATGCAATCCAAAGTAGGTAATATTTACCCATGCCATAATATATTTCAGCATTAGCTGGATGTGATACGCTTGGCTGGCGTTTGATTTACATGCTAGACAAAAGATCCTTTAGACTTCTTTTCGTTGTTCTCTTGTGTTAATTGAACCTTGATCATCAACGTGCACTGCCATTAACTATAAAAATATATATAGAAAAATAACATAATTGGTAGATTTAAACTTAAACGTAGCAGCAGCAGCAGCAGCTAAAATGTCCAACTCCCACTACAACAACCACCAGCAACACCACAACAACTACCAGCAGCAACAGCCGCAACACTCCAATAGCAATGGGGACGATAGGCATGAGGAGTATCAGCAGCAACAGCCGGTACACTACTCGCAGCACTATATGAATGGTCATGGCATGCGGATAAAGCCACTGGACACCGTCGCAGTACCGGACATGTGTCTCTACTGCTTCGAGGTACTTGACTGTGAGCTCAATAATATTGAGGGCCCAGCTGTTCCGATGTTTAGCAATGATGCCTATCCGTTGTTTGTGACATGGAAAATCGGACGGGACAAGCGATTGCGAGGCTGTATTGGCACCTTTAGCGCCATGGAGCTGCACAATGGACTTCGTGAATATGCACTGACCAGTGCATTTAAGGATTCACGCTTCGCACCCATCTCGCGCGATGAGCTGCCCCGGCTGACGGTGTCTGTTTCCATCTTGCAAAACTTTGAGGAGGCTCAGGGTCATCTCGATTGGCAATTGGGTGTCCATGGTATTCGGATTGAGTTTTTCACCGAGCGCGGCCTAAAGCGCACAGCCACCTACCTACCGCAAGTAGCCACAGAGCAAGGCTGGGATCAACTACAAACCATTGACTCACTATTGCGCAAGGGTGGCTATCGGGCAGTTATTACTCAGGACCTGCGCAAGTCCATCAAGCTGACGCGCTATCGGTCACAGGAGATCCAGATGCACTATAAGGAATATCGCGAGCACTTGGAACGTCGCGGTGTCCAGTTTGGCAAAGTACAATGCTAACAATTAGAAAACCAACCGTCGGGACAATGATCCTGGCTCAGGGCAGGCGTGGTTTTCCTCTTGCTCCTGCTATTATTGGCCATTGAGTTGACCCAAAGCATGGGATTATTTACGAACGGGTTTCCCTACTCTTGAGAAACTATTTCAATAGAAGTTGTCAGTTGCGTCAACTAAGTTCGCCCATATACCTTTTTTACAATATATTCTTAGTCCTCGTTAGGACTGACGTGTCGTCGCATTAAGTGACGTGAATTTTAACTTACTTTTCATTAAAACAAGAAATGCTTAATATGCTAACCAAAATTCAAAGCAATATTTGGTAGTAAATAAAACAGTTCATTCTATAATTAGTTTTTATAAGTTCGTTATTTTCGTCCAATTACTGGACAGTTTTTATTACAAACTCAAAAATAAAAAAAATAAAAATAAATAAACAAAATTTAAAAAAAAAAAAAAAAAACTAAAAAATTATATACATCAAGAAATATATGTATGTATATTGCAAAATACCAATACAAATAATAATTCAATTTAATAGTTCAACAATAATATATTTCATAGTTTTAACAATTACAACAAATTACTGTACTAACTCTATGCGCAATAAATAAAATGTCGGCTTTTTTCTGCAGAGCCGCACAAGTTAAAGCGAACTATTCCTTTGTCCTTTCCAGATTGGTTGAAAGATGGAGATTGCGAATGATTCAAAGTAGTACGAAATATACTTTTTGTCATCTTTATTGCTGTTACATATTCTTGTTCTTTATTATTTCTATAGCATATTTGATATCTATGAGTAATTATAATCTATATGACTATGTCTACATATGTATGTATGTACGTATAAGAACTTGCCTCTGGGGTTTGATCTATTTTCAGATATAGTTTTCGTATTGGCTATATCAACGGTAAAGCTAAGGGAATGCATTATTGATTGCGCCATCAGGTCAAGCTAAAGTAAGTGTAAAGCAGCGAAGGAATGCTAATTGTAAGGCTAAATGGGCTCGCTATAAATATATATATTGTTAACAATTATTGTAAGCAGTGAGTATTACTTTTCATCATTTTATAAAACGTATGAAAAAACTATGTTATTTGGCTGAATTTCAGCACTTGCAGCAAAGTTTCTGTACTGCATATATGTGTATGCACAAGCATAAATATTTAGCTATATGTTGTAAGCATGGGTGTTTCAATTTGAATTGCGTCAAAAACGCATGGCAGTAGTATTATAGTCATCAGTGGTTATATCGCATACATGTAAATAATGTTGCAAGCGTTGTGGCTGCCAATTGAGAAACTTAACAAATTACGTATGTTGTGATGTGCGGTGCGATGTGATTTGCTGTTCAGTCTCAATGCATGCATAGAAACTGCTCCAAGCACGGGCACTAGGTGGCCGATAGAGCACTCCACTCAAATCGTGGGTTTTTCGAGTGTGTTACAGGCAGGCAATCGGGCTCGACCAATTTCCAAACACCATCCACCTGTTCAACTGTGACCAGGCTGCAGTAGGGTATTTTGTGGATAACCTGGCGCAGCTCGTTGGTATTGCGAGCTGCACCGCCAGTCAGTTGGCGCGAGCAAGTGTCCAGCGTGGTGGCATGTGCGACAATAAGAATATTGCCAGCTGTAAGAATTACAATAACTATTTAATTGTCCTGTGAATGAGGATCTTTATAGATACTCACTGGTCCGCTCAAGCAGCTGCAGCAGCACTTCATGATTACGCATATAAAACTGTTCCGTTGATTCCTTTAACTGAGATGCCAAATCTGTGGCCTGCTGCACAGGCTCGTAGTTCAAGTCAATATCGTACTTGGAATCAATGAGCTCTTTGCTGCTTAACCAATCGGGCACACCATTAGGATACCACGCCATCCACTCAAACAGTCCAGGCTCCAGCTTAATTTTGTGTTTACCACTCAATTCAAGGCCCTCCAAAGCACTCGTACATGTTTGCACGCATCGGTATGAGGGTGAGCAGTACACATGATCGATTTGCACGTTTGCATCCAGTAGAGCCTCACCGGTTAGACGCGCTTGGTAGACGCCCACATTTGTCAATGGGGAGTCGTTTTGCCAGCCTTCGGGGCTGTTGCGACGATGCGGCAATACCTTTGGCATATTAAGATCTTTGCGCATATAATTGCCGAATTCATCAAAGCAATACGGTATCCAGGTACCAAATGTGAAATCCACTCGTTCGCCATGCCTCATAATATATACCTTCCGATTCTTGCTGGGCCCAACATCCAATGCGTTTGGCTGCAAGTGCGGGTGTGAATGGTCCGAGTGCACGCTGAGTGTATCGTCCGGTCGAGGTGACTGCTCTGCTAGTGGCTCCACCATAATCTCATCAATGTTCTTAGATATTGAGTTGGAAGACAGATTCGCCGTAATCTCAATAGTAGGCGTGTGTTGATTATGTTGAAGAGAGAGATTGTGACTGTTTAGGAGCTGCACCGACGGCAATTCCAGGCAGGGCTGCAAGGTCTGGCGCAAGTATTTTTCAACGCTCTGCTCTGACTCCTCAAAAGAAGAGCCCTCTATAATCTCCGGATGCTGTGCGACTAAAAATAAATTTTAATGACAGAATGAAAGTTTGGAAGAGCTTTGTTTCAACTTACTTTGTTGTAAGTCTCGTTGCCGCTCCTCGGGCTCTATGGATATACTCCGTCCGTCAACAATGTCAATATCTTCGGCAGAGTTAAGCGACGATGCAACACTCTTTGAAAGCTGAACCACTCGATGCAGTGTCCAGGCATCCGATTCAGCGGTGCGCTCCGTGTAATTAACTGGCAAATGACCAGTACTGCCTGTTAGCCAAGATATTCCCTCTGCCCAGCCGTCGCTCGAACTATCAATGCCTTCGCTGTTTAAGTAGATATAGTCGCCAATGCGCAGCTCCAGCTCGTCCGTTTCATGTGGATTATGGGGATAAACTACTTTCATCACCTACAATTTGTAAGAATCAATTAAATTTTCATTGTCCAGTGGATGCGAACAGTGCGTTGTGCTAACTTGTTTGGTGGCCAGTCTTGGGTCGCGGGAATACAAACGCAGCTCCCAATTGGATGCACAGCTGGCATCGAGGGTTTCCACAAGTGATTTCAGTGCATTGAATTGTGACTGCGGAAACTGATAGGCGAGCGTCAGGTGCAGGCTCTTTACGTGTGGCTCGAGTGAAATGGCTACGGGTAACAAAGTGTGTTAGACCAATTTCTAAGTCCAAACGCTACGTAATAGTCTCTACAACTATATATTGATAAGGGCGTAATTAGTATGTGTATTTAAGTGCAAATTTTCCCCAAGATAATCTGCGCGTAAAAATAGCCATTTAGTGAGCAAGAGTGAAGAACGTAATTTCAAATACTAAGCATGCGAGTGTAAAATTGAACAAGGAACTAATTGGAGAGGGTTTACTCTAGCTAAATTAATGGCGCTTACATCGACTGCTGCGCGGAATGCAGCGGGTGCCCGAGGAAACTGCTCCACACCAAGGAAAGCAGGCGACAATGGCGTCCAGCTGTTCGTAAGTGTCGCTTATAACTGTGCTCCGTTACCAATATTGTTGTCCATCGCAAACGGTTAGTGTGTGTGTGCAGGCAAAGAGATAGGAAGAGAACGAAACCGTAAGCCACGCCAAAACAGAATTTAACCGAACCGAAGGCATCGGCAACAAACAGATAACCAGTTAAATAGTGCAAAACCATAATAAAAGAAACAATGCAACTGCAACCAAACAAGATGTACAATGGGGCCCCAGCATACTTGAGTTGGACACCTCCTTAACATATTGTAAAGCAAGACGTTTCAAGTAGTTGGCATCATCCTCGGCCACAAAGAAACCCATGAAGTTCTGGCTCATATATGGCTCCAATTTAATTGGGCGATCCAGCAAAGCACCAGTCATATCTACGACTTGCTTAAGTGCCTTCGATAGCTGAAGCGAGCATTCGTCGGGAGCCTGGTAATAATAAATAGGGGTTTTTTAATGGATTTATTTATAATTTATCTGATGCTCACCTTAAAGAATGATACTAGCGTTATGTGCGGCACATAGTTGTGTGCCCCATTCCAGCCACACATTTGACGTGATTTTGCCCAGAACTCCTCCAGCTGCTGCAAAAATGGTCCAGTTGGGCACGCATATATGATATACTCGCGTGGTGAGCATTCATCCAATGTCGCATCATTGACATGGGCCAGAAGCCAATCAGATGCTATCTGTACGCCTCTATTGCCGGTAGAGGCTAGGGCCTTTTCACTGTTGGGGAGTTGGGGTAAGGTAAAAAAATCAATAAATATCGGTGTGACGATTTCAGTTTTTTAGCGTCTACTTTTAAACAAATAGAAGATAAATCATTACGCTGATACCTACGCTCTATGCTTTGGGAACCCCATTTGCAGCAACGTCTGGAGCGGAGTCAAATGTGGCTTCATGGCTTGGCAGATACGAGTTGGTGTTTGGTTCTTGCGTGGCGGTAATGTTGCCATGTTTACTTTTATTGTGATATCTTAAAAGAATACCCACTCCACACACTCAATTTGTTGAGAAATACACTTTGTGTTTTATTTATTGTTCTGGCTAAAATTGTTACAATCTATTTTGTTTTTCGTTATGGCAGTGTGACCAATGGCAAGTATAATTTTAATATGTGTAAAGTTAGAGCTGGTAGTGTTGTTGATATTCATATGCCTGCAATAGTTTGCTTTAATCATCGGATTGTATGATTTGGATTATAATTTTCGAAATGAGATGGAATTAATATAATAAATTTAGAATCAACAAATATCACATGTTAAAAGTGAAAAATTACAAATACAAAGATTTGTAATCGAAATGAGAATGCTTCTGCAATCGAAAATCAATTTCTTAAAATGTTAATTTGAAGCGCTCTGTTAACAGAATTGTAGCTCATCGGATATCGGATAGTCGCGATATCGATTAATTAGTTCATATTGACCAAAATTCGTAGAAAACAAAAAAAAATTAACTGCGTAGTTCAGTAGAAATAAATTGCGTTTAAACAATAATAATACGTTCTAATAAAGTAAGTCGATCTAAATGTGCTTGTCATATATTGTAAAGTAAGAAATCCAACGCTACTTGACACAAAAACTCATTGAAAAATAGTGTTACGCAGCAGCAACGGTGTGGAAAATGCCAGTGGAGCTCAAACAGAGAAAAACATACATACATACGTACATATAAATGCTCATGTTATTGTAGTAGTGCGCAAAAACAAGTCATTTGTGGGTCCAACACGGGACGGGTGGAAGATATGATGGCAATTTTTTCAGTTTTGCACCATTTTGTTTGTAGAAGTGTTTATTGTAATTGTTTTCAATGTTATTCAGCATCCTTGCATTGATAAATATGGGCGTTTTCCTTCAACTATTTATTGTTTATCATGTTTTTACAGCCTGCATAACTTGCTTTTGCGAGTGTACATTGTGAATTTTGGTTCACTTAAATACACCACATCTTCTTTGTTGTCATCATCACTTTCTCCGCTACGCATACCTCCTATCATTCGTAATTTATTTTATTATCGCTTCCATGCGGGCTTCCGCACACCCCTCCTCTACTTCCGTGTACTCCGTTCAACGGTCAGTCATTGTTCAGTGTTCATGAGTCATTTGCGTAGTGTAAAATCAGAATTTATCATTTAATCATCGACATACCCATGTTCATGCCCATGCCAATGCTCCCATTAGAACTCAATTTCGGCTTGTGTTGCCGTGCTGGTAATCCGAGGCGTTCGAGATAAGCGTGTAATTAGATTAAGTCAAATAAGTTAAAAGTATATTTTTAACTAACAGATCGATATATATTGTCTATTTCAGGCAACAGCAGCAGTGAGAATATTTAAAAGCTAATAGGAAAAAACATCGACATGGCCACCAGAAAGAAATCTTTGTTGAAAGTTATCATACTAGGCGACAGCAGCGTTGGAAAGACGTCGCTCATGAATCAATATGTAAACAAACGATTCTCTAATCAGTATAAGGCAACGATCGGAGCGGACTTTTGTACGAAAGAGGTTGTTGTTAACGACCGAGTAGTTACAATGCAGGTGAGCAAATAGCCATAATTATAATTTTGTTTATATATAAATGGTATGCTGAATGCTTGGTCTACTTTCTAGATTTGGGATACGGCCGGCCAGGAACGCTTCCAATCACTTGGCGTGGCCTTCTACCGCGGTGCGGATTGTTGTGTCCTTGTCTATGATGTGACGGCGCCCAACTCATTCAAGAATCTGGACTCGTGGCGAGATGAATTTTTAATACAGGCCAGTCCACGGGATCCAGAGCATTTTCCCTTTGTCGTACTGGGCAATAAAGTGGATTTAGATAATCGCCAAGTGAGTATACAAATAATTTGATAAAGATTATATCTGAGGAAATCATTTAGCATTATATATAGTTAATGGCCGACGCACGCTCAAAACCGCATATTGTGTTGCTCAGTATTTATACATCAGATTTGCAAAAGCTAATTATTATATATTGCAATCGAATACAACTATTTTGTTTATATGAAAAGACTTCTTAAGAGGTTTATATAGGTCAGAATCTATTTGTTTATTTATGCAAACTTGTTTGATTGTTTCAGGTATCTACGCGCCGTGCGCAGCAGTGGTGCCAATCGAAAAACGATATACCCTATTATGAGACGTCAGCAAAGGAGGGAATCAATGTTGAGATGGCGTTTCAAACCATAGCTAAGAATGCTCTGGAACAGGAGGCGGAGGTATGTTTTGATCCACGCTTGAATCAATAGCCAAGTTATATCTCTCGTTATTTTCAGGCTGAACTTATAAACGATTTCCCCGATCAACTACGCTTGAACTCTGAAAACAATCGTCCAAGCAACGCTGACAATTGTCAATGCTAATATTACTATATGTTATGATGAGCTGCAGCAAAAGAATACAACGCAACGTGCATAATTACACAATCTACATTATAAATAATATACATAACAGAAAATGAGTATGAAAAGCTAATATGATGAACAACAGCAAGGTTATAAGTTTAAGTAAAACAATTTGAGCATAGGTATAATAATATGATAGAATGCTAAATTGTGTGTTTACCAATCATTTAAATAACTTTTACATATTGTGCATGCCCTCCTAGTACTATTTTGTCATTAGTAAAATTATAGCACGCAACCGATGCTGCCGTTGCAGGAAACAAACATCAGAATCACCAATAACAAATTATCCTCGAACACAAAAAAAAAAAATTCTTGTGATTGTAAATTTAATAAAACAAAAATATACATTTTTATTGTAATTAATTTTATAAACTATTCAGAACATTCGATCCGATCGGCACTTTATTGGCTCAGTTCAGCTCCGCTATCAAAATTAATAAGTTTGAGCAAAAAATTTAAGAAATTCATTTCGTAAGGCCTAGAGTATTATAAATTGCTTCTGTTTGGTAATACATACACAACTTTCGTGTATACTATATATTATGTAATTTTCATATACTTTTTATTTAACATCTCCATGCCTTTGGTTTAATTTGTATAATAAACAATGCTAAAATCTACAAACATGCAATGCTTTGAGTAAACATTGGATTGCTCTAAACTCATTTTGTGTTGGAGAATGAATGAATGTAGAGCAACATTTAATGTTTATAGGCACTTTTTATAGGGGTAAAGTTTTTCTTATACTATAGTTATATAGTTCGTTCACATGCCAAGAGGTTTTGAGCTTCGCTTTCAGATTGTATATTTATTTACTTGCTGAAGTAAATAAATTGAAAGCTAAATATATTTATTCTGGCAATGAAAAACTAATATCTTTATCTTAAATCAAAATGCAGATATCGATAAATAATACGTTGTGTCCTCAGTATTCATGTACCGAAGTCCGAGTTTAGTTTTAAAGAAGGCTCCAAATTTAATGCATCTTAATCAGATTGATTTTATAATTAAAAAGCTAAATCTTTCCAAGATCCGACTTATTAATTATTTAATATTAAGTACTTTACTCAGCAGTGTTCAATTTAGTAAGACTGAAGGGTATGCACATTCACTGCACCTACGCTCGACCACGAAGCTTTGGATTCCTGATAATGTTTTATATTTCTGCAGTGGGAAAGCTCGTACCTTCAAAGGTAAGGTAAGGTAAGGCAAAATCTTTATCGATTAGTGATTGCTGAGCAGTTATTGTAAGTTCATTGCAGCAAAGCTACTGGTGGAATAAAAACATCGGGTGAGAATTTATTATATTTGAAATGAAAAGTTATCATACAAGTGCTTTAAATTTATGTTGCAATTGTAAATATTTATATATGCAGCAATTTTGGTCAGCTATCATCAGTTTAGCATTCCAGTTATATATTTATATAGCTTTTAAGTTGATTTCTTGTGCACTTCAAATTTCATGTCTGTTTATTCAGCAAATTCCATATAGTATTGAGTGAGTAACAGAGCTCGCAAATGAGAGTTGATCGTTTTTTCGTTTATGCTCTGCTTCGCATCATAACCGAAAAAATTGTGCAGACACGACTAGCTCTGAGCGACACTCTTGGTTTTCTTTAGAATCTGTCTCGGTCAGACGCAATGCAATGACTCATTCGTGTGACGCTCTCACATGAGTGTCGTGTAAACAGTAATACGGTTTTCGCTCACACAAAGATTCTCTGCAAAAAACAGTTTGACTAAAAAACTCAACAGAAATTGTCTTTGCCTTCGTGTGCATGTAAATACATGCATACATACATACAAATGAACGCAACAATCGCGCGTGGTTACCCATACAAACGCAACTGACAGTTTGCTTCATTTAACTCAAGCAAACGATCAGTGTTTGACTTGAGCGAAACGAAAACAGAAATAACTGTCTCCCTCAGAGCGCGAGCGAGCTAAGCCAGACGCGACAAAAACAGTTTCTGTCTGAGTGTTTTTGATTGTGTCAGTGAAAGACACTTATTTGCAGACAACGAAAAAGTATTAACAGTTATTTGCGAGCTATGGTGAATAATGATCATGTACGTAACAGCTTTTCTGTAATATTTGCCCCATTTTTGATTTTTAGATTTCCATTCTGTCCCACACGGCACACAGAAAAAAAGATAAATATACTTTTTAATTGATATGAAGAAGAGCGGATATTCCTTTCAAATACTGCCGTAATAATCGAAAATGTTCAGGAGCATAAGTTGTCATGGTATTATTGCTCAGTTGAGGCATATCTGCTCGTGAAGAAATGTTCGAAATTGTAAGAATGAACTAGCATTCCCTTTTATGAATGCTACAGGAACCTAATGAAAAGAAAAAGAAAGGATTATTTAAGGAAGTTGCGGATACGCACCGTTCTTACAATATCCATGTTTAGGATTAATTAAAAAAATATTTCTTTGGGTGTACGATCAGAATCTATGAATTCCCATTTTCAACAGTCATGATAATAATCCATATTTTAGTTCGTTATATATACGCAATTTTCATATGTATGTATGCATATATACAAAAAAATGTTCCTTATACAACTAATATTAACAATTAAGATACATATTTAATTAATATAATTTCCATTCATTTATTCTGGCAATCAATTTAAAGTCAGTAAACAAAATCATGCCAGATCGCATTCATAAAATCGTCGTTCTGGGGGATAGCTGCGTTGGAAAAACAACTTTGATTCAGAGTTATGCCAATGAACGATATACAAGCAGTTGCCAAGCGACGATTGGAGTGGATCTTGTTATGAAAAATGTTAATTTGAATGGTCGTATTATCTCAGTGCAGGTAAGCGAAAACTCGAAGTTTTATGCTTTTCATAAGTTTCACAGTTTGCTTCAAGATTTGGGACACGGCTGGCATGGAGCGGTTTCAGTCAATCGCCGCAAACATGTATCGCGACTCGGATTGCTGCGTGCTCGTCTACGATGTGACTTCGCCAGACTCATTTACAAATTTAGATATGTGGCATACTGATTTCCTAAAAAGTATCAGTCCAATAGACACTACGCGTTTTCCCTTTGTCATGATTGGGAATAAAGCTGATCTTAATGATTATAATGTTCGTCTCAGAGATAAATAATTAATAATTGAAGTAATTATAAATTGTATATTAATTCATGTCAAGGTATCAGCTGAGGAAGTCCGCCAATGGTGTAAGCTGAACAACAATATACCTCATTTCGAGATCTCAGCAAAAGATAGCCGACACGTGGAAGACGCTTTCAGAATAGCTTCTAAATTGGCTATGGACTATGCACAGGAAAGGGGGCTAAGCGAAGCAGATTTTCCTACAACTCTAGAAATGGATGGACTAAATCAAAAAAAGAAATGCTGTTGTATTTAGATTAGTAATATTTAGAAGTTTAAACTAATTTTAAAAATAAATGTACCTTTTTTCTAAATGCTGGTAAAAAGTCTGAGCGAAAAGAGAAATTTTACGCAATTTTAAAGAAGTCAGGCTTTTTAATTCCTGTTCAATTTCACCCTTCCACAAACTCTAGGGATCAGGTTGATTAGACAGCTGTCCAGCGAATCTTTCAAACTAGGAATCATTTAAATTAGATGCATTTCACTTTTAAACAAGTAAGAAAGATCTAGTAGAAATTGCTCGACTACGAGATCCCCTGAACCCCCTCTCTAATATTTGAAATACGTCTTTTAAAAATATGTGGGTGAGGGAGTGGATATAAAGGTTGGAGACAATTTTAACAAAAACCGAAATTGTATAAAATGCATATAAGTACACATTTAAAATTTGGAGACTCTAGCTTTAAAGATGTAGGAGATATAATTTTAAAACTGATTTTCAATAAGGTTTTTTATCGATAAGAAATAACGGGATGAATTATCGATTTTTGGTGATAAGCTCGATATCCGCGCTGTATATACGGACATTAAAAAAAAAAAGTGAAGTCTCCAGCTCTAATATCTTCTGAAATCGACGCATTCAAACATACAGACAGACGGGCGGACGTACGGACAGACAGACAGACGGACAATCGACTCAGCTCGTCGCCCTGATCAAGAATTTATATACTTTATGGGGTCTGCCACGCCTCCTTCTGCCTGTTACATACCTTTTAACAAAACCATTATACCCTGATTTCCAATTTTCAATGGGTTGATATTAAAAATATGACAATGGGCGTAACGAAAGGTATCAATCTTCAAGGGAGATAATTGCAAAGTAAATAACTTGAAAAGGTAATGATATGAGTTTCCACGAATTTTGTTCTTGCTGAGTAATCAATACCAATGCCAATCACAGTACATGTAATTTAATAGTCCATCAATGAATAAATAAGTTAATAAATAATTTGTATCCCAAATCAGTGGAATATCTAGTATCATTTACAGCGCTAAAAGCAATGAACTTTCATTAAATAAAAATAAGTAAGTAACCAGAATATTTGAAGACTCATCTGTAGAAATTTGAGCCACGGCAAACGCGGATGATAGAAAATAAACTTTCATCGTACATTCATTACCCTCGACTGAATGCATTGCATTCCTGATAAACTTTTTTTTTGTACAACGCCATAAAAGCTGAGCAGTTATAGGAAGCGAATAGAAGCTAAACTATTGAACTAAGCGTGCGATCAAATGAAAAGCTTTTTCATATCGTATATACACACTTTAACGCTCTTGTGCTTCGCTTTATCTCCACCAAGCAATCTACAAAGAATATGCATTTGCAAAAAAAAAAATTAACCAAGGAAATCCCTGCCCTTCAACGGGATTATATATTAAACAGTTTCAATTTCGGCTTTTCTTAATAAATTTTAGTGCTCTAAAGCATAGATCGCCAATATCTGATTAACGTTGTATTTTTTAAGCTCTGGTTAGGAAAACAACTGAAAAACGCTCTCGTTTTTTTCTTTCTTTTTTTTCAGTAAAAGACAGTTATTTGCAGTCTTCGAGGTGCAGTCAAGGGTTATTGACTGCTCTGTATATTCAAACACGAAGCGCTTGACATTTGGTTTTTAGACAAGTTGGCAGATCATTTTTTAAGAACAGTGCTGCCAGTCGCCTGAAATCAGCTGTTAATTTGTTATTGTAAGTTTCTTAACTCCGCGCAGTAGTCTCGTCGCTAAATTTTAGCTCAAAATGTCTGAATCCGCGTCTGTTCCACCTCTGCCGCCGCCCCCACCACCTTTACAAGCTACCTTGAGCAGTTTCCGTACAGCTTTAGAAAAAGATAAAGTTCCTGCACCGCGATTAACCAACGATGAGTGCAGCTGGGCATTGAACTACCCTGAACTACAGAAGGGCTGTTTTCTTAGTCGAGTCTGTCAGTACGCACAGCCCAAGAGATGCCAATATACTCCCATCGACAGCATCCTACAAGTTAGCAATCCCGATATGCACAATGTGTAGATTCTTTTCTTAACTGTGCAATTGGCAGATAGGACCCACCTGTGGATTGACAGCGCTAAGTATGTTGCTTAATGGACAGCCAACGGCTGCAGAATTGCTTGCAGATGCCAGTGCGCAAAAATACACAATAAATGGCGAAATGTTCAGTGCGCAATATTTATACGAATTGGTGCAGAAGCATGTAAGCAATCCATTGACATGCCATTTTCATGAAGGCTTTTTAGATTGTGACCAGATCAAGCAGCAACTATGCTCTGGAGCGTGTTTACTGGTTCCGTATCCTTTTCAAAAAATATTTTCTCTAGCAATTGGTTCAGTATGTTTATGGGCAGCACTGGTAGCGCGTGTGGTGCTACTCAGAATATACTAACTTTCGGTATTATTTAGTACATAAAAAGGAAACAAGAAAACGATTTACGTTTTTCCACGATATTTTTATAATTTACTAATTTATTGTGAACCTATTGATTTTAATTGTTTAAATGGCAACTGAAGAGGAACAGGTACCTAAGTACAGCAACTAAAGCATTAGCGGGCTAACTTGTATACTTGCAGCTCAGCCAGGTAATTTTGCCGGTCAAAGAGCCGCTAGACCTAATTCGCCTCAGCTTGGATGAGAAAGTGTACGTAAAAATGCGTAATGAGCGGGAATTGAGAGGACGATTACACGCGTTCGACCAGCACTTGAATATGGTCCTAGGCGATGCTGAGGAAACAGTAACCACCGTTGAAATCGATGAAGAAACGTACGAAGAGGTGTACAAGACCACAAAACGCACCATTCCCATGCTATTTGTGCGAGGGGACGGCGTTATACTGGTCTCGCCTCCTATGCGAGTGGGGTAGATGATGAGTGGGAGTGGAAGGGATAGATGCTGCATTTTTCAAATTGTATTAATATTGCTTGAAATAAAGTGCTACCGATTATGTGTATCAATTAAGAGAATTTGTACGAAACTTTGGTTAACCTTAATTCTAGACATAAATCTTGAATATTCAGCTATGATGCCGATGTCAATCATGCGCCTTGCCAGAGATCTGGCCATCGCGCTCACTGGGCACTTATTGTGGGCTATTTGATTGATGACCTGGATAAGGTGAGATATTATTGAATTAAATTAAATATGCAAATTAATAATGTTTACCTTTTACAGTTCTACGTGGTGGCACGCCATGGCAAGACACGAAACTTGGCTGTTTGGTCTTTGGCGGCCTTAAGCGAAAGCAATGCCAATCTTGTGGAATTTGCGCAGCCCAAGGGCCACGAAGACCTCACATTTCTCCTGCCACCTGGCGGCATTGACGGTGACCAAGGCCTTAGGAAACGTTCCATTGTGGTCACCAATCTGCCATATCAAGTGGTTCAAGTGCGTTGATGCTGCAATTGCAATGATCCCGCGTCTTTGACAAATAAAACTGTTTTCGATCTGTCTTTAAATTTTATATATATGTATATATATATATATATATATATATATATTTAATAATACAATTATAAATTACACATCTTAAACTTGAATTAATTTTACGTTATTTCGCACTCATTCGCAACGCTTTCGACATTCATATTAAATTGATCAACGTTCGCACCCCATTAGTACATTGTTTTTGAAACAGATTCATTACATATCTTTTCTATATAGTGTACGCATATAATTGCTTACATATATTAACTTGTACAATCTTTGCATCGGCTGTTCGCACTATGAATTTTTGAAAAATCACAACAATAAGAGTAGTACATATGCTAGAATATGCTGATTAGATAGGTATATATATATAAAGGTATATATATATATATATATATATATAAGTATTGTATAAGTAGATATTTAGTTGCACATACAGATAATGTCTGAATTTAGATAGTATATAGACGACGGGTTGGTTAAATATGCATTCACATTGCTAAGCAGTTGTAGTTAGAGTATGCTGAATATCATTTATATATTTACGATAGTTTTGTTTTCTTTAGTTTAGTTTGGATAATGCCAGAGTATATATACTACAATCCGCTGTTGCTGTGTTAAGAGCAGAGAGTGCTTGAGATCATGTGGCCTAGTCTAGAGCCCTTCTTCTGGCAATGCTCCTGACTCTTGTTTAGCACCTGTTTAGATTAAAGAACAAGCTTATCTAAAAACTGTTTGCAAACGAAACCACTTGGTCAACTGTTCAATAGACCTGGTTAACAAACTTGATTTGAGAAATTGATTTCTTGCAACTGCAACTACATAGATAAGGTTTACTTGTACAGGATATTTGATACGTGTTAATTTGATCAAGTGTTAAACGTTTGGATTCTATAATTTCTGTATTATGTATTATAATTCTTTAGTTATTGAATATTGATGTGTGATGCTTGTGTCATAAGTCGAGAGGTTTTTGATAAATTCACAAAGTTTGCGTTTTGTAGACTTAAAAGAACATTAGAAGCTATACGTAGTTTATTAACTAAAAATTTACAAATATTAACTATAAAATAAATTATCATTCTTCTTAGTAAATAATATTAATTGCCGTCCATCCGTACGGCTCCCTTGCTCTCTGTATGTTTGCATGTGTCTGTTCGCGTTCGAGCGAGTCTGCATGAGAATGGGCATTGGGTATTTGTTTGACTAGGTTTATTCTGCACACGACATGGGCGTACAGCCGATAAGGGCAATGGGAAAGTTCTTTACATGAGTCTGCCACTGTGACGATAACTGGAAGAATTTGACGCCAGTCCACTCGGTGCCGTCAATATAAACTGTGAGAAACAAAATCATTATAAACATTATAAGTCTCATTAGCGAAAGGCAACACTTACCACGCAGCGGCACGGGATGTGACTGCTTCGGTGAGCATATTAGACGTGCGACACCCTCGACGCACTGCTCCTTCTCGAGATCACGCTCCTTGTCCTTTTTCTTGCCCAATCGCATAACTGTAGATTGAATAATTGTTGAGTGTATTAGAAATTAATATGGTTTATCTTTTGGGCCACTTACTTTGCTTCTGCTTCTTCTCCTTGGTGGCGAAACTAACAGTCAGTCCATTGGACATATCACCCATTTGCTGTGCATTCTGCGGCAGGCGCCACACCTGCAGACTCCTAAACGTACTTTTAATGCTACTCTTTCCGCCGCCCGCATCACTGCCGCGCGACATGCCGCTCTTTGACTCCTTGGCATGCACCTCGCCATGCCGCACCATCGGCCAAAAGTCCACTTGCAGCTCGACGGCTTCCGGTGCGGACAGCGCTCCACTCAAAGTCTGTGATTGCGAGGGCGTTATCAGCGCCTCATTGGCACCTCGCTCGCGATGCGTCATGCCCGACGCTGGCGGCGTCTGCAGCGGTGGTGATATGCGCCCCATGCCCTGGCCCCCTTGCTGTGGCTGCTGCGACTGCGGCGGCGAGCCCGATATACCGCCGTGCATACTCGTGTTGCTCTGATTACCAATGGGTATGGGGTTGCTAGAAGCGTTCGTGGAGTTGCCGCTACCGCCGCTGCCAGTCATATTGGACGTGACGTTCTCCTCCAAGTCCAGCGAAGCCTGCGTATCCAGGTAGCCAATACGTACGTCCTGCAGCCAAAACGAAAATGTTTAAATGTGGATGAAACACTTGAATTATCCTCGTTGTACTTACGCTGACAAAGGGCACAAAGATTTGACACGAGTCCTCGTCCTTATAGTTGACCATGGCCTCCGCAATCGGAATCTGTGTGCACGGCCCCGCCGCATGCAGATAGCGTTGTATACGCTGCACCAGCTCCGCTATGTCCGACTTGGCCACGGAGCCCGCATCAGCCAGATTGGCCGTCAGCGCTGTGGCATTGACTGTGGTCACCGCACTGACTGCGGCCGCTGTGGCTGCCGCACGCTCGCACAGCTGCGCCCAGTTCTCGGAACCGAACATCGCGGCGTAAGCCTGATCCATTTGGCTCAGATGACGAGCCACGCTGCCGTTGCTGCTGCCGCCGCCAATGGGCACCAGATAGAACCGTAAGTGATTCAGCCAGTCGGGTGGACGTACGCCCAGCAGTTCAACGTAATGCCGCAGTGTCGCGCCCTGCAGCCAGTCGCCGCCAATCAGCAGCACCTTTACTGTGTGCGGTGGCTTGGCGTTCGAGTTGCAACTGGTTGGATTAGGTGGAAGAGAGAGAGAGAGATGTTAAATGGTTGCAGCTCAAAACTATTAACGGATGTTCACTTACTACTTTTGGATCTTGGCCATAAGCGCCTGGAGCACAGCCTTGACCTCGGCCGTGTTCTGTGGCACAAATGCCGGCTTAAAGGAATTGGCAAACAATGTGACGAGCTTAGCCAGCAGCGTGCTGCCGCCCAGAGCCTCGGGCGGACTAATGATGGTCACCACCTCGGGTATGACATTATCATCGCCGGCAAACACGCGGCTCAGCTGATCCAGCAACAGTTTGCGCGGCTCCACATTTGTGGGCGACAGGCAAGCCTCCAGTGCGGAGCGCGGCTCGGCGCTCAGGCTGAGAGTGTGCTTCCGCTTGACCACCGCATTGCTGTTGTTCCCAATGCTCGCGTTACTGGCACTACCCAGAGCCATCGTATTGCTTGATGTGCGAAAGAGCCGCGAACGCTTCTCCGTCTGTGCCTGCGCCGGGCTGATGCTGTTCATGTTGCCCGTGACGGAGCTGACTGGTGTCAGCTGCTGATACTGTTGCTGGCGCATGTAATCCTTGTCCCTGGGTGGACTGTTCTGGGGATCAGAGTTCTGGCCATCGGTGTAGCCGGCATTGCCCTCGTTGCCGGAACTATCGTTGCCAGCGCGATCTGTGTAGGAAGTAAAGAAAAGTTGAATTAAAGTTAGATTGAAATCGATATTCGATTCGCAGGCCAGATAGGGGGAATTGAGGATTTATTGCGCTAGGTAAGGTGCACTAAAACTCGATTTATCAAAAAAGAAAAGCTATTACTATGCATGCAGGCTGTAACTGGGAATGTCAACAGACGTTCCCACCCACTCCCCTCCGATCCACCCCTGCACAGCGGACTATCGGGATATACATATGAAGTTCATTCCAAGGTGCTCTAGTGCGTATGTGACGACGTTAAATTGGTAAATAAATAATAAATGCGGCGTTCGTAAATATACACAGGTATGACTTTTTACTACCCCTAGCCCAAGGCGTACGTATTTGTGCTATCACATGTACATAAGTGTATATGTATGTATGTGCATACATAAAGTGTATGCTGGTTAAACACCTTTGGACTGTATATTTATTTTTACTTGTATAGCGTGCTCCACTTGAGTATTCTTAGCAATGTCGCAATTAATCTCAATTGGGGGACAAGACTCGACATGCAATGAAAAGGCTAAAAGAGAGGTGGCAAATGGCCAGTAGCATAGACGATGTGATTAAGGGTGCGTTTAATGTATTTTTAGTGTGTTTATTAATTGAAAACAACAAAAAAACAAAAACAAAAGCATTTTTTGCTAAAAATAAACAAACGCATGAATTAATTGATGTTCTGTTTCTTTTTGTTGGGCTAAAAGCGCTCGAGCATGCATAGCTTATGTATTTTTTTTTTCGTGTCATAATTTTGATAGGACAGCATGAACTCTAATTTAATTTCTTGAACATTACCACGGCCCATTTGCATTTTTGTGACGTCACAACATTTACAGCACTTCCCATTCATGCAAATAACAGCAGCCGATGCACGGTCACACTGCACATTCAAGTGCGATTTTATTCGTAAGCCTGCCTCTGTGTGTGTGTGTGTGCTCGCGTGTGAATTAAGTTTTGTGTGCGTGTGCTTGTGTGGGTGTGTGAGTGAGTAAGGGCGTGCGTAATGGGGCGGCAGGCCAAGGATTTCAATTTTAAAAATAAACATAACAAATCAAAAGTTTTTAATGTGTTCGTTTGCTTGCGCAAGTACAGTTCACATTGGATATGGTCACTACCACACATACATATGTATGTAGTCTGTCAGTCAGTCAGTCAACTCATATATCAAACGTGCCTTGTACTTGATTCTGATTGGATTGGATTGGTGAGTTTTGAATGTATGTGTGCAGGAAATGTGGGTATGTTTTGTATATTTTTGTAGCTGCGGATGGGGGGTCGGAAGTCGGGAGCATGGGGGAGCCATAGGGGTTTAAATTATTCGTGTTATACAGTTAGAGGGTATTAAGTGTGGATTTGCATAATTATTTTGTAATTTGATTTGCTCTTTTGTTTTGCTGCAGTTTACACAGACCTGGTGTTGTAGCCGAATTATTATTGTTTGTTAAATGAATGCTTTTTTGGTTTTTGTTATATTCAATATTGTAAGATGAATTGGTCAATTGGTCGCTCTTATCCGATGATCGGCGCTCAGAGTTTCCTGCAAAAGAAATTTGTACAAGCCATGCAAAATGTTTTGGTTTTTCTTTGTTTGTGTATTAAATATAAATATGGGAAACAATTAAGCTTTCCAATCGAATAAGTGTCAGTACTTAAATTGTTAATTAAAAATAAGGCAAAACTATAACGAATCAAAATTAATTGTAACTGTAATTGTAATTGTATTGCATTGCCTCCAATTACGCTCCCTTTTCATTTTCAGGCCTCTCTGCTTTCTGTGTATTGGTATTTATTTATCTATTTGTATTTACATATGTATGTACAATATGCTATAGCCGTCACAGTTGGACAAATGGTCCACTGCATTGACTGCAAGTAAGAGTCCATCTGACGAAGTTCAATCTCTCTCTCGCTCTCTCTTTCTGTTTCTATGTGACCTTGCAATTGTGTGAGTATCGGTGTGTGTGAGTATCGGTGTCTGTGTGTGTGGGTATAAAACGTGCTCCTGTTTATTTTCGCACCAAACGTTGCCTTGACCGAAAGCGGACAAAATATTGAGCTATTCGAAGCGATGATACCTTGCAATTTTAATATTTGAGGGAAATGCAAAAGATTTGTATAATTTTTAATGTGTATTATCAATGCATTCTGTATTCCTATTAATCAACTCTATATTGAACCAGCTGTTGATACTGAAATGAAGCTATCGGACATGCTTTATTCTTCCACTTGATCTGATGTAATATACCCTCTATATCAACTTTCGATTGCTGGTGGGCGTGCAAAAAAAGTATTGCTTGCTTTTCGGCAGAAGACACTTTTTCGGTTCGCAATCTCAAACGGAAATAGGAGTTATTTTGCGCTAGTGTCAGTACTTAAAATGTTACCATAGAGAGCAATAAAAATATTAAGATTAGACAACTCGTCAATTACTTTGAAATTACTGGAGCAATGCTCCCGTGAAAATGCAACAACGATAGCAACAACGAACACAACCAACATGAATTACTATTTGATGTTTATCAGCACTTACCCATTACACCGCCAACGCCGCTGCCTGGGGCGCCGCTGCCATTGCCCGAGAGACTGTCGTGCAGCATGATGCGCGAGTTGGTGAAGAACGGACGCAGCGATGGCTTCGGCGTAGATCCAATCGATATGCTGTCCATGTCCGGCCCGGAATCATCGCCCTCGCAGCAGGACAACGACTCCAGCTCCTGAAAGAGGGCGTCCAAGTCGCGCTCCCCACGCAATGCAGCAGTGCCACTATGTGCCTCATCCTCCAGCTCCCCGCTGGCCTTGAAGCGCTTCAACAGTGCGACAATTTTCTGTTTAAAATTGCGTTGCTGCAGTGAAATTGTCTGAAAAAAGGAAGAAACAAGTTAAATTTGATTACAGTTAGTCAAATATTCAATTAAACTAATTGCTTGGTAAATTTTGGTACGTAAACACAAGTGTGATATATCCTAATAATAGTGAATTGACTAAATATACTTGCACTCACACATACGCACACACACGTAAAGTTCCCAACTGCGCATTTTATGTAGCGACTGCGCTCTAACTGCCTGCAGCCGTCCTAGCATAGCAAATATTTGATTGAATAACTGTGAATGCATAGAGTTGCGCATCTCGCACTCATTACTAAGGGTTATCCAACTCCTGCTGGAGAAACTGAGCACAGACTGGAGTGCATTACTAGCACACCTTCTTCTGGCTGTTACATACGTTGGCCTTAAAGCATGATACCCGTCTGAGCTATTTTAAATGAGTTAAATATATAAAAAACAATTTCCTTCAATAATCCTCTTATCAGTGTGGGAGATGTTATGTATATATATCTACGAAGCTTAAAGTAAAACTGCAAATGAGGACTATAGCTAGAGGTACATATAAATATATAATATAATAAATATAACATGAACATATTTACATATATATATGTATATATATAATACACATATATATATATTTATATATTTATTTATAGGCATGTATTAATACCTCTTTTTATTTTTATCTGCTGGCTATTTATACTACACAGTCGTTAACTAGTTTTTCCTGTCGTAATTTAAATATTAATGCTTTAGGGGTTAATGCCATAAAAACTTTAGGCTCTTACAGATCGTTAAAATCAAAACTGAAGGAAGATGCGTGAAGCAGTTTTATGCAGCTGTGCTGCTTAAATAAAACAAAAAAGAAGCTTTTTAATTGCTATCTTTACCGCCTCTCTCTATCCCTCTCTCAGTCATTAAGCATCGTTTTATCTACGACAGACATTTAAATGATCCTGGCAATAAAAGCCAACACATTAATAACGTGCAGCGCAACAACAACAACAACAACAACAATGTTTATACTGACAGCAATGAAAACAAATGACGCAGTCTAATATTACACCTGTTCAGGTAGCCAGCTCACAAAAGGGGCGTAACAGTCGAACATGTCATTTTGTGCCGGCAACTAGTAGTCGAGAGGAGCACCTACGATGCCTCTCCCTTTTCCTGCTCAAACACCTTCTCCTCCGCTCCTATCATATAAGTCAGCTACTTTTTTCAGTCGTTCGCCTGCAGCTCATAATTGGCCCCTATATTAGCTTGTTTCTTAAATATTTATAAGAGCTCTTAAGTTCTTAAGAATTGTGTCCCCCTACACTAAATATTGTTGCTTCTGGGGTTGCTTCCGCATTAAAAATATGAAATTGATTTTCTAATTATACCCAAGCCCCAATGCCGGTGCTATTGGCATGTTCCACTGATCCCCATTCAACAAGAACCCCAGCTGCGTCCGTTTTTTTCTAATCTTATCAGAAGCACTGAAGATTTGCATTTAGTTATCTCTGAGATTAGCCACAATTTGTTGGCTACCTATTGTACACAAGCTAAAATATAAATATACTTCTTAGTAAATAATATAAAATAATATGCTTTATAATATGTACATATGGCATGTATAGTAACAAAATGTAAAAATTATTTTATTGGTCATTTATCAGTTGACATATTTAGCTTCAAATTTCTTATCAGATATCAGTTAGAACTCAAACGTTAAGGGGTGTGATTATATTTATGATATTTTATATACATAATATATGATAATATATTTGTATGTCTTACAATACGTTGAAAAAGGTTTCTTTGTTATTGACCATTTTAAGTTGATTTCCTAATTGCTTAGGTAAAGACCAAGACTTTTAAATTAGTTGACAAAATAACTCAAATATGCTTGTCTAAGCATATTGTCTAACTTAGCTAACAAGTTAGTGACTTTATTTATTATTATTATTAACTAACTTTCTAGGATATATCAGAGTCGAGCATTCATATTTGTACTTTGATTTTCGATTTGCATGTCGCAGTGCATTCACAGATTGATTCATGCCATCCAATTTACATGCAGTCAGTCTGGCAATAAGCTACGGCTGCACTTGCAGCTATTTCTGGTTAATGACATTTGAAGCAGCAGCGATTGGAAATTCATTGCATAAATCAAGGCGTTGGAGACGTCAGTGAAATCTTGTTAGGCCCCCAGCTGATGGGGAGACATCATCATCATCAGCAGCAGTAGCAGTAGCAGTAGCAGTAGCAGCGTGGTTTGGCAATCGCATTAAGCGACCCCAAATGGCATAACAACGTATTACGATTCTTGGGCCGATTCAGTTGCTGGCACTGAAATAGTCTGGTGGCTTGTGCGAATGAATTCAAGGCCAGACACGACAATTGTCAACAGATTCGATAGCAAATTCCTAGCCATGCCTTAGTTGCACCTAAACATAGTACCTATCTAGAGCTATGCAATGTCTTAGCCACAAGTGCAGCGAGTGGGGGGACTCTGGGCAGAGAGAATGCCGAAAATGTGTTTGCTTTACGGAAATAATTGCATGCTGTTGCCCCGATTATTGCGTCATCTGTTTAAAATTTCGAAAACAACATCGAGGCAACCACAACAACAATAGCTGCAAATGAATAAAATAATATGTATTTCTGTATGTATATATATATATATATATTTATATTGTGGCTAATATAGAGCAAGTGCTACGGCTGGCAACTTGTCACAGACCAAAGCCTTTGATAATTGCAGCCATGCGAAATGAGCGATCATAATAAAAAAAAAAAAAAAAAAAAAAAGAATAGAAGAAGCAAAGCTGTGCACCAAAAAAATACAAATTAACTTTATAACAATATATAGATATATAATATATAAATATATATATTCGCCACACATTAGTTATAAATGACCCATGCCTAATTTCATAAAACTAGGCAAAGTTTAATGTTTTACAGATATTTATAACTATAATTTATTATTATTATAATATTATTTTTCTATTATATATCAGACTTTTGTTCTGATAAAAATACTTTAGCTGATCCATGTTTGCTCTGATAAAGCTAGACAAAGTCTAACTTTTTGAATAAATATAAGTATTATATATTATTTTTCTGTTATAAGCATGACCTTTATCCTGATGAAATATATTTAATATATGTCACCACACATTCAGTTATAAATATCGTGAATATAATATTGTTGCTAGGGGAAAATTTCTCTAATATTTAATACTTATAAACTTTTAAGCAAGTTACTCAAGCAAGGAACTTATCAAATGATTTTAATCTAATTAAAGACCTTATGGCAAAGGTGTGTAATCTAAAGTGGTTATTTTTTCTTCGATTTAATTTTTTGTTTATTAAAGATAAGTAAAGTTGTTATTTGTTTACTGCATAATGAACAGAAATCGGTCGCTTTAGAGAAAGTGCCCTTGACTGTGGCCATGTCAAACGGGCAAAACAATTATTTTAAATATATAGGTGGGTGGACAAATTAGGGCACACCTGTTAAGGCTTACACGATATACGCACACATATTTATATATGCATGTGTCATATATCTATGTGCGCTATTTATATTGGATATGTTGTGACTCACCCGACTGAACTTGGCACGGGATGAGCTCTTGTCCTTCATTTCGAACTCGCTGTCACTGTCCACGGGATGGTGCTGATGCGGATGATGGCCAACTATTGCGATATCCTCAATGCCCGATCTTTGCAGCTTATTGCGATACTTGCGCATATCATGCTTGGCCGGATTATAGTCACGCTTCTGGTCGTAGCCGGTGATGGCCAGCTCGTTGGACTCGTCGTTGAATTCACCTGAACTGAATTCGCCTTCCTCGTCCTCGTCTGAGTATTCTGCAACGCGATCTGTCAGAAGATATTGAATAACCAGATGTATAATATAGACCGTTTGTTATAATGCTAGCACATTTCTTACTTTCAATATATTTAAATGATTCTATATATGTATGTATGTATGTATATACATATGTATATTGTTGTCTAAGCCTTCGACAGTTGTGTCTGGTTAAACATTCGTCAGACGTGACGCCGCAACTGCCAGCTTCTTTTTGCGTTGTTTATTGAGGCCCGCCGTTTATGAAGTTTACTTAATAATTCTTTTAGCTTTGTCTTTTAATTTCTTTCAGATTCTTTTTCGTTTTTACTTAAACGCGTACTGCGTACTTCATCGGAAAGTGCAGCAGAAAGTAAAGAGGGAAAAAAACACGCGCGCGCTTTGCTTTTGTTTTGCCGCTGCTTCTGACGTCTACGTAAATAAATTAATCACAAAATATCAGCCTCGAGTTATCGGTTCATCTCACTTCGCGTCGATTGAACTGAAAGCTTTTCCTTACGACGTGTGCTTCGCCACACGGTTGCCAGCTTAATGAATGTGCGCTGTGCCGACTCTTTACACACAGTGCTTGCTGCGACGCCAGCAGAGGCCGCCGAGCAGAGCAGAGCACAGACAACGACAGCGACAGCGACTGAGACAGAGCAGAGCAACAGCGTTAACTGCAAAGAGCGCGCCACTTTCTCACCTATGCACAGACACAGAGGTGGGAGGGGTAGCGGGCAGCGGACAGCGGACAGCGAATAGTGGGCAATGAGCGATGGACGATGAGCTGGCCGCGCACTGGGGGAAATTGTTTGAAATCATTGCGAGAAATTGTCGGCCGAACGCCTAGGTATATGCGAGGGTCGATCCAACTGTTATAAGCTCTATAGATATATACATATATGATTAATGGGTGAATACGTACGAATACATACATATATGTATCTAAATTTATCTATATTCAAAATGTTTATACCTTTTCTAACTAACCAAGTACAAGAAAAAAATACTAAATATACACAAAAATAATGAAAAAACTTTCAAATGTAAATAAGACATACCAAGAGCTATCAATACTGATCAAACTACCCTCGAGCAGGTCACACTACTGCATGCGTTATTATACGTCATACATATGTCTGTATGTATGTATTCGTACGAAAGCTCTCGAGTCGTGCGGGGGCATGGCAAACGGTTATTAAAGTTATTTTTACGCATCGATTCAGTTAATTGAAGAAATACTCATCGATGAGCAGACATACATACATAAACACACGCATATTTATATGCATGTGCATGTATGTATTTATAGAAACTTCAAAACTCTCGTTAGCGCACTTTCTATCCCCATCTCGCTCGCTCGTTCGCTCACCATTTAAGCTTGGGCTTTCGGCGTGCACGAAAGAAAAAGTCTGATTAGATTTCTGCCGTTGTCATTGTCCCGTCATCTGCCTATTGCTTATTATGTCTGCATGTAATTCGTCGATCGGCGCGTTTGTTTGCCCCCGCCGTTTTGCTTTCTGTTTTACTATTTATTTATTTTCTAGCATGTTTTGCTGCCGTTATCATTTACACACAATTCGAATCGAGCGTTTACCGGCCGGCAACGACAGCCGCCCATCGCGTGCCCGAGCGACGGAAACGTGTGAATCGAAAATGGACAACAAAAATGTTGGAGGCCCTAAGATCAAGGCGCGCGTGTGTGTGTGTGTATGTGTGTGCCTGTGTATCTCTTTGAGTGGATAAGTGTTACTTTTAACAGCAGTAAACAAACAGTTAGCTGATTAGAAGCGCAAGTGATTATAAAACAAGCATCTTAACCAGGAACAGAGTCGTACTCCTTGTCTACAAAACGCATACATATGTACATGCATATGTATGTATATATGTACATACTTCTGTTATCTCCAGCAAGTGGCGTGTGGGGCGATCAGACAACAATAACAGCAGCAAGATTCCACTGCTAAATGGAGCAGCTGCTGGAGCTGTGCACGGATGCATTGAGCAAAAGAAGAACAACAACTGTACTGCAATTATTTCGTTTTCATCTTTAATTGGAATTTGTTATTGTATTTATGTATATCTAGCTTGACCCATCTCACACTTTTAATAACTTTTATGTACATATAAATTTTACAGGGAATTTTTAAATTGAGTTTTTATGTAGGCCACAAATGCAGCGTGTCTATTGAAGCATTTTTCTTACAAAATATGCAAAAAGTTTCCAGAACTGAATGTAAATAAAGTTTCAATCATGTATATAAAATTCCGTAAACTTTTACTTTTCGCACAAATTTTGCAAATTATTGACCATGAACGAGGCGAAAGGAATATGCTTCAACTGTATACTCTATGCAATATTTATTTACCGTAGTTCTTGGTAATTCTCAGTAATAATTCTTAAATTTCCACGAAAAAATATAAAATTTCCCATCGACGCATCTTAAAGCACACATACACACATATGTATATGAAGCTCTGCAATTTGGTTGGGCTGTTGCTCAAAGTAAGCAGGCGAACGGCAGACAAAGTGTTGCTTCCAAACATTCGAGTGGCAATCATTAGCGGCCAATATGGTTTGGGGCGAATTGCCACACCTGAATCACACGCCGCAGCAGATGCCACACTTATGGGTGCCCACGCGCCGCAACACGCGGCGTATACATAATGAAAATCGTATTGAAAAGCGACGAACGACATTGATTTAATGTTTGTGTATATATATAAATATTGCATGTATCTATATGTTATACATATATATACAATATTGTATATGTAGTATGTGTATACATAACTGATGCTGTTCCTCTTTGTGGTTGAACGTTCCATGGTTGTGGCTTTGGCAGGCAACCAACAGATAAACAACGCATCTAAAAAGTACGAGCTTGCATGCACGACTGCTCATACCCTGTACATAGCAGTTGAAGACATTTAAGGCAAGATAAAGGTTGCAGCCTGAAGCGATATGTATTTATTACTATTATATGCATTACTATAAATAAGATACAAATACATATCTTAAAATCACGAATATTAGAAGGTATCTCAAGTTGGTGTAGTCCTCGAATTATGTTTACAATTGAAATCTCAGTGAATATATAAAATGGAATAATTGATAATGCAATTATATTATTCTAAGTCTTGGATAATATACAGATGCACTCTGCCTATATACATTTCAATGTGTGCAGGGTATCAAAAAATACAAAAAAAAAAAAAGAAGAAGTGGCACACAAAAAGTACTGCTACTACTTTGACCTTGGCCAACAACTCAGCGCCAAAGCTGATGCTGTAGCAGCAGCAACGGCAGCAACAGCAGCGGACATTGCCATTAGATGAGAGTCGGGAGCCGCAACGGGAGGGGAAATGGGCCAGCTGGGGCGGGCAGGAGGCTGATGACAGCTGTGAACAATAATGCGCCCTAGCAACGCTCGACATAATTTACGCATTTTGCCATTAAACACTCAACGATGAAGATATATACAAATATGCACACATATATATATACATGTATATACTATATAAGTATGTGTAGCCCGAATGGACTACAATCCCAGCACAGGAGAGGCAGCAGCACCACAGCCGACAGCCACCCTTGTTCGTCCACCTGTGCGTCATATTGTCGTTGCGCCTCCGCTTACGCTTTCTCGTTCTTTCATTTGTGCTTATCTCTGGCGCACAAGGACAAATGACTTAATTCCTGTCAGAAGCAGCTACAAATGACAATGCAGGCAATTCAACTGCGTAATGCTCAAGGATAAATTCAAAGGCTCGTGGCAACGGTTGTTAGGCCATCATTTATACCTTTTGTGGCCAGAGCCTTAAGTGATCTTTTTACGAGTGCCCGTAACGTGGGCGACACATGCAATACATACACATACATATATATTGTGAGGTAGCTCAGCTCAAATTTATACCCTGATTACAAAATATATTTTTGGCATTTTTACATTCTCCCATTGGTATTATTTCTATTAATATATATGATATCTTTTTCATATTTTCCCTTACACATGCATATTCTTGTCATCGCATCTAAAATTAGACGAACCTACGAATATTTGATATAAGGTCAATTTGATATCAAGTTAAAAATAATTCGACTGATAAACAAAAAGTCTTTTGTATTTAAATTACCATCTTAACAATCAAAGAGTAAATCTGCCAGCAAAATAAAAAATATATATTAAGAAAACATTTCATCACTTCAGTAACAACTGAATTGTGTTATTTTAAATATAAAGAATTCATATATTTACATCAAAAGAAATGCTTCATGCAACTCTACTCAAACTGAAAAAGTAATGAATTATTTTAAATAAACTTTAAACTTTGGGAATTACGTCTTCTATGTCCTCTAGCCCACAGACTGAACTATATCGGATTAATCCTGATCAAGATTCGTATGCCTGCTACATACATTTCAATAAAACGATTATACTCTAGAAAGCCTATTTCAATGTATTTAGGGTATTATATATTATTATATTAACAACTATGAATTTTCAGTCTGCTCTCAACACACATATTTCCCTCCAAGTAAATCAGGCGTTGTCAAAAATTTATTGCGAATCACTGCGCCAAGGTCGAGTTCAGTTCAGAGCAACGTAACTACAGGAAACCCCGTTGACTATATTAAATTCATAGAATATAAAAACCCTTGGAGTATTATGCAAAATTCATGGCATATAAAAGCTAAGATAACTAGCCTACAGGAGTGCCCCACAAATTGCACTGATGTCCCTTAGCCGATTTTCGGGCTAGAGCTGGGGCTGACGTTGGGTGTGGCATTCAACAAGCTGACTATGCAATCGCCTTAGCTGCTGCTTCCAAAATTGCCGGAGGCAGCCCTTTGTAGGTCGCTGAATAAAATACAAAAGCAACACAAAAATCAATAGACAAAATAGATGGAGGTTAAAAAGGCTTTTCTACAACGCCCCAAACCGCATCGCCTCGCCCCGCCCCGTACCGCGCCACCACGTAACTGAAATTCATTTTGCAAATTAGAAAGCGAGCCCCAAAAGTAATTTGCGAGCTGTCAGCGGTGTCGCGGAAAACTATCCAACAGCCCGGCCGGCCGGGTTCAAGTGCCTTCTGCATGGCTGACCTCCCAAGCACAGCAAAGTCCCAATTGGCAACACTTTTGGGCCAGTTGCCAAGTGGAAAGCGACAAGTTTTTGACCGTCAACCGGCGACGCGACGGCCACATTGTGCAAGTACAATTCCAATTGCAAGGACAATGCTGCAACATGTCCCCAATGAGCTGGCCATTTCGTGGTGCATGCCACTTGCATTTCAGGGCTTTTTGCCTTGACCAGTTCCATATACATATACAACATAGATACATATATGCATTGGCATTGGCCAACTTTTGCCGAGAAGCTCAACAGTTTGAAAAACGGCAAAACTTTCGAGCTGCGAACAGACAAATACTAAATAATACATTTTCTTGGTAAATCTCATAATTGAATTTGTGCACAATTCCTTGGGATTGCGGTTGAATGTTTGCACTCTTAGCAGAGGAGATGTGTGTTCCATGTATGAAAATAGAAAATAGCTCCAATATTTCAGTGTGGTTTTACAAATAACTACTCGTAATACTCTGCAAATAATTAGCTGCTCTATGACTAATGAATTAGCAGAGTGAACTACAGCTGGCAAAGTTATATGAAATAAAAAGAGAAAAGCTTATGTTAGGAATGCTCAAGGTATCTGGTTATTACTCTTTTTTATACACAAATGACTTTCTGAGAATATAAATATATATATATTTTAATTTTTTTCTAGATGACTTGTTTTTATCATATTGCAGAGCAAATAAACCAAATTTCTACAGTTCGAAGCATTTGTTTTTTTATTAATATATTTTCCTATTTTATATTTATATTGTTTTAACTTGTATAATATATTTCATTTTTTAATTTTAGTTTGATTTATTTGTTAATTTTTTTATATATATTAATTATTTTATTTAATTTTTTTTTTTCTTCAAATTTCAGAAAAGATATATAAAAGCCTCAAAAATATAGTAGATCTCTTTATATATCTTAGGAAGATACCCACTAAAGTTAAAATCTCAAACTTTTTCAGTAAATAAAAAACCGATTTTTAATCCAAAGAAAGTTATCGATAATAAGCAATTGTGTTGAGTTATCGCAATAATGATATAAGCTCGTACTTCAAACGGTTTAAATTTACAATGACAAAATCAGAACAAGTCTGCCAGAAATAAAAAGAAATTTATAAAATATCCGATATATATATATATATATATATATATATATATATATATATATATATATATATATATATATATATATATATATATATATATATATATATATATATATATATTTGTCTATTAAAGTATCCGATGTGTATCACTCCAAATTTAAAATTGATTCGACCACATTTACACTAATGTAAAAGCTCTTTTGATGAGGTCCACGACAGTTCTATTGATATTTATTATTCAGAAACTTAAATATAGTATAAATAAGCGACATATTTATGTTGTGGTCGTATATGCCTCTTTAAATGAATCACACGCAATGAGTGGCAATAATATAAATTTGATCAAGTGTATGAGAGATATTTTTAATGAAATACTTATGGCTAATTCTGTAGCGTTTTATTTTGTTTGTTGCTATCTGACGATGATGTGGCTGCTGATGCGGCAGCCCAGATAAATGGGGAGATTCAGGGAAAAAACGATTACAAGACCAAATTGTAAGTAGAACAGAAAAAATAGAAAAATATATTTAAAGTATGCGTCGGGCAGGGCTGACGTCACGAACCGTTCGTCACTTGGGAAATTGTTTCACAAGCACAATTACCATAAACATCAACTCGAATTGGGATCATCTTTTAGATATAAGAATATACACATAAACACACACATACATATATATACAGATACTGGGCAAGTATAACAAGAGAGCATCGTGCATCTGGGCATTCAGCGCAAGGCCCGCCTGATATTATTTAGACATGCTCCTCCATCAACTGCCCCACCCTGGACGGCCACACGTCATTAACGCTGTAATTCTCAACATTTGGACCGACGATGATCATGATATGTGGTTTATGGATTTGGCAATAATTTGCTTGGCTGCGTGCGATGGGACGGGCTGAGTGGAGTGGACGGCAGCATTGCTTCGCTTGCTTGGATTGACTGGATGACTCACCTGCCAGCAGTACGCTGTTGTTGTTCTTATTGTCATGGTCAACTGGAATGGAGGAGACGCGTTCGGCGCGCAGGCATGCGACCACAGTGCCGGGCCGTCCATTCTTGCCCGATGCAGTTAGCTCAATGATCATGTCCATCGATTTCTGCAGCACTGCATCCATACGTATTATGCCCTCGGCCAGCGTTTTGTAGCCCAAAATTGTGCGCGATTTGTATTTCTTGCGGCGCTGCAACAAAATGACCAGTCTAAAAAAAAGAAAAAAGAGATAAATGGTAGGATTGGTATACGAGTCCCCTATATAGATTTGACTCACCTATTGCCATCTCTCTTGATAAAGTGCGGATACTGCAAGCTAAAGTGCAAGTCTAGTTCCGTCTCTGTCAGTGGCAGAGCGCCGGTGCCGGTGCCGGAGCCGGAGCCGGTGCCGATGCCAGCATTACCGACATTCCCGGGCGTGCCAATCAGACCCGAGCCCCCAACCACATTGGCCAGCGGCGAATTGCCCTGCATGGAGCTCTCCCGGCTGGATGCCATGGATGTCAGTGCGCTGCCATTGATGGGTATCTCGTGGCTGCGCAGCGTTCGCTTTGAGCTTTGCATTTTGACCGCCAGCGAAAGCGAGCTCGTGTCCCCCGGCAGGGGAGTCAGGATGGAAAGACGCGTTATTGTCAACGAGCAGAGTCTGAAAATATGTTGAAAACGAAATGGTGGATTAATTAAATTAATTGAGATGCCTATCCTACGTCAGCTTAATTGATTTATTTGCTTACAATTAGCCTGAATGAAATCTAATTAAAAGTTTAGCTTGTTTTCCTCAGCTAGACAGATTTCTTGTAATTCAAATTCACTATAAAATTTCACTTTTCGATCGACTTCTTTCATCAGGCAAAGTATTTGTAATATGTACTAATTTATTAATGGAAACTGTTGTTGTTTCTGTAACTCAATTAGTCCGAACTTCGTTTAGCTTGGCATCAAATTTATTATTTAATCAGTAAACAGCTTTCAACAAAGTCTACCAATTTAGCCGGGCTCATTCATATTTTCTAATCAATTTACACGTTACTAGAAATTTGACTCTACTCGAATACCCTCGATATTCTGTATGACTGAAATACCTCATAAAATCAACCAATGCGTACAGGGTATACGATAAGCGAAATGTAAGTGAAATGAGAAATTCCAAAGCAGAGCAAAATGAAAATCCCCGAGCCAAAGTGAAGAAAAGCATAAATATTTGTGTCGGTTTTATAGATCGAGAGAGTCCGAAAACTCTTTCCGGCATGAGCGAGCGATAAACTACAAAATAGAAGATGAAAATAAAAAGTACGCATAAAACACTCAACGCAATAGGTCATAAAAATATTACAAGAGGAAATTGTTTTCGTTATGGCCACAAAACAAAAACATAAAAAATAAACTGAGTCAAAGACAAGACAAGGAAGAGTTTTGCTTTTTTGTTTTTTGAGGATGTTAGATATGAGATATGAGGATGATGATGAAGCAGGTCAGCATTTTGCGCCCGATTGTGCAATATTTATATACATATATATATACTGCTTATTATTCAAGTATAAAAATAAATTATTTCCTGATTAATTGTGCCTTGTCATTTGTGCAACCACAAAGAAAGCAACGTATTCAGATAAACAAAGAGTTTAAAGATAACGAACGCTCTTTTATAATAAGCTGTTGGGCCTTTTGTTGAGAGTTGTCCAATGGGCAGGGGGCACAAAACTCATGTGGGTCAGGCAATCGTCGTAATACACATATCCGGCTGCAAATGCAAATGGACTGAAGAGCCAACCAAGCTCGGCTCGAATGAAAGATGAATTCTTCTTCTTGCTATCCACTCTTGTTGTTAGCTTTTGTATTCCATGGTAATTGAATTCTCTCAAAACCTCTTAATGAAATCGCATGGCCTGGAATGCCGTTGGGGCCAAGTTCGGATTCGTCATACAATTCACCACTGAAATTAACAATTCAAACAGTCACCTCTGCTAACTACATGCAAATGCCATTGTCAGACGAAACATCTAGACGCGCCAGATGCCAATCCATATATATTTATGTATATATATATATGGCATATATATATAGTATCTGGCCAGTTGGTCAGCTACTCCGTATAGGGTGCACCTGTCAAGGCTAAGTGTTATTCGTGCATATCTAACAGTTATTAAAACTTACAGAAAGTGAGCTAAATTTATACAGCTTTATAATGTAATGTATTCTTATAAGAAGAGTATATTCTTATTAGAGGTCTATAAATATAAATATCAAAATAAAAACTTTGCATACAAAAAAAAAAAAATTTATTTAATTTATTTATAAACAAAAATGTATCAATTATTTAAATTTAGTTTTATAAATTAAATTAGAAAAAAAAATTATATTTGTATACATAAATGCGAATATTTTCTCATATGCCGATTATTAAGATTTTATAGTATTATTAAAATCTATTGAGATTTTACATTATAGAAATTTACAGTAAAGCTGTAAAGTGGGCATATTCTTTAACATTGGTCGAGTATACAGACATCCGAATAACAGACAGCCGAACAACAGGACCTGTAATATAATGTAACCAATATGAACGCGTAATTTCTGCATTATTTATTTTACTTTCAATCTATGTGTTATATACACATAAGCATATAGTCATATCTTCACTGTTAACCCCAATTAGACTATTCGCAATTGGGTAACCTTTACTGTTATTTATTATTGCACTTCCATCAGTTAATTGAATAATAGAAATTATAATATCTAGCTTAAAAATCAACAAACAGAAGATAATCGAAGCAATTATGAGATAGCATGTAACTATATGTGAATTTGCATATCAATGAATAATTGTTAATAATGTTAATCATGTGAATGAATGCGATATAGCGATATAGCTCTATAGCGGTTGTGGCGCTTGCATGTTACCTCTAAAAAAATAAAACAAAAACAAAAAAAAAAAAAAAAAAAAAAAAAAAAAAAAAAAAAACAAAACAAAAACAAGTTTTCATTTGTTGATTTTGTTTTTGCTTTTCGCTTTTTATTTGTTTTTGTTTCTTTTTGGCAACACACGCACATGTGATTGTAACGAGGCGCACACGCCCCTTTTTGCACCGGTATTCATTGTTGATGGCTAAAACGTAATATATTACTTTTCGTTAGCATACAAAATGTATTATAATAATTATAGTTATTTATATAGGCCACGAGTTTTTTTTTTTTTTTTTTTTTTTTGATTTCATATTATTTATTTAATTTATTTATAATTTATTTTATTTTGTTTTAAATTTTTTTTTTTTTTTTTTTAGTTTTTATAACACCTTTAAACATAAGATAAGTTTTAATCTTTACACAAATTTGTGTATATGTTCTATATCTTAAATGATTTTCGTTAGCCTATGAAAAAAGCAAAGTCCAATTTAATGTTTTTTTTTTTTTTTTTTCAATTATTAAAATGATTCAAAAATATCAAACTCAAAAATTGTGTTACGTTAACCAAAATAAACCTTCATTCAACTGAGGAGTATCTCCAAGTCGTGCTATCTCTTTGCATGTTTTTCTTTTATTACATTTTAGCTGTTTTTGTTGTGACAATATGAATGACTTGATTCATGTGAAGTGACTTTTGTTTTTGTTGTTGTTGATGTTGTTATTGATTTGCTTTTGGTTTTTCTTTGGGAGCTTTTTGCTTTTTTCCGAATATTGTCAATGCGAATTGTTTGGGATTTTTTTATGAATGACACACGTCGAATGGTGCCGGAAGGAATTTCGTTACGTTTCTCTTTTCCGTTTTACTTTCATTTGATATTCAAATTTAACTTTACGACACAAAAAAAAGGTTCATTGTACTTCGAATGGGGGATAAGTTGTGTCAAAGCAAAAGCCAATATCGCATTACATTGCCTTGATTAAGGACACATATGGATGAATCGAAGAAACGGGAAGGCACTGATTGAAGGCAATGCTAAAACGAAAAGCTTTTATGTGGTTCATCTTATAAACGTAATAAGATTTCAGAACGCAGCTTAACTAATAAATGACTGCAATTAGTAAGCACTTGCACCCAGCTTAATTAAATACCTCATCTGCAATTATAAGTCGACTATAAATGGGTTCAATTATCAGCGCGTTTCCTCAATATGCAGCGAAAGCTAAATCGAAACGCGAAAACCTAAGAGCAATGAAATTGAAGCTGATAACAGGAATTTTGTGAAGCTTAATCAGACAGAAACAAATACAAAAAATATTTGTATATATGAGCTATGTACATATGGAAATACAAAAATTGAAATCGCGAACGCGTCAATCAAACTTAAAAACGCAGCCAGCCCCTACTGTCAGTCGGTTTGGCTTGAAAATTGTGTCACTGGCGCGTTGCCCGCACCCAGACTGAGACTCGCCGGCAGCTCAGACTTAAATGCGGACGCACACACACACACTCACATAGCGGAGATCCGGACGCGACCCATCAGTTGCACATCACGATAAGCATCCATCAGCAAATGGGAAATACTTTGAGCGGTGTTTTTAAGAGGGTTTCTACTAATATCCATTGAAGTTTATTGTACACCATATAAATATACAAATTATTTTGGATGTCAGCAATATATGAAGATTTATTAATACACAAAATGTGAATAATAGAAAAAGTCACTATGTATATCAAATATATGATTAGATTATTATTTCATTAGAAATTGGAAGCAGTCAAAGTACAAATTATTAGCTGGAATTATGCCTATAAAAATGAAGAATCAAAAGAAAAGATAAGACATTGCAAAAGCAAGAAAAAGGCTATGTTAACATTAACAGCAGAAGAACTATTAACTAACAGTTCAGTTAGTTTTAATGATTGCAAAACGACGAATGTTTTACATGTAAAAGAACATTATTCTGTTAATTAACATTTCTACTGCAATTGTTGCAGGGATGTTATCATTAACAGCTTCGACACTATCATGTACTGTTTCTCGTTTGTAAACTGCACTCTTAACAGCGAAAATGATTGAGACACAAGGTATGCTATAAATGTAAACGAAGAGAACATTTTTCTGTTAATTAACATTTGCAACGCATTTGCTTAATAATAACTCTGATATCAACTGCTTCTGTTTTGTAAGCTGCATCTTAATCATATATTGCCCCTAGATAATTTATCAATTTGTGAGGCTACCTTTAAACACACCTGCTTTGCAATTATTGCCGTTGTGACAATCATTTAATTAGCACCTTCACAACATTTAAGTGAGCAATTTTCATAAATATGTTTTTCTCACTTAAGTTCCCTGTTTCAGCTGACCTATGTCGATAGCGCTCTCGTATCTCGTGAATAGTCATTTGAGTGCCAATGTAAAATCATGATCTACAATTGGTAATGTTGTTGCTGTTAATACCCCAAACACACAGATAGTCAGACAGTCGGACAGTCGGACAGACGGACAGACATATAGACAGAGACAGTAAAGACCGTGCGATAACTGCCAATTTTGTTAACATGTTAATTTGCAGTAGGCCGACGCTCACTTGGCAAAAATACTCTCGCAGTTAGCGTTTCATTTGCGTGCCACGAGAAATGTTTGCCGACTCATGAGTCACGAGGGTCCAACACAAAAGACAGCGTTGGAGGTGGGGCGTCACTTAAATAGCATTTTGCATTTCCTGCAATGACAAGTGCCAGCCCAGTGCCCCGAGGGCTGCTCGTCGAGCTGCTCAAGTGAGCTCTACGACATCTGACGAAAGCAAAAGAGAACAAATGCTACAAATAAGATATTACAATGAGATATGTATAATACGCTGCAGTATCTCTCTTCAGAATCTGAAGCATTTCTAATTTATTACTTAAGCATAGAGAAAACTAATTGAGAATTTAAGCCAGCTTACTTAAGTATCTATTTGCATTTGCTAATAACTTAACTAGCTGCCCCACCAAAGTGTATATTACACTAACGCAGATGATATGACAAAGAGCTGTTTAATGTCGCGACCTCAAGGACAACAAGAACGAGTATTAAGCCGACATACAGACAGACAGATAGACAGACAGAGAGACCGACAGACCGACAGACGTCAAGTGTCATTGCACAGCAAATTGCCTCATTACAACAAAAGCAAACAAGAACAAAAACAAGAACGAGAACGAGAATAACAAGTGAGCCTCACAGATTGCCCCGCCCTGCCCTGCTTGCCCGAGCCAGACAGACGTCATTATCCCGAGCAGCCTACATTTTTCTCTGGGCTAATGCGAGTCGCGACTTATGAGCTATATTTGGGGATTTCATTTAAGTGCTCTATACTCCTGCTCCTCGTTCTTCTCCTCCTCCTCCTGCTGGCACATGGCATATCGATTCACATGCATACATTATGTACGGCATAATTATTCTACGGGATATATTACAAATTTCGGGGTAGATTTCTAAAAAAAAAAAAAAAGGATTTGCATAGGTCTGGGCAAACCATGACTCATGAATCGGTAAAAACGTCCAGGCCACAAATTCTTAATGAATTTAAGGCACGAAACCGGTTTTGCATATTTAAAGGTGGGCGTATAATTAGGCGGTGTGTTCACCACCTGAGCTCGAACGTACAACTTTCTGCCTGTAATCATAAGTTTCGCACCGGCGCCAGTCTGGGCCAGACTTGGCAAGTCCTGCCCCACCGACGGACGGACGCACGGACGGACTGGGTCATTGCATTATTGATCAAATGCATTTCGTATGCGTCGACGCTGACGACGTTTACTTATGCATGCCCCAACCAAAGACCCACGGCTGGCCACCCTGTGCGGCCCATTCAATTTATTCGAGAATTATGCATGCTTCGACAATGCTCAAATGCCCCGGAAACAACAGTCGCTCAACAATAGCATCGGGAATGATAATCTGAATGAGAATGGGAATGGGAATGCGAACGGGAATTGGAATGAGACTGACAGCGCATGAGAGTGGAGCTCAGACGCCAAAAATAATTGAGTGTGTGTGTGTGTGTGTGTGTGTGTGTGTGGCTCAGCATTTTGAGGGGCCCGTTTGCCACAATTTAAATTGTTTAAACGCTCGCACAAATTCCAAATAACTGTCATTACATTCGATAGCGACATTTGCAAATAATGAATGTATGCAAAATACCCTGTAATAACTGCCAATTAGCAATGCCAAGCACTGACGTCTGCTATGTAAACATCAAAATAAGCTATATTTGAGCTGATATTTTAAAGTCTGATCTGATATAGTATGTAATAGTGAATATTATACCCTGTAATCATTTTAAGGATTAGTGAAAGTTTATAGGACGCTGTGGAAAATAAAAATATAAATTGAAATGTGTGTTGAACCGTGAATGAGTATTATGCAGTCGGTAGCGCCCGACTCCAACATTCTTCCTTGATGGTTTTGATATTGAAACAGAAATACAAACAATGTGTATAGGATTTGCCACTTTACTTGTAATTTACTAATCTACAATCTAACAGTGCAATTTGAATTCCTAGCATTGAATTAGAAAATAGTTACTTAATTATTTACAGCAGAAAATTGCAATAATTTGTTAACAAATTGCTGTCCAAAAGCCTTCAGCAATAATGCACAACAAATACTCGACAACACTGGGGGCTGTATAGTGCGAGTGGGCGTGTCTTTAATGACGTCAATATAAAGTTTCACCGGGTTATTACAGTTCGTTGACTGAAAGCATAGCAAAGTCGCGCCCTCTTCGTCCTCATCAATAATTAACGAATGCCACTCGAAGTGCTGCATTTTACAACAGTCAACACCAATTAAAAACTACTACAACAGCAACAACAGCCATATTATTGGTTATACTTCAATAAATATTCAAGCGGCAATTAAAAGGAAATTCGTTTCGTCATTAAAATGCAGCGAATGTGTTAAGTAATTTGTGAAAAACACAATTTTACGCCTATTTTTACGGAGCATTCCATACACGCCTTAGCTTGGGACGATGCTTTAAGTACTCAAAAGCCACTAAAAAGCCATAAAAACTGAACTATTGAAAATATTCCAAATAGCTTGCGTACTTTCAGCAAACATTGAAAATATCTACATTTAGGAAATTTCAGAATTTCAATTGAGAATCGATATTAAACATTCAATAAGAGTTGGCCAACAATTAAGAAGTATTTCTAAAGATTGAATTAGTTTAGAGACTATATTATACTCAGTTTACTTGGGTGAGCTAGGACTAGGAAATACCTGAATTCTAACGATATGTAATTTTGCAGACTACAAACAAATTATCTGCATATGATCTATTTATTCTATTGACCCACTAATGACTATATGCTCAACTAATTTCAATTTAAATAATTTCGTCAAATTTTGCACCAAAAAAATATGAGGAAAAAAGCAAAATCTATAAAATAAAAAATTGTATAAAGTAAATGCATAGTCGTGAGACTCAACCTGTCTAGCTTAAGCTTTATTTTATGGTATAGTTATATCAACTCTACTCTGCTTAAATATAGTAAAAATAGATGTATATATAAACTAAATGGAATTAAATATGTTTTATGTTTCTTTTGCTTTTATATAATATAAAATTTAATATAATATAAAATATAATAATATAATATAAAATATAATAATATAATATAAAATAATATAAAATTAAAAAAAAATTAAAATTAAGCAGACTGCTGGAGAGCTGCTTATATTGAGTAGCTAAATGCAATACTTTGCAGCTCACAAAACTCAGGTCTAAGTCTGTGATCTGGATATAAACTATCGATCCATGGCATTCCATACAAAATCAACATATGACATGCGACATACAATAAAACTGCCCTGGCTAAATAGACTGTGCTGTTGATGCCAATCTTGCATATATGTATATATTTATATATGTAGCTATATACATTTAATGCGTTACATTAGTTTATATTTATGGCGTGCTTAAGCGTGTAATTTTATTAACAAGCCCAACAAATGCATTCGCTATACTCTTTCATTTATTTACTAAATTCGATTTGCCCAAATTGCGATTATTCATTTATATTTATATATATCGAATCGTCAATCAACGATGACAGACTCCAAAAATATCTTGATGGATTAAGCGAAAAGCTGAGCGCTGATGGCAAACAAACTTTGCACTTGGGCATAAACAAAGTACAGATAGATAGAGATATAAATATATATATACGTGTATGTGTGTGTGTGTGGATTTATGTAACATGAATGTGAAATGCAATCAATAAAATGGCATTGGCAAATTGCTTTTGTAACCATCGACGAAAAATGAACCGAAGAAACTAAATAAGCAACGCGTTAACTGACAGAAGCCGCAGCAGTGCTTAATAAAGAGCGATGGCTGGTTGCACGGTATGTAGGTAGATATTTAGCTGGGTTGTGCTGAGGCAGAGGCAGAGACAGAGACAGAGGCAGTGGAGGGGGAGTAGTCGATGGGTCATATGATATATGGGTCATTAACAAATTGTTCAACGGCTTGGATATTAAATACATATATTGCTACATATGTATGTGTATGTGCTTTACATACACAACAACAACAGCAGCAAAACAACAATAACTAATAACAAATGCTGCATGAATCTGTCAACCGATTACTCATACGTCACGTTGACAAGGGTTCCCAACGGACAGCGGGGCCGACGCGTCGGTCACTCAATTGAGACGAGCGACCAACACAGATGACTGCCGCTCAAAAGCAAGAACAAATTTGCTAACAATGCAGCCGAGTGACTTCGGTTTAAGCTGCTAAAAATAACAAAATGCGAATAAATGTTGAAATGCTAGAAATAACTATTCAAGTGTTAGAATCAAGGCTAAGAGCAGAGAACACAAGCCACAAGGCTAGCACATTGCTCTAAACTAAACAGTTTTTGCTAAAAATAAGGGAAACAAGGCTGTGCGAATATAGAGCAAAAGTTATATAATTAAGGGCTGCTGTGAAAAACTATCAATAAAATCATATACAAAATCAGCTACACAGCTAACTCAAATTGTTCTGCTTGCCTAGCATGATTATCATTATTATTATTACCATTATTATTATTATTATATGTATATTTCAATGCTGAGCACACGAATATGTTTATGTTATATAAAGCTATTATACACATTTACTCTGGGCATAAAGTCTTCTGGCATTTATCTATGGCAGGGTCTGCTCGGTAGAAATAAGGCGAATTCGTGTACTTATTAGAAAATCGTATAGACATATTATATAAATTGTGCTTATTTATGAGGCTCTTGCACAGCTCTTTGTGACGCAAATCTATGGGATTTTGTTGACACTTTGTACGTAGAAAATTTATATAAAACAAAAACACAGACACACTTGGCTACAGACTTAGGAATTTCCCAGATGATTATATATATAAATATATATAGCATAGCGTAGACTCGTGTATATAAAATATACCCACACGTGCATGTATGTACCTTAAACAAATATTGGATTTTTGTTTTGTTTTTAATGCCGCCCACAAATGTTGCCAAAAGCAAGGCAAGTGTGTTGCTAGACAAAATACAAAATCTATTTAAGTTTAAAAAGTTAAAAGCTTAATGGAACTGGAACTGGAATGTGCACGACTAGCAGATACCTTAGATTAGCTGCAGGAAAAAATATAACACTCAAAGTGTGTAAAATTTAATGCCAGTCCGCAAAAAAAAAAAAAAAAAAAAAAAAAAATGCCGCACAAGGCGTGGCAGCGTCTACGGTCGAACTGGTTAACATGGGGAGCCCCATGTTGCCTCAATATTGGGCCACGCCCCAAGCCGCCTGCACTGCAGGACAGTGTAAAATGAGTCCCATAAAACTAACCAGCGCCTGACACTTTGCCTTTAAAGTGGTTGTGGCTTTACCCAGCAATATGTGCCTTGGGTCTCCCTCTACCTCTTCCTCTGTCTCACTGTGTGTGTGTATGTGTGTGTGTTTGTGCTCTTTGCTGACATTGCTACTGAAACACTGCGGGCGACGAGCACAGCACAGCACAGCAGGATGCCATCGCCTACCAAGTTAGCTGGGCGAACGAATTTCTCAGTTTAATTGAAATTGACCACTTCCGAGAATTTGACGACTTGGGGGAATTGACAAATGTTGCCATTCAAATGTAGCCATGAAGTTCACAGCGGAAAACAGGGAAATGGAAGTGGAAAATGGAAAATTGCTTGATTCACTTGGTTTTATTATGCTAAATTCTCTTAATATTGACAGGAATTGCCTTTGTGAGTTGAGGAACAAGAAGTTAAGCTCAAAATTTCAATTTGGATATTTCATTAATATTTATTAAATATAAAATTACATTTTGCCAGCTGAACTTTCTTTGGGATGTGGGCGAATATAATTTGAAATTTAATTAACAAATTAAATTTAACTAAATCGATATGGGAAACATCTTTCAAAAAACCAAAATGATTGAGGGCTCATTCTATTTTCTATTGAGCCAGAAATGCCTTCCTATTTTATATGCAATCAATTATTGAATTTGTTTAGAGCATTAACACATGTACCGGCGTATGGTTGCCTTAGAAAAACTTGTAATTTATAAGCTGTCATTGAGATGCCCATTGATTTCACTTTCTTTAAGTTTTTCCACATAAAAAAGCCATATTGCTTCGACATATGAATGCCTCACTTTTGTATACAGAAGCATATATTGTGGCATACCAGATAAACAATAAACGAGTTTGTTTATTGCAAAGCGAATGATTTCAGATTTTTGTGTGCTTCACTCAAAAAAATTAAAATAAAAATAAACTAAATGGAATTTTATGTTTTTTTATATTTAAGTATGCCAAACATTTGCTGAAATACTATTGAGTACACACATCGCCGTTCTGGAGGTCTGCCTTTGATCAGAGTAGGGTATTATCAAGAACTCTTATCTTTCAGCACAGAATTCATAAACTAATCAAATTTTAATAAAACCCAAAGTACTTTACCAACTTTTCTGTCAATAAAGGTGAAAGTAAAAGCTCTGCAGTAAATCCGAATAAAATATGCTTGCAAAAGTTACTCTTGGAGAAACTGGAGCATTGTTAAGAACTGCCTGCGCTGCCGCTCTCTGGCTTCTTCAAAACTGTGCTAAGTGGCTGAGGCAAAGTTGAAGTCTTCATTTACCTTCCTTCCTCATGCTGTCGACCTCTATGAATATGCTTTCAAGATTGTCAAAGTTCTGCCTTAATATCCACTTTACATACCCTGTACGCATTGAAAATAGGCAGAAAGCGTATGCAGTTTCTGTGCAAGGCAGGGTCGAACCTCTCTGTCTATAGAGAGAGATTGAGAATCAGAGTTGATGTAGGATTCAAAATTGTATACATATATCTTACTATAGAATGTCAATATATGTATTTGAGCTGAAAGTCTAAATAAATTGCTCTACACGAACTTCCGGGTATTTGCTAGTCGGGCAAGCCCCAGCCAGAGCACTCTTGCTTTTATATTGTGTCAGCTCATGATATTAATGAAAAACCATATGAATAATCTAAGCAGCAGTGGCCAGAATTGATGTCAAGCGGATTCTTTAGTTTTGGCCAAAGCGCCTCTACTAACTGGGCCAACAACAAGACAGGGGGGCAACGGGCAAAAACGGCAGCTCATAATTGCCGCAGCTACGATTCATTAACATTTTGAGGCCATTCGGATCTTCGCTTTTGTCTTGTCTATCACAAGAAGTGGCGCTCTCTTTCAGTTAATGGCAGGCAGGTTCGCCACATTTCATTTTGGAGTGCATGCAAAAGTTTGAAGCATTTTCGGCGCCTTTCACTTTCGAATTGATTATAATTATTATTATTAGTTTTTTTTTTTTATTTTCGACCGGCTTCCACTTATGTTTATATGTTAGCAGCCGTCACATGTGCCGCGCCGCACTGGCTTCAATTCAACATTTGCCACTTGACGACGGCACGAGACGCAGATAAGAAAAAAAAAAAAAAATATTGCGAACGCAAAAGTTAAAATCCATAAAAATGGAAAAGATAAAAAACAGTTCAAATGATGCGATATGATTCAGCAGCAGGGTTTCATTTGCGACTCGCTACTCGATCAATTCACAACTTTAATACACTAACTGCAGAAGATATAATACCTTTTGTGTGTATTTTGTATGCAAATAAATATACGTTCTGAAATATGCATGGGCGTATATAGTATATAGTAAAATAGATATTGTATAGCATTTATCTTTGCAAAATAATAATACATCGAATGTAATTATTCATTTAATCAAATTACTATATATTGTATATAAATAAATATATATCTATTAATCTTCGCATATGAGAATTAATAATTCATTCAATTAATTATGTATACATATATTGTTAATGTCTATGGATAGTTTTCTTACATATCCCGCGTTAAGATAAGACCGATTATTAAGAGAAACATTTATCTTTACGCAAAACATTCTATTTTCTTAATCATCTATTCAACTTACTAATATTTAACATTTAATATAAACATTTACTATTATTTATCTTTTATAATGCTCAATTTATAAATAAATAGTTTAATCGGTATAGCATGCGACAATTATTAAGGTAAACTTGAGTATATAAAATATATATAACATACATAACATTTTTCTTTATTCAATGTTTATTCATCTACTCAATTTACTATATTGGAATTAATTAATTATATTGGAATTTAATTAAGTTTTAGGGTAAATATCCATCTATTCAATATGTTCCGAGCTTTGTAAATTTGTAGCTGTAAAAAGTTAAACTAAAATATGAATAGAAGAGCATTTCACCTTAAGTTAATTTCACATTTTTATTTACTTAATGAATAACCAGCCAACAACAACTATAGCAGATATTCGAGTTGGTTCAACCGATTCACTGAACACTCATACTTGATCGTGAGTCATATACGACGTCATCTTTAGATGAGACAATGTACTTTGAAGAGAATGCACTTATCAGAGCTTCAAATTTGTGTTAAATTACAAAATTTATTGAAATTAAGTGGCTTCTGAACTTGAACTGTAATAAATAAGACTGCGACAAGCATCATCCATGTCTCGTGACTAGGCATACGGACTAATACATCTAATGGTTTATCTAGCTCTGAGTGCTCATATTAATATTTCACACTATTTACAAGCCCATTCAAATTTGATTACATACTTCAATTTGCATCTGAATATCAGAAATTAATGTTGCATAATGCGAATCAGCATTCCGTTTCAGGGCCACTGAATACGGCGCAAAGTCTTGGACAGCAAATATAATGCCAAATTGAATGCACACGAGAACTGCATCCCAAATTTGATTGCATTTTTATGGCCAATGGAGCGGCCGATATGAATACACATATGTATATGGATGTGACTGTATGTATGTATGTATTGATGTAAATACACACTTATATGTATATTCAGCGTTGGCGTTGGCACTGGAAAACCTGGCAACTGCAGCTACAACAAAACTGAATATTTTCGTTTGCTTTTGCTTTCTCATTATATACCCTGTAATAATACGAGCTTGCGCAGTTAAGATGTTTTATAAAGACAAAAGAATTGAAAAAATAAATTAAAATAAAATGTTATACTTGATCAAAAAATAAATAAGATATTTTTATAGAATAAAACGAATTTTACAATAAATTTTAGACTAATAAAAAATATAAGACTAAATATATTCTTTGGTTTACTAAATATATATAATTTTTTTTAATTAATGATTAGTTTTATTATGTATTTATATCTAACAAATAAATATAAAAATAACAATAAAAATAAAAATTGGCCCAAAAAATTAAAATAGAATTAAAATATACATAATAAATAAATAAAATACTTTGTCGACGCAATGATTAGTTCTTAAACATAACAAGTAAAAATAATAAAATTTAAATTAAAAATAAAATTAAAGAGAAAAAACATATACTTTGCATTTATCAACGCGTTGCTTGAAGATAATCGCAACTAGACTTAAAATAAACAAATGTATATATGTAGATATATATATTAAATATTTATCATATAGCTCATAAAATGATCAATATTTCGATGATATTTGTTTAGGCTATGCACATTTAAAAAAAGGAAAATTCACACGTTCACTACCTTTCATATACTAAGCTCAATGTGATATTTGTGACATTTACAATAAGCAAACATATAAACAACATTTTTAATGGTTCGCGTAACAATAAACTTGAAGGTTTGGTTTCACACAGGGTAACTAGCTAGTCGAGCACAGTCGTGGCAAACCACATCTTACTATTTTTTTGTCTTCTTCGTTTTGTTTATTTTGGGTTACTCCATAAAAGTCATGGGCCCAGAGCAAAAACCTGCGCTGCATTCAACTGTTTCGGCCTGGGTATGGCCTGTATAGAGCTCACTCTACATGCTAATAAATTGCAGTTTTATGGTCATGCGTGTGTGTATGTTTGTGTGTGTGATATGCAGATGTGAGCGACAGACAGGCAACGATTTATGCAGCTGACATCCGTTGCTCGTTTGGACGCTCGTCAAAAGCGGAAGTTTCCTGCGACTAGTCGTAGGTATCCAATCCATTGTTTTCTTTGCTTTTGTTGTTGTTGCTGCTGCTGTTGTTGCTGTTGTTGGTATGGTTATAGCCACTGGCAGCTCCACTTTGGCACAGGTTGGCGGACAACAAGTCAACAAACTTAACGTTGACGCTGCATTTTGTTGACGTTGCTGCCACTTGCTCTTGTCCATTGTCCCTCTCTCTCACTCTCCCTCTCTGTCTTTGCTGGCTGTCTCTTTTGTTGAAGAGCTTTGCAAACAGAAGGCCATGCCATGCCACCAGCTCCTTGGCTGAGTCAGAGTGTCTTCAGATATTGGGACTGTGTTGCCATTGTTGTTGCCAGCTCCTGTTGCTGCCACGCAACATGCAACCAACTTTAAGGTATTTTTTGTTGCACTTCGTATCTTTATTAAGCTTTGTTCATTGTTGTCTAGGCTCCACTAGCCAGCTCATATGACCAGCTTGGCTCATTTCATATAATTGACTCTACCCTTCCCTTCCCATCCCATTCCATTTCACGCTGTCGGCCCTAATGACCACAGAGATTTTCCAGCTGGTCGGTGAAAATGCATTAGCATTAACCTAACGCCAACTTATAAACAGCCGCAGAACGCAGCTAATGCGATTATGGTTTTGCTCTCTCCCTCTCTGTCTCTCTCTGCACCCCTCTCACTCCCACTTGGGAGAAATGTGAGTTAAGTCAGGCTCAAATTAGTTGGGCTTGCAGCTTGCTGCGGTATTTGGGTCAGCAACGCAGTCGAGAAATCGATGCGGTTTAGAATCGATTCGAGTTGAACAAAAAACAAGAATTCCGCAATTTATACAGTTTGGCCCATTTGTATAAATTTGTGTATTTATAAACTGCAACAAAAAGTTCAAATTCTGGCACTGTTTTTCCACAAGATTGAAAAGCGTCTATTGACTTGGGCACGTACTTTACATACATATATTCTTTTCAGTAAGAAAAAATTTTAAAATTTAGCTAAATTAATCCATATAAATCGATCAAGTAAGTATAGATATAATTTTGGAAATCAAAAAGAATATTTTTTAAAGAAAAATGTACTACGCAAAGTAAGAAAACATTAATCAGACATAGTTTTTGTGACATGTATATATTTCGAGTTTTTATATACTAATTTACAATAACAGAATCAGGAGAAACGGAGTTTAATGATATCAAAATATATTAGAAGCTTTTATATAAAAAAAAAAAAAAAATATTTAATACCAAGTCTCTCGCTTTACGTAAAGAGTAGTATAAATAGTCAAATAGTATGAATATAGTATAGCAGTAGAATGGTAGAGTAGTAAAAATAAATTAGATAAAAACTAATAGTCGATTATTTCATTTACAATTTCGAATTTCTGCCACACCCTGAGAACAGTGTATTGTGCAGTCGAGCATATACGTTGGCAACGCTTTAAGGTATTTTTTGTTTGTTTTTCGTTTATTATACTAATTCTCGTTTGACTGCAATAAATTAGGTGCCAAGCCCCTTCTTCAACATGCAACTGAAACATCAGACAGTAAAGTCCATTAAAAATCGAACGCATTGCAGTAGCTGACTTTTGCTTTGCATTACAACAACAACAGAAACAACAACAGCAGCCGTAGAAGCAAATTGAATGCATTTACAAATGTTTTTGTCTAAATAGCAAACTAAAATAACAACAACAACAACAGCAAGACAAACAAATGCAGCAGCAGATATTGAAACGACGCTGCTGCTGCAGGGAAATTTCTATTCAATTCAATTTGTCAAATGCCCACACACACACATAGAGGGAACTCGTATGTGTGTATGCATGCGTGTGTGTGTTTAATTCTTTATTGTTTTTGTTGTTAAACACAAACAAAAAGTTCAAGGCTAAAATTTGGTGGGCAACATGCGCACAAATAAAACAAAATTTAGAAAATAAATTAAATCTTCGAATAAATGAATTTAAAATACTCTTACGACATATTACTTAATATTACTTTTACTATTGTAAAATTTATTTCTGCTATAATTTGAATAAGATGTGAATAAACTTTTCAAAAATTGTGTAAAATATAAAATTGAAAAAAAAAAAAGAATAAATATATAGAACAAAATTTAAAAATCATTATATATACGTTATATGTTATATGTTTATATACATACACATGTAAATAAATATGTACATACATACATGTAAACTTATTTATTATTTATTATTTTTATATTATTTATTTTACGAATGTATAAAATATAGATTATACCAAATTTTTATTTACATATTTATAAGTATTTTTTATTGCTATTATTTTTGTTTTTTTGTTTTTCTCTACATCAAAGAATTTTGCGTTAGGCCCAAAATAATTTTCAAATGTTTCAAACTAAATAATATTTATTATTCCCATCGAGCTTGAAAACAGTTGTAAATTGTTTTTCATGAATTTTCCATCCTGGCAAATGGAATTTTCCCAATTTCTGTGGTCATTCAACTCTTTTAGCTTGCATAACCCAGTTAGTTAGAAGAGTATTTGAATTTGAGCAACAGTTGTTTAAATTCAACTTGCTCAGTTACATAGAGAAATATACGATAAAAAAGCACAACAACAAGAAAATAATAGAAAATTGTATCAACAAAATAAGTATGTCATTCAGCTAATTGCGCCTTGGCTGCTGGCAGCTGGTTGTTGGCTGTTGGCCGTTGGCGTTCAATTAATTTCTCGTAAAAGCATTGCCGCATGTTTATAAATTCACATTTAGTAAGGAAAAGCTGTTATGCAGAGAGTTTATCAAAACCTTGTCGCCAGGTGCTCTATTTTAAGCACACACAGAGAAAGAGCCCAACAAAAATCTATACACATATTTCGCATTTACGATATTATAAATATATACATGAGCGCCAATATGTATATATATATGTATATACGTAGCATACATAAGATCTGATCTGTCATGTGCCCGAAAGAATTTTGTTTACACAAATTGCTACGAAATAATTGTGGCGATTCCCAGATAAGATTAAGCATCAATTGTAAAGTGCGCACAAATCGGACCTAGCCCAAACTGACGCCTTACTCTAATCTATTTTGTTTGCTAGTTGTCCTATGATAACCTACAGACAATTATAATTACATAGATTATCTGAATCCAGCGTAAATATTGAGCTGAAAAGTATGTTGAGCAAGTAAAGATTATTGGAACTAATAGATTTATTGTATATGCAACTTTGCGATGCTCTAAAATTTGTTTACCAATACATTAAAATGTTCAAAATCTGAAATGCTCCTGACATACATCAGTCAATCTTTATTGCATTGTTGGGCTGGAACTAAAATTATCTGTTTGTAGGAGCAAATATACACCCCCACTTTTATCTAATCATTAATTACATGGTAAGTAGGGAGGGCCTTGAGTTATTCGAAACACCTTATATATCATTGGCTTTCTTAATAACACTCTTCGATTTCATTTTCATACTCTAAACCCATTGAAATTAGTAAGTCAGGGCATATATGGTTGAAATTCATATAACAGGCAATAGGAGCCGTAGCAGACCTCATAGAGAATATATGTACATATATTCTTGATCAGGGCTATGAGCTGAGTTTATTTAGCCCTATCCGTCTGCGTGGGCGTGTGCATTAGTTCTTTTTCTGAATACATAAGAAAAGAATTATCGGAATATCCATTCAGTTAATGGTATATCGTAGTCGAGCAGTCTCGCCTAGATCACTCTTACTTCTTTTTGTTAAATTAAAATTTTTTTTTAACTGTCAAAATAAAAATATATTTTACATGCTTATTTTAATCTAATTTACGACTTCCCCCGTCCTGTTTTGCTGTGTCACATGATAATTGATAACTAAGCTTATCATAATGACAATAATGAGCATTCGGATCTAGTTCGAATTCCAAAAGAGCGAAGTCATTCACTCTTTTGATTTATAATAACGCTCTATGCGATTTGTATAAATTTTAAAGTTCTGGCAACATTGGCTTTCTTTTGATTCTAAAAAATTCCTTTCTATGCGATTTGCATAAATTTGATAGTCAATTATATAGAACTGAATGCATAATATTATATCTAACGAAAACATTTATTTTTGCACTGTGTTAAACTATCTTAGAAGCTACTATTAAAACTATATTCAAATTTACAATTTTACAGCTTTAAGCCATATATCCAGAACTGTATACATGTTACGGCAACATTAACCTCTTTTGATTTATAAGAACGCCTTTCTATGTGATATGCATAAGTTTTACAATAAATTGTATAAAAGGAAATGTAAAACTATCTCAATTTCTTTTTTGTGTCGAATTATGTGAAATGAATAAAATAGTATGAGAGCCCTATTTGGATTTACCTTGCTAACAATTTAACAATTTATCACACCTAATACATATTCATTTCTTCATATCTGTGCACTATCTTAAAGTAATTCCGTTATAAATACTAATATATAAAGTCGATGTGAAGCTGCTTTAACATTGCATTTTGCATCGCTAGGCACACATCCCATCGCTCAAATCCACTTATAATCAGTGATAGTAAAACATTTGATGTGAGTTTAATTCCAGCACAGCCGGACGCAAAACAAGTCTCCGGCTCGTCTAGTCCAGCCCAGTCTAGCCATCAGGCTGGGCTCTGCACGTACTCTTGGTCAATCAGAGGCAAAGTAACGATTTGTTGCGTTAATGCCGCGTGTGCCCTAATACCAGGCCATAATGCCGTACGTGCCGCAGATAAATACCGAATCGCATAAAAAAATAAACCAAGCTGTTGTAGTTGTTGCCAATATGACGAAGATGACGATGATGGGGATGGAGGGAAAAAGGTCGACACTCACAAGCATATTGACCCTTAAGGAAAACTGTGTGCTTTCACGCTTCGCAAATGGCAGTGGAAGCTGATAACAAAAATTTGTTTACGTAAACTGTCTCATCTCAGGCGGGCGCAAGCCAACGCATAATTATAAACAAACAACAGACGGGCTGTCAAAAAAAACAAAAAAACAAAAAACTTGCTCGATTTAGCTCAAGCCAGAATCGCATCGGTGTTTGACCTTTTTTGGGCTGAGATAAACAAACAAAAGGGGGAAAATCTAAAGTTGATACTAGCTAGAGAGTGTCTGACTAAATGATACCCTATACCTAATCGGATGTCTAAGCTTAAGAGTGGCAGATCAATAATTCTATAACTAACGATATCAATATCGATATATAAGTAATATAACAGTTTACAGCTGAATGCACACAGCAATACAACCCATTTTAGAGATTTTTCACTGGGTAGCAAGTACATGGCAAAGGTAAAAGGTTACGATGAAATGTATAGGTAGCTATATATATATTTATATATACATACATATATACAGCGCAGTTACAGCGAGACTCTGTTTACAAGCAGCTCAAAAATATAGAAATTTCAATTGATGCTCTCTCTCTCGGGCCAATAATAATTGAAGCGAACATATTGATTGCTATGAAAAGCTAAACTCTGATAAATGGCGATTCGAGGAAATTGTGTGGGGTCTTTAGACATTTAAGGTATTTTGTTGTTGTCAAAATAAGCTAAAGTTCTCATAGCTTATCTATGGTAAACACGCGCCAGATTCTGTATAGTATATTTGTTAAATATTCTGCGTGTGACTCACGCGAATTTGGCAAATAAAAAATTTATTATTAAACTAAAAATCTCTAATCTCACATTAGGGTCACTAGCACAGATGTCAGATGTATGCATATATATATGTCAAGTCGAAATGTCCAACAACAATGCAATTGTTGTGCAATTATTGTTGCTGTTTACAAATGAAAATAAATAGAAACAAGTGCAGAAACACAAAAGTTCAAAACTTTTTCCAACTGATGATGACTAAATACCCTTAAATGTACTCAAAGAATACATATACATATATATAAAGAACACATATTTTATAATAAATAGTCCGATAATGTAGTGAGTCGCAGTATTTTGTAAGTTTTATTTTTTTTTATTTATTTTTATTTTTTTTTATCAAATTTAATCTTTATTGAATTAGCATTGCCTCGCTTGCGCTTTTCAATTAAAATTACTCAATAATTTTCCTTGGTAACAGAAACAGAATTTTGTTGTTTCTGATATATGCTAAATTGGTGTGCACCAAAAATATAAATAATTAAGATAAATATCAATTTTAATGTTTTTATAGTATTTTCAATATTAATTACAAATCGCCTAATTTGTATAGAAATATCAACGAAGAAGAAAGGAAAACACTGCTCACTATGTAATTATTCTCTACTCATTTTGTACCTCTCTCTCTCGCTCACTCTTACTTATTTCATTATCAATTGCATATTATGTAAATGTTGCTCTTGCACTCACCTTGGTATGCAATTGGGCGGTGTTCGATCGACTTCCCAGGCGGCGAAGAGTTTCATAGGCACCGGCTTTTGTCCGTTGCCTGTCATATTACTGCTGCCAGCGCCGTAGCCGCTGATGACGCCGCCACCACTGAGGCCGCTGGCCGTGCCCGTCACATTGCCCGATGCAGCGCCAGCGGCAGCTACGTTGGCTGTTGCCGACGCTGTGGCTGAGCCGCCGCCACCGCCACCGCCACCGACTCCTCCGCCGCCACCGCCGCTGCCACTGGCGACAAATTTATCCATCAATTTTGACGATTTGTCCACCATCTTCATGGTGATTTTGTAATTATTGTTGTATTATATTGTTGTTTCTTTGGTTGTTGTGTGTTTGCTGTTAATTTCTGTTGTTGCACATTATGAATCTAGTAAAAAATATTGTTTCACATAAATTCCAATACACGTTATGTATAATATAACTAAATTTATTCGAATGTAGCGTTTGAAGCGTCGCAAACTTTTGTTCTATTGTCACACACATACATATACATAGATGTGTATATATACTTATATATATTTATTTATTTATTTGATAGTAAAGAATTTATATTCTCCGCTGCAGCAATTGGGCGGCTGCTGCTGTGGGGCGCGCCAGCTGCTGGCTGCCTGCTGTGCTGCTCGCCCTTAATGTTCAAAAAGATGCGCTTCGTAGTATACACAGAATCACGACGCATCCAAAACCGAGAAGCAAGCCGACCAACAGAAGTGAAGAGGGGAGGGGTACACGGAACGCGAATAGGCAGAGGCAGCAGCAGAGACAGAGAGCCAAATACGATTGCAACTGCAAAATTGACACACACACACACACGAACGCACACTCGCAGAATCAATAACACGATTTTTTGCTGCTACCCAATATGAATCTGTTATAGAATTTTACTGATTTCCCGGAGCAGCTTAGAGATGTGCCTGCCGCACGTACGCGTTGTCTGCTATTTGACGTTGGAGAGCCCGAAACAACCGTCATGCTCCAAAGTAGCCGTGCAAATGTCGCGTTATAAATTTCTCACAGTCACTCGTTTCGCATGCTAAAGCCAGAGTGCGCGGAGGAGAGAGACAGAGTGAAAGAGAGAAAAATTCAGTGAGCAGCAAATCCGCTGCTGGGGCGCGTCAAGAGCGCAAGCGGCAGCAATAACAATGTGCGCACTCCCCCACATACAATCACACACACTAGCACAAATTCGAGTACGAGCACTCAAACAACGTTGGCGCTTTTTGCAAATTTCGTGTCCGTGTTAGGCTTGTTCGTGTGTTTATTCGCGCATTTTATGCTCTCCTACGCGCGCATAAACAAAAGGAAACAAAAGGCCCACCAATTGCACGCAAGTGTGTGTAGATGCATGTGTGTGTGTCGAAATATACATATACCCGCAAATGTATGGAAAGGAAAGCACATTGGGAGTAGCAACAGCAACAGCGCCTTTCACAACATTTAATTTGAATTTGAGTGCACACCGTTGATGTTTTAACATAAAAACTCTCTTATGTATTATTTATTTTATTTACCACGATTTATTCACCAAAAAATCGCGGAACAATCTACGACGTCCGCCACTCATTCAGGCAAACACATACTAACAGCAATAAACTAACACATAGACAACAAACACTGTTTAACATTTACTGAAATGTTATTAACAGTGACCGCAAATTTCTTTTACTGAAACGACACAAAGTTGATTTTCATGAATGCAATATATCTACTTATATTTAATAAACAGTGTTTAATTGAACAAAAATGTTTAAAATACGGATGTCGTTTGAATGAAGAGCTATTAAACAGACATCAAATCATTGCAACTTTCATATATAAAAACAGGAAACATTTTCCAACACTAAGTTTTATCGATAACTTCTTGCTGCCAGGGCATCAGCAGTCTTATCTGTCATAATTAATGTAAACAAAACTGAATTATCCGGCGACGAAAAGAAATCATACAAATAATGGCCGATGCATGGGACATAAAGTCACTTAAGACAAAGCGCAATACTCTGCGCGAGAAGCTGGAAAAGCGTAAAAAGGAACGGATCGATATACTTTCTGACAAACAAGAGGACCAGTCCAACCCAAAAAAAGAGCTTGGTAAGCGACGACCCGGCAACAAGTAGATATAGTATAAATAAATTAATTTCAGTTGAAGCCGATGTGGACGTACAGAAGGCTGTACTTCAGACACTCAGTGCTAGCACTCTCGTCCTTCCCATTGTCTCAACGCAAGTGGTCGATAAAGTCGGCTGCCTAATAGAGAAGCCTCCAACGATGGAAATGGTCAACTTTATACTTGGGAAGCTAGCCAATCAGGGCGCAATTGGTATAAGGCATGTCACAATTGGCACAGAAGCGGGATACGAAGTGATATCTGTACAAACCAAGGAGCTATTGGAAATATACGACGATATTAACGACAGTTGCCAGCAGAATGAGGAAACTGATGCGAAGCGAAAATGTAAGCAAATGCTTGTACATAATTGAGAATATACCGATTAATATAAAGTACCTAACAGTAGAATCTGGGCAGGATGAGGAGAACGATGATGACCAGTTACAGCGTAAAATACAAAAAATGGATTCAGGAAGCGCACGCAAAGAGTCAACCAGTCTGGATGCATCGGATGACATCATGATGCTGTTGTCCCTGCCTTCAACACGAGAGAAGCAAAGCAAACAGGTCGGCGAGGAGATACTCGAATTGCTGACCAAACCGACGGCCAAGGAACGCTCCGTGGCCGAAAAGTTCAAATCCCACGGAGGTGCACAAGTCATGGAGTTCTGCTCCCATGGAACCAAAATCGAGTGCCTCAAGGCTCAGCAGGTAGCCAATGAAATGGCAGCAAAAAAGAAACTCGAGCGTCGCGAGGAGAAAGAGCTTCGCAATGCTGTCGCTGCCGATGGAGCCATTGCCAATAGCAGCAAGCTAGTCAAGCTGAGTTCCGAGGATGCCGAAGATGGCGAGATCATAGCGGAGAACCTAAACAACTGTGAGGCCGACTCGCAGGAGTCCACAGATGATAGCGAATCCTCCGGTGACTCGGACAAATGCACAAAACTGCACTTTAAGAAAATCATTCAATCCCACACGGACGAGTCGCTGGGCGATTGCAGTTTCTTGAACACCTGCTTCCACATGGCCACTTGCAAGTACGTGCACTACGAGGTGGATACGCTGCCACATATCAACACGAATAAGCCGACGGATGTGAAGACTAAGCTCAGCATGAAACGAAGCATCGACTCCAGTTGCACTCTCTATCCGCCGCAGTGGATTCAGTGTGATCTTCGATTTCTGGACATGACGGTGCTCGGTAAATTCGCTGTCGTCATGGCCGATCCCCCATGGGACATACATATGGAGCTGCCGTATGGCACCATGTCGGACGACGAGATGCGCGCACTAGGCATACCAGCACTGCAGGAAGAAGGCCTGATATTCCTATGGGTAACGGGGCGTGCCATGGAACTGGGACGTGATTGCCTGAAGCTCTGGGGCTATGAGCGTGTCGATGAGCTGATCTGGGTGAAAACGAATCAGCTGCAGCGCATCATACGCACTGGCCGCACCGGTCACTGGCTGAATCACGGCAAGGAGCACTGCCTGGTCGGCATGAAGGGCAATCCGACAAATCTGAATCGCGGCCTCGACTGTGATGTCATCGTCGCAGAGGTGCGCGCTACCAGTCACAAGCCCGACGAGATCTATGGCATCATTGAGCGCCTCAGTCCGGGCACCCGAAAAATCGAGCTCTTCGGCCGACCGCACAACATTCAGCCAAACTGGATAACGCTGGGCAATCAATTGGATGGCATTCGCCTAGTCGACCCCGAGCTAATTACCCAATTCCAGAAGCGTTATCCCGATGGCAACTGCATGTCGCCCACGGCGGCGGCAGTGAACGCGATTAAGAACTAAACAAATATACGGACAAAAATATAATTCTTATTACAACTTTTATAAATACTAGTATGTTAAGATTAAAGTAAATATTTAAATAGATTTTATTGCTCATTCTGGGATTTTGCGCGTATTTACAAGTGCCGTTGGCGCCAAATGAATAATGTGTATCTATGGGCTATAAATAGGATTGGCATATGTATATATATAAATGTATAGAGATATATATACACGTAATCCATGTATTTGTTTATATATATAGAGTATATAGAACGGCTAGTTAGATACGATCTTAATCACAGCATCGTATGCGTGAAAGATATAGACGATTGCTAATGGGCAAAAATATATGATGTAAACAACTAAGACTTATGGGAGAATACAGAGTTAAGTTAATATTATACATACATATACTATATGTATGCTATCCCTGTGCCCTGCAACACCCTCTCGCCTAGCCATTGTCCGTGGATCAGCTTAATATATGTACACTAAGGTTTTGACATGAAAATGGAAAATCTTCCTTTTATCAATCCACTTGAAAAGTTTCACGCGGCATTTTCAACCAAAATTTTGATAATGTAACGGCTTACAATTAAAAGCGTTTGTAATCCGCAGTTAACATAAATTACATAAATTTCTGAACATTTGTGTGTTTGTGTTGTGGGTGTCCTCCTGGGCAGTTAGCGCCGGTCCTGAAAATCCTTAACGAGAGTGCGTTCCAGTTGCACTTATCGCCTTTAGAACTATGAAGCCCAGCACCGTGGCGGCGGCCACGCCCAAGCCAGCTTTGAGCCAAACTTTCGGATCCTCAGTCATCAGTCCGAATTGTCGCAAATATCTAAGAGAATGTGATAAGACAAATTATGCATGAGATACAGGTACTAAACAGAATTGAGGGAGGGTTTCTTAAGGAACTAAGTATATTGTCGTATGATCCGTACAACACATTTGCAAAGCGTGTGTTAGGTGTATGAGTGCGTGAGGTTTAGAATGATCGCAGCGCATGTTAGGAATACAGTAAAGAACCCAGACAGCATTAGTAAATATTCAAGTCAGATGTGTAACACTTACGCCGATTCCCACAGCTGTACCAACCTGTGCTTGTAGAACAGTATCCAGGCGGCTTGAAAGCGCCTACGAAGTGGCAGCAACAGCGGCAGCACAGCAAATATCCAAGAAATCCAAGAGCAGAGCAGCAGCAGAGTCCATAAGCATTAAGGATGCACAATACATCAACAAAACATAACATGAACACCAAACAAAAATCGTAGGGGGTAAGTGGAGGGGAGGAAATAAGAGAAGATAATAAAAGTAATAATATATATTGCCATTAATCCGAATATGTCAAAAATGCCAAATGCCCAAATGATCTGTGTTAACCCAATGAGCGCTCTAATGACCGCAACCCAAATGGAAAAGCATTTCAATACTCACGGAAAGGCCGCCATTGTGGCCAGCTTAGTGTAGAGCTCCTTTTTGTTGGTCTTCAGGCTGAAGAGATGGGGCGGGAGCAGCTTGTATTTCTCGCAGAACTCCGCCGGCTGCATTAGATAGTCCTGGCGACGCTCCTCGAGATCACACTTGGTGCCCACAATCATGACGGGAATTTTGCTTTCCGCAAAGTATTTAATGTATATGCGGGCCACATACTCGAAGGAGCGCGGATTGGAGGAATCGTACACCAGGCAGGCGACGTCGCAGTTCACCTCCTGCGGCTGCAGCGGATCGAGCGCATGCCGCACATCGATGTCACGCAATATTAAATGCTTCTCCTGGCCATACACCTGCACCGAGTTGATGCAGTGCACCACATTCGTCTTGAACTCTTTGCCCAGCAGCTTGCTCATGTCGTCAATGAGGAAGCCGCGGCACAGTCCGGTCTTGCCCGAGCCCTTGGGTCCGATCACGTGGCACTTGTACACGGACCGACTGCTCTGCCGCTTGGCCAGATCAATGCGACGCTCTCGCGTCACATGGATGGCCACCAGTTGGCTGTCGTTTTCGTGTACATTGAAGCCCAAGTAGGCCAGATACTCCATGGTTTTGACCACATCGATCAGGGTCATCAGCGTCCAACGGCACAGCCAACCGTGCAGTGTGACCCAGCCGCAGCTATTGGTCGGACACGACTTGCGTATGTCCGTCGAATAGGACCAGGGCGGCGATGGGCAGGTGCTGAATAGCATTTTGTGCTCCTCCGGCGACAGCGCGCCATCGCCATCGCGATCGTACCGCTCGAAGAGCGCAATCAAAAACTGTTGACCGCGATGCGATAACTCCGTGCTGCTACCCGGCGGAATCTTCAACGCCGGCCGCAAATACTCCTTGCACATCTCCAATTGATCGTTGTAGCCAAATCGTCGCAGCACCGCCCACGTTGTCTCGTTGCGTCCACGCTGTATGAACAGGCAATGCAAAAAGAGAAATCCCTGCAGCGTCACGGCATCATTGTAGATGCCATCCGGCACGTTTTTCTGTATCACGGACTTCACCTCATCCAATATTTGTGGCTGCAGCGGCGTATTAAAGCAACGCCTCTGAAAGAGGTTCAGCTCGTAATCATTCAGCAGATTGTCGCTATCAATATCGCATATCTTGAATATGCGCACCAGCGACTTTTTGCAGGCAGGCGTTAGCTGTAAGTGTATTGCAAGGAAAAGTTATCTTCAGTTAGCCAAAGGTTAAACACCAGCAAATCTCTCTATATATATATTAATTCTATTGTGCACAGAGTCCCACAAAGAACATTTTTATTTAGTTGCTTATATTGCATTCTGATAAAAATAGCTCTCAAGGCTATGCACATATGTATTACTTTATGACTACGTTGGTCTGGAACGAAAAGTTAAAAGAGTCTGGAATAGTTTACGCTGAACAACTAAAGAGTAAGCTGGAATGAATCTAGCGTTACTCTAGCCTTTTTGCTGTCCTTTATTGTGTTGTATTTTGGATAGAGTGTTACTTATGTACTAAAATTTTCAGTCTTAAGGCTTGAAAGGGAATTCGGACTAATCTACCTTACCTTTTAGTGCGAACCTACTCTCAGAGTTGGGAATGATCTCTAGAAACCAATATACTTATCTATCGATTGCCGATTATGAGAATTTATATTTCGGAAAAGTTGCCTACCAAATACAACTTCGGACTAATCAAGTTTACGTTTTCGTGAGAAGCCTCGCAGCAGCAAATCTGCTATGGGAATTATCTCAACAACTGAAAATTCCTACTTATCTAATCGTCCATTATGTGGTCTTATTTTGTGACATCTTCCAATCAAACTCTTCTGTTGTACCTAGCCTTAAAAGGTATTCGGAAAAATCTAACTTATATTTTAGTAGGAAGTTTCTCTCGTAGATGGAAAGTATCCTCAAAAATTGAGGCTGTTCTAGCCTACATTTTGGTCATCCATGAGGTGGAGTACTATTTACGTTATCACAATATTAAATATTAATCAAGCTTCGTGTCTTCACTTGCATTGCATAAACTTTTTAATCAATTCGGACTATTCCAGCTTACATTTTAGTGGGAAGTTTCTCTCGCAGTATCAACTCTGATTTTGAAATAATTATTATTCAACTAACAACTAATGTGGCTTACATTTTGCTCCTCCATGATGTAGAGCGGTGAGGTGGGATGCAGCACCGCCTTTTGTGCGTAGTAGAACATTTCGGAAATGTTGTGCAGAGTCTTAGCGGAGCATTCAACACAGCTCTCAATCTCCGGATAGTCCTCCATGATGGCCAAAACACTGTCGATGGTTGAATACTCGATCAAATCAATTTTGTTGCCAACTAAGACAATTGGCTTGCGCGCCACATCGGGCTCGCCGTCTGTGTTTGTGCTGCTGCTGCTGCTGCAGGTGGAGCGGACTAGGGGTAGCCAGTGCGATGTTATACGATCGAGCGAGTCGTCATCGTCCACGGCGTACACAATGCACACGACGTGCGCTTTGTTTATCTCGGCGGCCAGTGCTTCATCGGATTGCTCAACGCTCGAAAAGTCAACGATATTGGTGGGCACTTGTTCAGGAGTCACGTTCGCCGGTATTGTAATTTCTTCGGCTCGAGGCGGCACCTCCTCGGGATACTCCTCGCTGACTAGGGACAATATTAACGACGTTTTGCCAACTCCAGCATCGCCGATAAGCAGAATTCTCACATTTTTGCGCTGCGACGCTGTGTATTGACCCATCACTCTTCCGTATTTTCTTGTTGCTATTCTATACGTAAGTACACTACGTTATCGCTTTACGTTTTCGTTTTCGTCAATTTTGGTTACTCTCCCTCTCTTTCTTGTGGTTTTAGGATAATTTAAAGATTTTGTTATGCAAAAACCGCAGATACAACCGAGACGGCAGCTGATTTATAAAGACACGCGTATCGATACTTCAAAACATCGAAATTTTCAAAGCGACAACAACCCTAGAACAACCCATGTGGTGCTGCCGGACCAATTGTCAATTTGAAAATATTTTAATTGTGTATGGTGTTTTTTGCATTTGCTGATCTTTCAATCGAACTTTTCTAATTTACCAAAGTATTATTTCGAAAAACATAGCGTTTACTGCCTTTCTGAAGTTTGCTCCCCCTCAACATTTTCAAATCGTTAGAACTGAAATGATGTGGCAACTACATCAGCGGAGACGGAGAAAATTTGTTTTGTGAGTTGGAAACGGCACAAAAAAACGGCGCTCAATAAATTTACATATAGAAAAATGAGAAATAACAATTAACAACAAAAAGCGCGCGTCGTGTGTTCCGTTTCAGTTTATTTCAGTTTTCAGTACATTATTTAATTGCGTAGTCTTTTTGGTTTTGCTGTCTTTGTGTCTGAGCTGTGGAAGCTATTGACTGTGTGAGAGTGAGAAAGAGAGGAGCAAAACTTCGCTTCTCTGGAGGTGGAGGCGGAGGGTGTTGTGTTTGTGAAAAGAGACTCGTATAGAAAAACAGTGCTGCGGCGCGGAATCAATATCGATGGTACGCACCAAAAACCAATCGTCGTCATCCAGCGCCAGCAGCAGCACCAAGTCGCCGGTCAAGATCAGCGGAGGCGGCAGCAGTGGAGCCAATCGCAGTCGCAGCTGCAGTGAAGCATTAATCGATGACGGCAAAACTAGTTCGAAATTGTCGTCGAATCGTCAACGCGCTACAATAACAACAACAACTACATCCACAACTCCGGGCAGTTCACCAGACGACGACACCACCGATGCGGATTTGACACCGACCAGTGGATACGGGCCCAGAGGCGGCACTTCGGTGCACAAGCAAAACCTCTACGTTGTTTCATTTCCCATTATATTTCTGTTCAACGTTTTGCGCTCTCTGATTTATCAGCTGTTCTGTATTTTTCGCTACTTGTACTGTGCGAGCACAAAGGTGATCTATCGCAGTCCGCATCGACGCGACTGCAACATCGAGATCGTTGTCCAGAACTCCAAGGAGCAACAGTCTATAATTTGTCCATTGGAGCGGAATACGAGCGACGGCATTGAAAAGGCCCAACAATTACTGCCCCAAAGACAACGCGCGTTACTCCCATTGGAAATGGCAACCAATCGTGGCGGCAGCGGTGGCTACTCCCCGGGCCCCGGTGATCCGCTGCTGGCCAAGCAGAAGCATCATCATCGACGCGCGTTCGAGTACATTTCCAAAGCTCTCAAAATCGACGAGGAGAACGAAGGTGAGTAGGTATTCCTTTCATGGGGTTGCTTTGTCTTGCCCCCTTGGCTGGCTGCTGGAGTGGTGTGCTTTATGAGTCATCAGACGCAGCGCGCGCTTTGTTGTCATACTTGTAGTATAAGCTAGAGATGAGCGTGTCTCTCGTGTTACACGCTGCAATGGAAGCTAAAACTATTTTACATAAATACTATAATAAATATTTGTCAAAATTAAACCAACTTAATGCTAAGCATTGGCTACTATTCGGCTTGTAGTATGTATATATATATATATATATATATATATATACATATATATATATCCCTTTAGTTGCAACGCAATTTGTTTTAACATTTCCGTTTATTACAAGTTATTTAAAAACTCGTGTTTCCCTAGATAAGCTGTGATATTAAGTCGTGTCACGGAAAAGCACGCGCTCAACTCTAATCGCATTGTCGTTGAGAATCGATACTCGCAAGCACACACAGCCACACACGCACACATATGTGGATTTTATGTTATTGATACCTGCTCTTTCCCCTTTCAGGCCACAAGGAGCTGGCCATTGAGCTGTATCGCAAGGGCATCAAGGAGCTGGAGGATGGCATTGCTGTTGACTGCTGGAGCGGACGCGGCGATGTCTGGGATCGCGCCCAGCGCTTGCACGAGAAGATGCAAACTAATCTCTCCATGGCACGCGATCGTCTGCACTTTCTCGGTGAGTAACGGCTGGAGGAACAGCTGCATCCGCGAACCATTGCAATCGTAGTGTAATCTTTTATTTTGTCATTTGAATTTTCTTTTGTTTACTTTTGCACCTTTGTTTGTCATTGTGTTTGCACCTATTTTTTTGTTTGTTTTATTGTCCCCCCGGCCCCGTCCAATCGCATCCTCATTCCTCAGCTTTGCGTGAGGAAGATTTGCAAATGCAACGTTTGTCCCTGATGGATCCGCCAAAGAACAAGCAGCAGGTCACATCGAAATTCAAGCAACCCATGCTCGTGGGCCAAACGAATAGCAAAGCGGCGGCCGTTGAGCCGTCAAAGATAACAATGCGCAGCAGCGGCTATGGACCCAAACCCGTCAGCGGCACGGGGTCCAGTGCAGGCACCTCGAAAGCCTTGCAAGCGGGTAAGTGCCGAAACATTTAATGCGACTGCAACAGCCGCAGCAGCAACAATGCTAAATACTAAAGCACCGCCCAGTCAACAATAAGAGACAGCAACAACAACAAGAACTATCTGATCAACAACGACAGCAAGCAATCAAAATCAACATTTTCCTCACTCTCTTTCGCTCTTTCGCATTTCCATCACAAACGTGCACTGCATGAATTTTCATTTTTACTTTTGAATTTCGAATTTTGATTAGTTTTCGTCTGATCTAAGCTAGTAAATTACGCCCATCAATAAGCAGTTGCTATTCAATTACTAATTAAAGTCTCAACTCTAGCATCTGGTCGCAAATTAACCATTGGCAACAAGCGGCCCGGTAACCTGGCCGTCGCTAACAAGTCACAAACGCTGCCGCGCAATCTTGGCTCGAAGACGACCTCCACATCCGTGGGCGCTGCCCTGCAGCGTCAGCCGGGCAAAACGGCAGCGACTCCACCGGCTGTGCGTCGCCAATTCGTAAGTCTCCCAATTCAATCGTATCAGCTCTATATAATTTATATCTATCTCCCACAGTCATCTGGGCGTAATACGCCGCCGCAGCGCTCACGCACGCCCATCAACAACAATGCAGCCAGCGGCAGTGGCAGCGGCAGCGGTGCCAGCACGCCCATGATAAGTGTAAAGGGTGTGGAGCAGAAGCTGGTGCAGCTCATAATGGACGAAATAGTTGAGGGTGGCGCCAAGGTGGAGTGGACCGATATTGCTGGCCAGGATGTGGCCAAGCAGGCGCTGCAGGAGATGGTCATATTACCATCCGTCCGTCCTGAGCTCTTTACAGGTAAGCCGTAATACCTTTAATTAGTCTCTGCAACAGTTTTAACGCTTTCGTTTTTAGGCCTGCGCGCACCTGCCAAGGGTCTGCTGCTGTTCGGACCGCCAGGTAATGGCAAAACGTTGTTGGCACGCGCCGTTGCCACCGAGTGCAGTGCGACATTCCTCAACATCTCGGCTGCCTCACTGACCAGCAAGTATGTGGGCGATGGGGAGAAATTGGTGCGCGCTCTGTTTGCAGTGGCTCGCCACTTGCAGCCATCGATAATATTTATTGACGAGGTCGACTCGCTGCTCTCGGAGCGCAGCAGTAACGAGCATGAGGCGTCGCGTCGCCTCAAAACTGAATTCCTGGTTGAATTCGATGGGCTGCCAGGCAATCCGGAGGGCGATCGCATTGTTGTACTGGCGGCGACCAATCGTCCGCAAGAGCTGGACGAGGCTGCTCTGCGTCGGTTTACCAAGCGCGTCTACGTATCGCTGCCCGAGGTACAGACACGCGAACTACTATTAAGTCGTCTGCTCCAGAAGCAGGGCAGTCCGCTGGATACGGAAGCTCTGGCACGTTTGGCGAAAATAACCGATGGCTATTCGGGTTCCGATCTAACCGCGCTGGCCAAGGATGCCGCCTTGGAGCCCATACGTGAACTAAACGTGGAGCAAGTCAAGTGTCTGGACATCAGCGCTATGCGCCCCATCACCGAGAAGGATTTCCATAATTCGCTGAAGCGAATACGCCGTTCAGTAGCGCCGCAAAGTCTCAACTCGTACGAGAAATGGTCGCAGGATTATGGCGACATTACCATTTAGTTTGGTCGCGTTTCGTATTGAAATTCCTTTGACGTTCAAATTTGTTGATTTTGTTTGTTTATTTTTTTTTCTTTGGTGAAACCCACCCAACTACAGATGCTTGGCATATATGCCCAGCGGGCAGTCCAAAGCTAAACACAATTGCAGAAACTAGGCCACCACGCCCACTTCTCCACGTCCATGGCCACGTAGGCACACACAGCTTTAGAGGCCGACCCGAACGTATTGTGATGTGAGTGACGGAATTTAAATTTTGTTGTGTTGTTCGTGCTGCGTTGCACTTGCAACGTGCAGCATGCAACCGCATTAGTTTTCATCATTGACTCGTATTTTAAATAATTTTCAAGAGCGTTTCATTAAGAGTTTAGATTTTATCTTCTTCGTAGTGTTTAATTGTTTTCACGATTTTTGTTGATTTATGTATGAATATGGAAATGTAATTGAAATCATTTGTTTAACATTTCTCTCATATAAGTTGAGTGTGTTTAGGATATATGTTTAAGAATATTGTACGAAAAATTGTCATTCTAAGTTTTCTTTTCGTAATGCTATGTTAAAACACGGTGCCGAGATCATAGTCCATATGAATTATTAATAATAAGCGATACTGTCAAACATATTACTGCAAACTATACTCATTGATTTATCTTATTCAAGATCTGTCTACTTATTTCATTAACATGTTAAGAATATTTCATTTATGATTTTTATCTAACTTCATATTATTCAAAAATACATTTTGCAACTGCTCACGAGCATTCCATGTAGTTGAAAATTGTTTATTATATTTATTTAACTTGTTTAGGGGCTCAACAGCCTTACTATATACTTCCAATTGAATACTTAGCCTGTTATAAAGTTTATGCCATAGACACTACCATTAAAATAATAATAAAATTTGTTTTTAGTGAACATCCAATCCTCAACTATAATTACACGTAATCGTAGATATAAGCATAGCCCTAAGGTAAAATTGCATCGATTCACAAATACATGAGTGTACCGATTAGATTTTAGTTCCTTAATTAATGTACAATAGCTTATATATTTATATTTTGTCGTTTGTTTACATTTCACGGAGCTCCGTTTATAGATGCCTACACGCTTACACACAGATATCATTTATAGAATCGTTACCAAATTATTGTACCTAGAATTATTTCATTTGCTTACGACGCTAATTAACAGCTTTATGCAGCGCCGGACCATTTCAATTGTTTAGCGCCCGATCGCCAGACACAACAATCCAAAAATATACATAAGCTAATGCGGAAAATAAAGAAAAAAAGAGATTTAAAAAATATATATATATATTAAAGATTTTTATGGGTGTGGTTAATATTTCAAATGATCAATATTTATAATCCGCAAAATGATGAAACTAAATTTAATGTTGCTTATAATAAGCTCTGCTGTGCGGCCAATATCAATGATGGGACTACATCAATCTTTGTACCCCGAAAAGTTTGACATAGTAATATATATATACTATACTATAGCATATAGGATAGAGCCGTATAGGTCCCGCAGAGCACGCAACTGACTCTGACATCGTAGTTTCCGTAATATAGGGCATACTTTGCAAATATACAATAAATTAGCCCTTTACACTCAAAATAAATTACATATACTTAAAAATTAATTAAATACAACAGAATATACAAATATTATGATTAATAATATTTTAATCAATTTATATACACAATAATATTTAACTGTTAGGCAAAACTTCTCATTGAAATTCTGGTGTGTGTCTTGGGTAAGCAGGGAACAGTTTAATGTATAAATAACAGCAAAAGGCGACTTAATATTTTGTGTGTCTCGGGTAAAAAGTTGGTCAGCTTAGGTATAAATTCTGTGTATAAAGAAAATATCATGGAATTTCATACAACGTGCCAAATGTATAAGCAATGCTGCTTAGAGGTAACGAAACAACCAATTCGGGAAACTGAATTTATTATTTATTTATTGACAATGTTATTAAGATTTGGTTTAGATTCAGTATACATTTTTCTGATCCCCACCAGGCCTGGGCGGCTGAAGAAATGCTGCAGCTGCTTCCCTTTATATAGGGCGACTTTTACTCAAAGCGTAAGTCCGTATATGCCTTTTCTAGACCTAGGAGGAATGGCACATTACGTCAGGCATAAAAACTGTTCTCAAAAATTAAGCCACATTCCTGGCAATCTCTCAAGCAAAAGTCCATGATATCGATACCAAGCGCACTCTGCTATGAAAGTAAATTTCGTTTACAAGTTTATAGCTATCGATATCTACATGTTTGTTGCCGATATTTCGATAGAATTTGCAATTTACTATATTGTTAACGGGCACACTGTTGCATATGCACGTGTAAATAAGTTACTTGTTCGTGCTATACAGACTCGCTAGAAATGGTAAGTAAATATATGCAAAGATATTGTAATTCTATTAAAAACAATATTGACTTTTAGCGTAAGAAACAGCAAGATGAAATACCTGGCTTTCCGTCATTGGATCAAAGCGGCACCAGTGGCGGCAACGATGATATTCTTAAAACCAAACCTAAATCGAAAAAGAGCGGTGGCTTCCAATCGTTGGGTTTGGGATTCGAGTTACTGAAGGGTATAACTAAACGGGGCTATAAGGTGCCCACTCCCATTCAGCGAAAAACCATTCCATTGATTTTGGAGGGACGCGACGTTGTTGCCATGGCTAAAACAGGCTCCGGCAAAACCGCCTGCTTTCTAATCCCTTTATTCGAGAAGTTGCAACGCCGCGAGCCCACTAAAGGTGCACGTGCCTTGATCCTATCTCCAACGCGAGAGTTGGCGGTGCAAACGTATAAATTCATCAAGGATCTCGGCCGATTTATGGAACTGAAGACGATCCTAGTGCTGGGCGGTGATTCCATGGACTCGCAATTCTCAGCCATTCACACATGCCCAGATATTATTGTGGCTACGCCTGGACGATTCCTGCATTTGTGTGTGGAAATGGATTTGAAGCTAAACTCAATAGGTAAGCGTCCCATCCATATAACTAAATATGCCGATTGTAATTTATACCGTATCTATTGTAGAGTACGTGGTCTTCGACGAGGCAGACAGGCTCTTCGAAATGGGCTTCGGCGAGCAGTTGAACGAGACGTTGCATCGCTTGCCATCCTCGAGACAAACGGTCATGTTCTCGGCAACGCTGCCAAAACTTCTGGTTGAATTCGCACGGGCTGGTCTCAGCGATCCTGTGCTCATCCGTCTGGATGTTGAGTCGAAGCTGCCAGACACACTATCCCTTAAATTTCTCTATTGTCGACCAGATGATCGCTACACTGCACTGGTGGTGCTGCTAAAATATGTGATACCTCAAGAGGCTCAGACAGTCGTCTTTGCTGGAACACAACATCACGTCGAGCTCATTTCATTTGTGAGTCAAATCTAATTCAATCTTAAATGCAATCTCTTATGTTGCTTCCCTTTCAGATACTTACTCAAGCGGGCATATCAAATACCTCAGTGTATTCCAGTTTGGATCCAGCTGCCCGTAAAATCAATACTGCTAAATTTGCCAGCAAAAAGGTTTCGGTTCTCATCGTCACAGATGTGGCTGCACGTGGCATTGACATACCCAGCTTGGACTATGTGGTAAACTTGCATTTCCCTGGCGTGCCAAAGCTGTTTGTGCATCGCGTGGGTCGTTGCGCTCGTGCCGGACGCACTGGCACAGCCTACTCTATATTCTCCACAGACGACACAGCTCACTTGCTGGACTTGCACTTGTTTTTAAATCGGCCGTTCAATATCAATGACAACTCATCTATTGGCACCATACCACAGGACTTGCTGGAGGAGGAATACCTGACCGTGAACGAAATCAAGAAGAGCCATCATATAGTAAGATGCTTAATAAATAACCTATAGTATTATTTACTTTAATATATATTTAAATTAATAGGCAGGCGTATTGCGGACAAGTGAAAATGCATATAAGAAGTACTTGAGCTCGCGTCCTACAGCATCTACTGATGCGAATGCTCGTGCCAAGAAGATCAAGTTCTTTGCTTTAAAGACACTCGAGGATTTCTTTAACGCGGCGCCTGTGCTGGAGCAAGCTGCTAAAATTTCTGGCCAGAAACTGGATGATGAGTCTAGGGCCGATGTTGCGGAGTGCGAGCGCAAATTGGAAAATGAAAAACACGATATCTTAGTCAAGATGCGGAACTTCCGACCGAGTGGTGTAAGTTGAACCTGCAACTAGCCAGAATATCTGGATATATAATCATATCTATTTTTATTAGACAATCTTTGAATTGAATACGACTCAAAAGTCGGTGCCTTTTGTTGTTATGAAGGACAAACGTTCACATCACACAGAAGTCATTGAAAAGTTTCGCCAACAACGCGCTAAGGAGGACATCGATGAGGTGCAAAAGGTCGTGGATGCCCAGAAGCCAAGCACCATTTCAACAGCTGATGATGAGTCGATTTCCAACACATTTAAAAAGGTGGTCGCACCGAAAAAGCGACAGAATATGGATGCCCTATACGCTGACAAGCCTAAGAAGAAGAAACGCAAGGTGCAAGCCAAGGATGAGGAGAACTATGTGCCTTATCAGTCGGCAGATAAACACACCGAAGATGGCCTTGCCATCAACTCGTTCGAACGTCAAGCACGGAACGCCGAGTTCTCTGTTTACGAACGCAACCCAGCACAGGATGTGAAGCACAAGCCGGGACTCAAGAAATGGGATCGCATCAAAAAGAAAATGGTCTCCGTTCAAGATCCGCGCGCAAACAAAATACGTACAGAGTCCGGCGCTTGGATACCCGCTTCGTTCAAGACAGGTCGCTACACCGAGTGGAAGGAAAAGTCGAAGATTGAGGAGCAGTTGCAGCGTGAAAACGCGGGCAGCGACGACGAGAACTTCAAGCCGCTGTCTCATGCGCAACGCTATCCTGTGGGCCGGCACGCTCGCTACAATGCCAAACTGGAGTTGAAGAAGCGCATCAGCGGAAACGACAAGGAGCTGCGCAAGCCGGAACAGATTGTAAAGTCGCGAATGCGTCTGGAGTTCATCAAGAAGCGTCAAGAAGAAAATATCGCCAAAAAGGCTGAAAACCGCAAGCGAAGCATGCGTAAAAATCAGAGGCCAAAAGCAGCGCCACAGAAGAAAGCCGGCAGCACCAAAAAACGCAAGTAAACCCGGATGAATAGGCAATGGAATGTTTTTTAGATGAGCTGAAATAATCTGATAGCTGTACATAAATAAAGACTATACTTTTATATGCCTAGCGGTCATTGTTGCCACAAAATAATTTATTTTCCAGCACTCTTGACACTCCAGCATGAACTATAAATACATCCTGGAGAGCTGGCCTCCAGATGTAGTGCTAATTTTAACGCATCCGCTTACGCCCATCCGTTCACTTGAAGTGCCTGGGACTGAGCCTTCGTCTGTCAAGTCAAGCAATTAGCGGGTGCTGGAGAACATTTTCCATATCTCAGAGAACGTAATCGAATTCAGTGAGAGCCGCATGGATAAGTGATTATCATACCACAACAATTTACGCAGTGTCTGTCGTAACTGAGCTGAGTGAGGGTTGAAACTCTGAATACCTGGCACACGTGCACCCACCGAAACCCCAAGCTGCTTAAGTAATTTATAAACTGTGAAAGCAGAGTGAGAGCTAAATAAATGAGTAAGGCAATGGAAGGAACGCTTCCTATACCAATTTAGCAGCTTAACAATAAATGCGGATGCGCTAAGTAGAGCAAAGAAAAATGGAATACATCTAGTTTTGAATGTCTTACGGCAATCTGGCTAACACCCACAATTAACGCAAAAGGCCTGACCTGAGGTTAAGCAAGCGAGCGGCAAGCCTGTTGTATCCCTGCCCGAAACATGACCTAAATGAGCATTTAGACAATGGCCCAGAGTGTGCGTGTGACAAACGTTAGCTTGTTGCTGTACGTGTGCGTATATACATACATGCGTGTGTGTGTGGGTGTGTGTGCATGTGTACAATACAATTTAACCATTCCAGGAAAGCCGATTGTTAGGGTGCGTTACTTCGGCCACACCTAGAGTCGAACTCCAAGCCCAAACTCTAACCAAATGACACGCACATTCATTCGATGCGAGGAGGACTAGGGCAAATGCAAACTCGTGCGTGTGCGCATCCCTTGCAAAACATTAGTAATTACTTTGTGCTTAAAAGTCCTCTTTTTTTCTTGTTTATATATTAATGAAAATCAACCCGCTGTCAGATCACTCATCTCCGTCTAATAGATCATTGACTCGAAGACCTCTGCCCGCATTACCAGCAGCAGATGGTGTCAGAGTCACGCTGAGCGCAAGCCACAATTTGAATGAACCCACTGTTGCTTGGCCCACCACCCTTAGGCCCGGCTCATGCATGACTGTACTGATTACTGCAGATGGGGGTGTTTGCCATACATACAAATATATATATGTGCATATACATATATATTCAATGCAAGCCAGGGTCACATGCTGCCAGCGGACGTCTGTCTATCTGTCTGCCTGTCTACGTAAGTGTGTGTGTGTGTATGTATGTGCTTGACAAACATCCATATATGCAGCAGCAACCCTCTGACACACTTCGCGTCACTCATATTTCATGCTGTTGGACTCGAAAGACTTTACTCTTCACACCCCCGCCCCCTCATTCAATGGGAGTGGCACTACGAATGCCTGAAAGACCATGAATAATCGAGTTTCCAATGCAAACAAGACACTCTGGCATTGGTTCACATGTGTTTGTATTTTTTAAAACTGGATTCCTTATGCTATTTTATAGAACATTATGTTTATTCTCTCGCTTTATATAACTATTGTGTTTTTATGCTTATAGGGAATAATGCTGTAATTTCGCAATATTTCCACATCGAAATAGATTAGTACACTATTAAAGATATTGGTCCAATCGCAGGCCACGCCAAAGATTGGGCAAACAGCAGGGCGCACCCAGAGGGGTCGTCAGTGTTTGGATACACCTAAAATACCTGGACAAAATGCATGGGGAGAATAAATAGTGTCTCTCACTTTAATGTGCGCATATATACATATACATATATATTGTATATATTTAGATGGACTTTTAAATGCCTCTTGCATTCCATAAGCATATTTTGAGAACTTAAAGTGGAACACAAAGAAGTTCAATTCACGCCCAAACAGGCAGCCAAATGTCGCCCCTCTTCGATGTGGAGCACATCGTCTTCAGTTTGGGGCACTCTAGCGACTAAAAATACCCACATTGGGGGATGCTCCCCATCTGTAAGGCCTGAAATTCCTGCTTTGCAAGTGCAGTGCCGTTAGCCTTTTATCGCGCTGTTCACAATTATTTCTTCTTAGTTTTTGCTTTATGGGGCAACGGGAAGTAGTTCTTGGTTTATGTGCGCGCCTTCACATCAAAGTTGCTTCCCCTTTCATTTACTTTTACTTAACATTTGTCACAGCTAAATGTGGTCCCAAACCTATTCGCATCTTAATATATCCTGGAATTAGAGTAAAGATACAATCATTTTATGGAATGTGGTTGCCTCATCTTTCTATAGAGAGAAGCAATTTTCCCTCCTCCATCCCCCATCACGTTTCGTTGGCCAAAAGAATCTAGCGCCTGGCCTACATTAATAAATTAGTCAACAAATTTATGATTTTCCCCCCTTCTAACATATGCAAGACTATGAAGACAATGAAATTGTTTGTTCGACGCTGCATTTTGCATATCTCCATCTCTTTCTTTTGTGTTTTTCAATGAAACACAACAGATGTAATCGCAATTTTATTAATTTCTCAAGTGGCTGCCCGCTGTCAGAACGACTCCCTCTCTCCTTGACTGCTTGGTATATCTGTCCACATGTTTACAATCAGCAGTCGTCTCTTCTCGCGGAGAATTCTTCAGGAAATAGGTAAGCTTATTGAATAGACATCGTCCATAGGACAATGGAGTAAAAAGATATATGAGATCTCTCTTTAATGAATATTTATTTGAAATTTCAATAATTTAAAATTAAGTTTAAAGTTTTAACTTGTAATTTCTGTTTATATTTAATTATGTTTCATATCATTTGGTATAACATATTTAGCTGTGATATATTATACCCAATCAACACATATTAATTTAAAAATAAGAGGGTATATATTAAATAATCACATAAACAAAGCGCTAATGTTTCACTTATAAATCTTTAAATTATTGCTGATCCATTTCTTTTACAGTTTTTTGTTCTCATATTTTATAGCATATATCAATTAGCTTAAAGACTGATGTTTATTTTCATATTACATCAGGTTTTTATATATAAATATTTATTTATTCAAGTACTGAATATTTCTTAATAAGAAAAAATACGAATATTTGAAGTTCATATATTCAAAGAAATTTTATATGACAAACAAACCTAAGGAAACTGTTATGTTTTCGTTATTGTATTAGTCACACAAGTATTTAAATTTGGAGTACATGTAGTAAGAATGTTTGTTATTACTAAATTTTAATTTTAATATACTGCCGAGCATCTTTGAAAGGGATTTCCTCTTTTTCTACATAGAAAATGTTGAGAATTTTAATTACTTGAATGATTTGGTTCGTTTAAGCTATGGGCCACTGTATGGATGTAAGCATATGCATATGTGTATGTAATTGCATATTCATGTGCAATGTGCATATGTATTCCAAATAGTGGAATGCAGCATAAAGTGCGGCACAGCTAATTGGCTCCTCTGCAGAGACAGATTGTTGAACTGTCGCCATGGCCACTCATCATTGGCAGCTGGACCACTTGACGGGCATAATCGGCGGCATAGCATCTTATCTTGTTTTTTTCATACATATTTCTATGCTTGTAAATTGTATCTGTATATGGATATATGCTTTGTTTGTGTGCGACTGCAACGCTTTGTGACACACTTGGAGTTCATGTCTAATTTGGGCTGTCTTAATCCCGCATAGTTGACGGCCACTTCGACAATTGCACAATTTACTGAAGAATGCTTCTCTAAGCGTCACTTAAAAACGCATTATTCGATTCAAGGAATTTTGTTGAGATGCAAACTAAATGTGTATGTATGTATGTCTGTCTCTCTGTGTGTGTGGGCACTTAAAAAGTTGCAATATTCGCTTTCTAAAGAAATCTATATTAATAGAATCTCCTTAAACAAATATAGCATGAGGACGTCCCTTTCCTTTAGAGAGTCGGAAATCATTTTGACTTTCCGCATTGGATGACTCATTGCGGTTCAATGTTTTGGGTGGTTTCATTTCTTGTTGCTATTCCTTGTGTATGCTATTTTAATCAATGAAGGGCATTGCAAAGATAAATGTCTCGCAAATCTCGTCAATGGGGCAGTCGACAGTCAGCACTTTCTGTGATAGCCAATATAATTACAAGCATATATGTGTATATATATGTATACATATATATTTAGTATTCTAAGGCATACAAATCAAGGGTTGGTGAACCCTGAAAGGAACCGTTAAGAACTAATCCATTACTTAGTGGTTAAATTTACTTATACTTATACTTTTCGAAATAATTGTAATATCCAAATTATAATACTTGGCCTTATAACTTTAAAAAAAAATTATATATATATAATAAAATATAATAATTCAAATTCGTGCGAACGAGCCTCATCGTGTATTTATCGATATCACATGCGATAGTGTGACATCGCTAGGGTAAAATATCGAGAGAGGCATCAAGTATCATCCCTATCGTTCAGTAGCAACAAAATAATTGAACGAATTGGGTGTGTGCGTCGGTACCTAGCTGCTTCACGTAATTTGTTCGTGCAGTGGAAAACCAAAGCGATAGAAAAATAAAAGTTTTTATCGTGCAAATTAACAAAAAATAGGCGCTAAAACAAATATAAAAATTCGTTGACGTATACAGTATAGTTGCAAATACACATACAGAAAGAAAGGAGTGTACGTGAGCGTCTTGTTTGATTTGCTGTGAATGTGTACGTGCGTGTATGTATGTATGTGTTAACATGCATAGTAAACAAAAAAGAAAAGAATGCGCGAGACCAATTAAACAAATATTTGAATGCAATCAACAAAAGCTTTGATTAATATAAAGTGTAGCATTTCAAATATTGAAACAAGTGTTGCCCGCTGTTGTCAAATGTCGATTTAAATATAATTTAGCACGCTGATACACACAACGAAAGGCAAAACGAGATTTTTGCAAGCCGCAATTTGTGCTTGTGTTTGCGTGTGTGTGTGCTTAGTGGGCTGTATACATTCATATATACATACATACATATGTACACTGTGCTCTTGCAGTCGCTGTTTGCGTATGTGTGTGTTTGTTTTGCAACAACAAAAGAAACAGCAGTAAGCAACTTAACAGTGAGCCGTATTTCTACGCATTTGACACTTTAAATAAGCAAATATTTAGTGTGACCGCATACAATTCACTTGCAGCTTGTTTTCGTTTCGTATTTTCGGATTGCACACTGTCCCAGCAATTGTGCGATTGCGATTGCCATTGTGGGTGTGTGTTGTGATTGCGTGTGTAAGAGAGCGAAACATCAAAATTGAAAAAATTTTCGCCCCGTTTGTTTGTGATTTCTAATAACAATACTCGACAAGTGAAAGTGTAAAAGTTACAAAAATTGTAACACTTAACAGCCAACAGCGTCTAAAGCTGCAAGAGAGGAAAATCATAAACAACTGTTGAAATATTGCACTAACTTTGGATTACCCTGCACAACCAGGAATTAATACTCGTTGCTTGCAACTGTTGCAAATCTAAAGGTAATCACAACTGTATTAATACATATATAGACATGCATACATATACACTTGCACATATATACAAATTCACACACACATGCATATATACCTGCAAGCACTTGTTTTGGCTCTTCTTTCGCACAAGTTTTTGTTATTTTGCTGTCGCGTTTATATCTCTTGGCTGCCAATCGGTCGTTAAATATGTTGATGAATAATAACTATGAGCGCCTGACTATGAAATACCCTGTGAATAAATATCTTAACTTATTTTTCCCACACACTCTGCACATTTATTGTTGATTAGTAATATCAGATAATTAAAAGAATTAGCTTTGAACTTTTATGAAATCCCCAGCCATAAATAACTCTGTTTTTTGCCGTTCTAAAATCGATTTGGTTATCAGTAAATTAAAATAAACTTTATCTTTATCGGCCTCGAATGACTCGACTTCTGATGTTGATCGAGAATATATTGTACTTTATTGTATGCGCAGATGTTTCTTTAAATCTGTCAATTATTTCGAGTAACGCAGTAAAGAATTATTTACTCAGATTGTAAAATGAAAATTGGATTATTATGTTAAACATATTCGCTTGAAATCGGTGCTGTCTATAATTACATCGATTATATACCGGCTCGTAGCCTACTTCCTGTCTGCTTAGCAGTTCTTATATTGCGCCTTGTCCATAATTTTTTTGTTTTTTGACGACCCTTTGTTACTGAAAATAGATTATATACATATGTATATATTGTGTGATGTATAAGTGCATAGTTTATTTGCATTTTGTGAGACATTGCTGAAGTCCTTTCAATGGCTTTGTACTAAAAAATAAAATATTTTAAATATGGTATTTTATAATATTAATATATCATATGCACATAAATAAAAAAATGAAAAGACACGTATATTTATGACTACAATTACAAACAAACAAACCAATTAATAATATTTTATGTTGTATAAATATGTGTATAATATATTTTATTATAAATGTACAGCTCTAATAAAAGTATAGTACACAAAAATCTCGTCGATTGCTTCAAGTTTTTCCATTACTAAATTTTTTCTGCTGTTTGCATCGAGCTCAATTTTTCTAGACAACAAAGGCGCATTGTTCGCCAAGGCAGTGAGGAAAAATGGAAATCAAAAGGAAAGCTTGCTAAGGGAATTGTTATTTTTTTTTTTTTTTTTTTTTTTATTTATTTATTTTTTTTTTTTAAGTGTTTCACTGTACTTGCTCAATAATGTTGCCACGTGCTGGTAGATACACACGCATTCACTGACATGTGACATTTAAGCAATTGTTGTCTATGAAGGCGAATTTCACGTTTCCTGGTTTAATTGTTGGCTATTGACCGCTTATCGATACACACACATGCAGCATATATGTATGTGTTTGTAAGTATGTATAGATTGGCTGCTGTATATGCAGTGAGTACACTCGACCTAACGCCCAGCTGCAAGCATTCTTCTTGCGCCCTTATTGCGATCGCATTCATCAAGCTGTTATTACCGTTCATTTATCAATTTATCTGAGCTTTTCTCTCTCGCTCTTGCTCTCTCTCTCTCTCTCTCTCTCTCTCTCTCTCTCTCTTTCTTATTCGCCCTCTAATTGTATTGTGTTTTAAAAGCTTTATGAAAGTGAAACTTTGTTTTTGTTTCTGTTTTGTTTGCCGAACGTAAGCTAATATGTAATGTAAAATTCAGCAACGACCTTACGCAGTCACAGAGAGCGGCTATGTCGTTGAACTCTTTCAAGCACAACAGCAAAACACCAACAACAGCAACAGCATAACAAACTGTGAGTACGAAAATACCGACGAGGTGCAAAACAAAATTAAATGCATATGTTGTATACAAAACTTTACCGTTGTCTCACCACACACTCGTTCGTTCACTCATACATAAGCAATTGCGTTATAAGCCAAAGCTCGGCTTGCCGTTGGCGTCGTCGTCGTGGAGGCTTCGTTTCTCTTTGTTTTGTATTCGTTTCGGATTGCTCTTCGACAAGCGTTGTTTAGGCTTCAACTGTAAATTCATTCCGTTTTGCTCAAATAGCATGGCTTAATTGATCGTTTTTTCTTCCTTCTTTTTTCTCGAAAGTTCAACACAAATTGAGCAACTTTAGCGTTAATTATTTATTTGTAAACATTGATCAAACTGAAATTCTGCCGTTTTTTACGGGGTATCTTTTAGATGAGCAACATAACTTAGGTAACTTTTGCGTTTATTATTTATTCGTAAACATTGATCAAATCAACAACTGAACTTTGCATTCTTCTGGAATTCTCAAGTGTACGGAGTATCTTCTAGCTGAGTATTCTTTGATTTCTTGTTCTTATATAATTTTATAACTCGTTTCATTCTATTTGTTTTTCTCTTCTTTGCCGATATTTATTTCCCATTGCGTAACGTAGCGGAGCTTTAACGAAAACAGATTTATTTCTCTGAAAACAGTAAAAAGCTAAGATGAATAATACGAAATGGGTGAGTGACATAATCACTGAAATCGTCTTAGTCTCCCCTTTAGTCAAAATTGACCAACACTTCAAACAAATTGTTGCCTAAGAGCCACAGACAGTGAGCTAAATATGTATGTGAAGCGAGCAAATTTTGTTTGTTGTTCAATCCAAAAAAATAAAAAAACGTCACTAAGCCAATGGCAAAGCCCAAGCGAACCAGTTTGGAATTTCAACTAATGATTTCCGACATTAGAGTGCCTGAAACCTGTCGCTCTCAGAGCCTCCACCTGTTTAAATACGAATTCCATTCTCTTCATTGGCTCCACTCAAATTTCTGATTTCGAAGAAAACAATAGAGCGAAGAGGCAAGCCCCACTGGCCGCCGACTATTAAATACACTTTTCAACATATGCCAAACTTGCTACATAGTTAATTGTATGATTGATATGAGATTGGCCGAAATGGACGCCATTCATAAAATAAATTTTATAGTCTGTCTAGTTGCTGAATGCTACCACAAATGCAAGACAATCGAAAAGTCATTATCATATAATCATCATATAATTAAACAGTTAAAGTTTTCAGGAAATGGCTTGTCGATAATTGTGCATGGAAAAATCTCCATATATTATATAATAATAAACTATTTGCTATTGCCTTAAGCTTATATAAAAGTTGCAAACTAAATAGAATAAAGATGAGGGAAGTCTGGGAACTAAAAACCTAGTTTCAAATTCAATTTTATATTTCGAAAATAAGAAAATAAAATTGTAAATTTAAACTATAACAATTATTTTTTTAAGTGTACATTTCGATTTGACCCAGCTATGCGCCATCCAGCCGAATGCTTCGCTTCATTTGTACTTCTGCTGCAATGGATGTCTGAGAGCTGTCCCTTCCCGCATTTTTACTTGATTACGCACCCAATGCATTTCATGCATTTATTGCTGTTGTTTTTTTTTTTGTTGTTGTTGCTTTTTCCCATTGTGCTCAAAGTAGTAGTCAGTCAGGCAGAGAAAAGATTGTTTATGAGGCGATAAAATGAGCGACGAGGTTGGGGATCAAATTCCTATGTAGAGAATTTCTGGGCCTCACATGTGCGGGCAATAACCAAACAAGCGCAAGCCATTGTTTTGACCAGAACAGAACCGAACAAAAATTTCACATCATTTGACTTTACAAATTTGACTCCAAAAAGAAATATTTTTGAAATTTATAAAAGTGGTTTGCACGATGAATAGATCAGTCTATTTACGTAGTTGAGAGCAATATTTATCTAGCAGGACTGTTATAATATATATTATTTATATAAAGAACTATACTTATAAAATGTCTAAATCTGTGTGATTTATATATTAACTAATCTTTGCATATGGGCATTTCTTCAGAAAAGTGCAGACTTTTATTGTCTTAATCAAGAGATATAAATTTCACTATTTTTCAAAATAAAAATTCTTGGCATTGTTTATCACTATAATTGATGTATTTTCAAGATGATTACAAAAAACCCAAGGGGTTTGCACACTAAAAAATATATGTATCTAGAATGTTAATTTCCAGTTTTCAAACAGATTTAAATCGATTGCGATATTTTAATTATTTTATTCCTTTGTTTAAGTTTTTTTTTAACGATATTGTGCTCAACCGATGGAATATCAGTTCTAAATATATTCGAAAATCTAAACAAGCTCCCTAATAAGTTATTCAAACTATATATTGTAGATGATGTGATTCGTCAGCAGATCTGTGTGATCTGTGTGACATCCAACAATACGAAATGCCTTCTCTTTCTGGGTCTTTCTCTTTCACATGCTGCAACTGCGGCGACAACAAATGGAAGAAGCGATGCATAGAGCATGCGAAAGTGAAAGTCATCGTCAGGTGTTTGCATATATGTATATATGTATATATATTTTGTCTGGGGAGTTGCAGATTAATGTTGTTTTATATTCTGCTCCGCTTGATTAAACGCTTCTTTTATACAATAATTCAAGTTCAGGTAGGTTGCAAAACTGGAAAAGCATTGTAGTTGCATTTAAAAGGAAGTTGTAAAGTCGCTCATATGCATATTAATTGAATATATTTTTTTTAATGTTAAAAAATGGTTTATTCTTTTTTTTTTTTTTTTTTATAAATAATCGAAGTTTGTTATCATTGCTAATTTCGACCTAGTCGCATTTTCAATTACTTTTTGACGAAGCGCACAAGCTAGCAGTTATTTAGTTTTCCTTCGATAGCGACGCTTGCATCCATATGACATGCGCATTAGTTTTGAGATGGAACTGCATTGATGGCGATGCAGGACGCGGCAGAGTTGAACTTGTGGGGAGCGTGCCACCCTCGCCAGGATGCGCTAGAGATCACCAAAGACTATAGATTATTCTGATTACAGCATGTGGAGTGGCTTACCTTTTTCTGGAATAGATTCTTTTGCCCCTGTGTCATGGCATCCCATTGGGCGGGAGCCTCCTGTAGCAGCCGGCGGACTCCATATTTGGGATGCTTGCGCTTAAAGTAACGTAGAAAGTTGATATATGGTAGCGGAGCTACCAAAAGTGGATTATCTAAAATATCACGGGCCAACGGAGCTTTGTACATTGTCTTGCCAATGAAACTCACTACAAACTGAATTTAATTTAATCCTGAGCCGATAACAAAAGGAAACTATATTACTATTATCTTTGTGTTCTGTAGTCTAACATCAACTGATTTATGACTTGAATATGGGCTAAGTCAGTTTGTCTAAGCCTGCTGAGAACCTTGCTCTGAAGCATTTCCATAAGGTAACTGTGACTGCAACCCAAATACACATATATCCTATACACATATGCATATGTATATGTGTATGCATATTTTATGCATGTAAATCGAAATATGTCGCATGAAATTATAATATTTGCAGATTTCAGCTGTGTTCAGGTCATATTATGAAAATTCCTCACCGAATTCTTTTGCATGCACAAACAAAACACTGTAAATGAACGTAGAGAGAGGGAGTAGAGAGAGAGTTAGCATCCGTCATTATTGTCGAGCTCGCATACCTCGCATAATACGCTATAAATATATATATTTTGACTCACTTTTGAACTGAGAACTCGACGCGCTCTCTCCCTCTGTCTAGGTTATATATGTATGTGTATATGTGTGTATGCAAATCATCATCACTTTTTTGTTATAAATAAATATATGCGCTTAGTAAATTGATGAAACGAGTCTGTGACATTTGCTCATTCGTCTCTCAGCGGCTGATAAGAAATTATATTATATTTTATTCAATTCCATTCCATTCCATTTTCGTCAGCTGCTCTATTCGAGCAAAGTCCACACTAAGACGCAAATCATTTTCAATTGCCGACACCGCACACTCTTGACTATCTGTCTATGTATATATATGTATATACATATGCGTTTATATATAATTCATAATGCAAGCATATCAGAAGCAGCCCCCATTGGAGACTTGCTATATAAAAAAGTAAATGATAAATTCTGTCAAGTTTGTTTCCTGTTGCATAGCTGTCGACTGAGCTGAGCTGAGTTGAGTTGAATGAAGCATTGCCAGCTGCCCCGCCGATGCGGCAAGGGCTTTGTAATACTGAAATTTCCATCCGGCTTACAAAATGCACACACAAATAAATAAGTATATATATATAGATATATATAAATTTATATGTAGTTATGTTTGAGGCGTACAGTAATTCCGTTTTATATATGGAAATAATTTTACTATTATTATTGTGGCTGTGACGCCATCGCGAGCACCCATTGAATATATTTAATATAAAACATATGCATATATACACATGCCACATTCCTGAATAGTACTTATGTGAACTTAAGAGTATATATACAGATATATATAGACTACATTGGTATTTTAATTTGTTCAATTTGTGCAAATTGAGACCTTGCTTTTATTCTTTTTATTCTACTCTGAAATGGTATTACTTCTTGTTAGCCATATCTTCCGTATTTGAGATAAGTCTGATTCGCATTGTTATGCACACTTACACAATTTGATAAGGAATTAGCGGAAATATGTTAATCGTTTCGAGGAAAACAAATAGGTAAGAGCTAAAAGCTTTAGCCAGTTGCATTAAGTTTATGCCAACAAAGATATAGAAATGTTAAATATTTATTTAATACAAGTTTTGTGTTTATAAATACATATACAAAGACAATGACGACTTCTCTTACGATAAAAGATAAAGCATACAACATAAAATTGTATCCTTTCAAAGCTCTTGTCATAATAATCAAATAAATATTTGCCTTTGGCTACATGCTGAGCACTTGATCAAATAGCAGAGAGATCATTCGCATAAATTTGCCTAGAGTGGAAAATATACATAAATACATAGTTGGCTAGCTGGGCTCTGCGTAATATATCTAGCATTTCATAAATTATAGAAATGCGCCAGCATTTATTTTTAAATGCCCAATAAAATAAAATACCATTCAGATGGTATTTAATGCATAGTCACGCTTTTCACACAGCGCATGCATCAAATACATGTGAGCATTTTACCAACCGCTGAGACCTTATCTCTACGTCATTAAATTTTGTTTTTCATTTCTGGGGTATTAACCCATATATCTGGACTAACTTTCATTTGGCGAATTACATTTCTAGTTGCCCTTTGGATTCACGTATTTATAAAGTAATGTTACATAAAGCAAGTAAACAGTATAGCGGTGCTATATTATTAAGTGAAATGGAAATATTATTAGTTTAAGCATCCACTAATTAACACTAAAATATGGTTTGTTGAAAGTCTATTTGACTTTCGCTTAAGGCAGACCCAATTAGAATCAAAGAAATAATTATAGCTGGCACTCATCCAATAACATCTTGGGCAGAAATTTGCACTCTCAATATATTGTATATATATAAGTATTTTCCACGATGACAGAGGAAAGCCTTGAACTATTTGGTCTTGTAGGTTCTTGTCCCGGTTTTGCGCTCCTCGATGCGTCTTACAATCACAAAGTTATTCAACCTGATTTCTACGTGTTCTACCAGTTCTCTGCGGCCTCACTAGTTGACCTTCATATTATATAGCGACGTTACGTGTTACGTAAAAAGTTCGCAGTGATTATTTTTTAACAACGTAGAAGTATCTTTTTATCACTGAAAGATATCTGTTTGCTTTACTTGCTTGCGGTTTATTTACCGCAATTGACGGGATGTAAGGCGCCAGATTCAAGATTCTAGAAGGATGAGCATTGTATTACAAACAGACTTAGATAAGTAAATAAATATATGTGTATACTATAGATATACATGTAATCTGTACTCTTTAGAGCTGCTAGATATTGGATATTGCGTACTCGAACTCAATGCCAAGACTTTGAGAGCAATTTTCACCTGTTTCTAAGTATTGGCAATGCGATAACGAAACTTGATTTCGATGCTGCTTCTGAACTTTCAACGGAATTCCACTCAGCAGCGCATAAAATGAATTTCATAGTTTTCCATTTTCTTTGCAAGTGGCGGCGAAAGCCAATCGATAGAAAATTGCGGATGCTGTCCACTGGCTAGCCGACTCCTGCTCGATTGCATTAGACTTGACTCAGTATGAGCGCCAACTGTGGAGCTTAAACAGTTTTGATTTGGTGATTTCATATCCGCTGCTTGGATAAACACACACACACACACTCGCAGAGTCACATTCACGATTGGAATTGTGTAAATTGTATTTATTTATTTATTTGTTTGGAAAATTTACATAGCAAACATTTGCGTTAAAGTGTAACAGCTACCAGCTTGCTTTAAAGCTCACAATCGCAACGAGAAAGTGTTGTTGTGCCTGCCCCTGCTGAATATTTCACAAATTTAAGTCTTGTGTTTGAAGTCCGATTTACATTTTTTTCAAAGCAAAATGCTGAAGATTGAGCACATGGGGAGGGAGTTGTCGCTGTTACGACACCGACCATGAACTGTTTTGATCTGCAAAGAATCGGCTATAGTTTTGAAAAAAATTTGATTGTGTTTCTATTTTAAATAAATAAAAATAAATTTGAATTCATGAATTTATCTGCCAAGGATCGATTAAATTAAATTTTAAAAAATAAATAAGTAAAGAATATATATACTCGCATATGTACTACAATATATTACAATATTGCCAAAGTGCTAAAATTAGCTACAGACATATTTGATTAGTAACACACGAGTCTATATGGTATATATATATATAATTCATTCTACTAAAATATAGTTCAAATTATATGCACAACATATGTATTTCATTAGTATCGGCTAGAGTTTTTATAATGTATATGACATAATGAACTATCTATATGAATAATATAATATATTATATATACTGTCTGTTATAACTCCAAAGTCGTATTAAATTCGCCCTGTCGCTTCTTGTTGCATTTTTTCAATATTTTTAAGGCTCGCTTCAGCTTTTGCCACTCCCAGTCTATCTGCGCAGCTGAATTGTTTGTTTGTTTTGTTTTTATTTTCGAGTGCCACGCCCAGTTGCGAATGAGAGTCCATTAATTGAGAGGAGCTGCCTGTAAATTCTGTATGAGCATCTGTCTCTGCAATGTATATCGCAAAGGCTGCATGCAGCCTTCAATTATTTAAATGAATTGTGTGAATTGTTGCGGATGCTCAAATAATTGTCATAGTTTATTAATAATACCATTATTAATAATGCCAAATATATATACAGAGAGAGAGAGAGAGAGAGAGAGTTTTGAGTGTAGATAAGTGGAATGAAATGGAATGGAATGCAAGTGAAATTCTTCATGATTTCTTCAATTTCTGATTGGCAGTTGCCAAATGTTAAATGTCAATATCTTGTTATACCTGTGAGGTAAGAGAAGGCACCTGTAACACATACATATTCACTGTGTGATCTGCTGGGCAGCTCTATATATCTAAATTTGTTGATATATACCTATAGATGTGTACATATGGAAATTGTTGCCTGATTTATTGAAATAGACAAATAAACAGTTAATTGGAGAATGACATTTTTGTGTGCGCGCAACTACATATTTCAAGACAATCAAAAACAATTTAGCGTTCAGCTGCTGCCAGATGCCGCCATAAAAGTCGCCGCAGCAACCCGCAGCAGCAGCCAGAGTAACAAAACCAAAAGTGCAGCCCACGTTGTTTGGCATTTGAAAACGTCATTAGATTCACTCAGTACATTTGGAGAGTGTAGCGAATAAAGGCAACAACAATGCCATAGATGGAGAGAAGTTCTCTGACTCTGCTGTCTTGTCCCAGTTAATGGCATGAATATTATTGAGTGTGGGGGCTCTGCAGAAGCTATGGAAAAAGTTGTGCTCGACACTAACATAAATATATGAAGACATATGGTATACTCTTAGTTAATATGAATATATTCATGTGTGTTTGTGTATGTGTGGACTTTGAAATTGTGGAGGCTTTTGGAGCATGAAATCGTTGTACTCCCTTTAAATCATCATCAACAACGCCATCATAAAGAAATTTTCTTCAGCCATGTTGTCGACTGTTGACTTTCACGTAGTCTTCTGCTGTTGTTGCTCTTGTTGGTGGCATGGCAAAAGAAAATTCAGAAAATTAGTGCACTGGCATAGCCCACATCCTCATCATCATCATCATGCAGCCAATTGCTAGAACTATGCTGAGAATGTATCCCAAGTTTTGCTCTCAAGTTGAGGGGCTGCAACTGCAATTGAAATAAAGATTTCATTAGTTGCATTAAAATTAGTTTTCCGAATACCCTGTATGTAGTGCAAACAAGAGTTGAATGAACTCACGCGATTATTTGTCACTGTCTAATGGAGACATTGGGTAATAAATCATAATGTGCAATGAACTTTTATTTATAAATGCATTTTTAAAGTGCAGTTAAAAGCGAAACTTGTTTATTAATCACAAAAGTTGTGTAAGCCTTAACAAAGAGCTTCGGTAAGCAAAACAGCTAAGCTGGGCGCCACCTGAGCATAAAAAGGCATGCAAATTTAAGCCCCAAGCAAAGGCTTAATATATATGTACACCAGCATTTCAAAAACAATTTGAATTTTGTAGAGTTTGTGCTGCATTTTGAGGCCTGAACGCTGTAAAACTGCAACTAAATTACATAGCCAGGTTTCTGATCGCTTGAGAATAAGAATTATACAGTACAGTTGATGTCAGTAAGTATAGCGGAACTCCTTCAACTGTTTTCCATGAGCTTTTATCTTTTTGCTAACTGCCTGGCCCCAACATCATCAGCCTGCGAAAAGTTGCAAAATCATTCAGGTTACTAAACTAAAATTGAAAATAGCCTTGAAAAAAAAAAAAAAAAAACAAAGCATGCAAAGCATTAAGCCCCAGACATGACTTGAATAACTAAACAGAAAGAAGCCAGCCAACTCATCAGCCAATGATATTCAGGTAAAACGGGAAGCTTAAACAACAAAATCAGCATGAGAACAATTCGATCCACAGTAGCCGCAATAAGTATTTGGTCGCTTGCACAGCGGACACAGGAAGTCCATAAAACATTATCATGCTGTAATTATATATATATACATATATACAATACCTGTTTGGGTATTCTGCTGAGCTGGAGTTGGAGTTGAGGTGGGCTGAGCTGCAGTTGCAGTTAGTTATGCTTAGGTTGAGCCACTTCCTAGAGACGTTGCCAATTTGGCAGTTGTATTTTTGTTGGCAGTTCGTGTTTGTTTTATAAAATATATATTTAGGCAAAAGAGAAAATGCATATGGCTGTGGTATCTGCTAGTCGGCCCCTCTCTGTCGTTAGTTTTTTTGTGTGGGGTGTTAAGCAGTGATGCATGTAACCACGGTCCATGCTGAAGGGTCGAACTCAAGCATGTTTTCTCGCCGAGCAGAGACGACTTTCACAGACCGGGTAGCTCCGCTGCCTTCAATCAAATCGCTTTTTTGAAGGCAATAAAAAAAAACTTGTTTTTGGTGCTTTGACTTATTGCTCAGTTAAGGTATTTAAGAGTGTCCCGGGTTCGTAGTTCAACGATTTGTAAACCTTGCAGCCATTAAGTGCTTAATTAAGGATATGTGTAGATACCAAACAGATTAAAGTGATGTATATAGCCATTAATGTGGGACGTGTAGAGTGTATATCGCAATGCTGATCAATCGGGTTTCATTGAGAAGTCAATTTGGAATATTTCACCTTTTCAGTTTTCGTTTAGATATTTTGATCTGTGGTGTTTATGGCGTGTGGTTCTCGACGTTGTTTTGTTTTTCTCCAATTTGCTATTGAACTCTTTGACTTTTAATTGGATCAAGTTCATCAGCAATTATTTAAACGAGGCAAATGTATTCAAAGCGAGCGGGTCCGGCGGGTCGGGCGAGCACATTCCGTAGTCGTCGCACTTGTTGCTCAACTCTCTCAGACTCGTGTACCGGGCTGTAAACCCGTGGCTATGGCTATCTGTGACAGCTGAGCGACCACACGGCAAACAAACCAAAAATAACAACTCCAATCGCCTTGAAATGAGACAACAATCAACAGGCATGTTCGAGCAAGACAACTTAATGAACATGTTGTAATTACACGACCAAAACTAAAGGGAGGATGTGTTCAGACACCGACAAATTCAAGAACAACTCAACATACAAAAAAACCAAAAGATTTCGATTGCAAGTCATGGCAAACCAGCTGATATATACAAGTATATGTGCACTTACTGCAGATAATATAGTTAGTATCTAAGACCCAGATTGTTTGTTTAATGTTAATTGAACTTGTTCTTAAATTGCATTTGCATTTGCTGCGATTGCCTTATCTAATCAGGCGCAGGCGATTGTAATGATATGAAAATTGTCCCAGTAACTCGGTATATTCAAAACATGTGTTACTCATATATAGTACATATATATTATATTTACATATATATATATGTTTGTATTCCCTAGCATTTCACTTCCCACGAATACAGAATCACTACGGAATCTCAAGTGGAGCTGCTGAGCAACAATAAATTCAGTCATTAACATATTGAAATATGAGTTCTGTGGAATTTTACATATATGTATGCATATGAAAGGCACTCGAAGCGATTACTCAGTGCAATTTATGGGAATTAGGATAAGGAGCAACGGATATTGATTAGAAACTAGAGAAATTTATGAAGAACTAAATTTAAATGCAGGGAATGAAATTAAATTCCAGTTTTATTGGAATTCCGTAAAAAACTCAGATAAATATTTATTTAAATGAAAAATAAAATGAGAAGTGGAGAAACAGTTTGCATAGATATATAATATTTATTAAATATTTATTTAAATAAAAACCAAAATGAAAAACCAACTGAAAAGGATCAAATATTCAACATGAAATAATGATGATGAAAAGCAAAAGTGAAAAAGGTTTTCCCATAAGCAAACATTTATTAAAAGAGGTCAAATTGTATAAGAACCCCCGTCGGGGCATAATAGAGTGTGCGAACCCCCCTATAGAATCTGTAGATGGAATAGCAGATAGCTTCATAAAAACAGAAAGTCATCTTTTACACGTGCCAGTGAATAATACTATGAACAATTTTTATTAGTCCAAAGGTCAACTGAGGGTGCGATGGCATAGTATATAGTATTCAAGTTCACTTGTATTCCTAAATTTATTGGCTGCTCTTTTTAGTTCATTAAAAAATTACATTACATTCTGCAATTAATTAAAGGCGTTTGACGCTATTTTTAAATTCTATTATTTTCTCTTATGTGCTGTTTTTTGACGGCCTCTTAAAGAGACTTCATAAATTTAAATTATGAATGTGAAAGGTGTTTAAAGTCTCAATTAAATTAGCATTTATATTTATTTTAATAATTTCAGCTCAATCAATAAGTATGGGTCAAACTTTCAGAATAGTTTGCTTGTCTACAATAATAATAAATACCTTACCTTAAAAAAGCTTTCATTATCTCTATAAGTATTATCAATAGATTAGCGAGCGTGTTTAAAAATTCGGTATTTGTTGATTTCTGTGGATATATATGTATGTATAAATATATGGCGAATATAAGTATGTATTTATATATACACAGATTTTTGAATGTCTGATATACAAGCATACATTGAGATATTGTCAAGGCCATTTGACTGTCTACAGTTTATACGTACCAGATTTATTTATATAGAGTTTTGCCGTCATTGATTTGCGTTTGGTCATGGGCCGCAGATTTTATTTGCTCATATGAATAATATACTGATATACATATATAACATATATATATATATATATATATATATATATATATATATATATATATATATATATATATATATATATGTGTGTATGTATGTTCCTTTGCAGCTGTGAATTTTGCGATCAGCAGATGAACGTGGACTCTTAATAGTTGAGAACATGTTAGTATTGTTATTAATATACAAAATAGACAAACAAAAATAGAAAATGAAACATTTTGGTTTCAGATTAGTTTAGCTGCGCTGCGCGTGCACGCCTTAACTTATTCACTGATTATAATAATTAACAACAAATGACTAATTAACACATTTTGTCTTTTTATTTTATTTTGCAGTTGATTCGAAACTATGCTAATTTTACAAACCTGCTGAAAGCAGTCGGCGAGGGAATGACTTAAAAGCTATATATTCCATTCATATTGTTCATACTCGAAAAGAAAGTATATTAATTTACGGTACAACACCCCATTGAGCGACAACAGGCCACAATGGGGCTGATCATACAAGAGATGAAATCACATCCGAGGCACTAAAGGAACTGACTCAATCAAAGTCTGAAGGCTGAAACGCTCTCGCTGTGAACACTGAACGTTGAGACTATCAAGACTTCCTTCCCACTTTCAGCACTTAAAATCTATTCAAAATGAACTCCGTCATCTCTGCATTTAAGACCAAGAAGAGCAACGCGGCCAGCCCTACGGCCGTGACAACCGCCTCCAATGTTGCCACTGCGGACGGTAAGGTTGGCCTGACTATAGCCAGCGCCGGCGGCGGGAACAGAAAGAAGCCAGTGGTCCAGGACAATGGCTATCAGTATCTCCGGCAAATCCGTGAAATTGAGACGGCCAACAAGCTGCTCTCGCCCGTGGTCGCCGTAGCCGCCGATGATCTGAACAGCGGCGATAAGCTGCACTTCCGTCCAGCCACTGATGCAGCTATCGTGGGCGCCGACGTCGTCGACCACTGTCCACCCGCCATGGTGCGTCTGTCGTGTGTGGATGCAAAGTCTGATTACAACATGAACGGCAAGGGGCATAGCACACCGAGTAATCACAGCATGAAGCTGGCCGAGAATGGCAACATGGACATTTACGCCTTGGGCTGCGATCAACACAGTCCACCGCTGCCGGATGACGATGACAATTCCGAACATTCGACGGCCGCTTGCAACAGCACCAGCAGCTCCAGCGACCACAGCAACAGCACCGTGGTGCAGAGTCCAACAGTCGTAGTCCAGCCCAATCCGCAGACCAGCAGTCCCAATCTGGGCAGAGATTGCAGCTTGAGCAGCTTGTCGGTTAATGGCGAGCCACACTCAGCATCGAGCACCACACTCTCCTCCTTGAATTTGGAGGAGCCGCTCGTTGAGTGCAGCTCGGAGAGTGAAAATGGATGCCAGCCGCCGCTTGGCTCGCCAGTCCTAATAAAAACTCATGACGATTATGTGCCCGCGTTTCTGAAAACCCCGCCCATTACCTTGCCGCTGAGCGTAGCCGCCTGCAGCCTCTCCACCGGCTCAACGCCAACCATCAGCTCGGCGGCGAGCACACCCAAGCACGTGCGCTACGCGAAGCCACGTCTGAGCCTCAGCCGGGGATTCAATCAGTCCATGCCCTCCGTGCATGGTCGCCCCAATCTGAGCTTGGCCCCAAATGGCGCTGGACTCAATGGCGCCCAAACGGGCGGCTTACCACCGAAGCGGATCTCAACGCATCAAAGAAACTTGAGTTTGGATTTTAGGTGAGTCCCAAATAAAATATTGAAGGGCAATTGAATAATATCATTATCCATAATGATAATGCTTGATTTTAAGGTACTATATTTATGAAGCCTTGTATTGTTGCACTCAATACTTGTTGCTTAACATTTACTGATTATTATCAGGTCTGTGAGTCAAATTGTCAAACGGCCTTAAGGAAAAGCCCCTCAAAGAGCAAAAGCAAAAACAATGCGAACATTCTTTCTACAAATAAACGTAAAATGTTATCAAACATTTGCCTGAATCACATAATTCTACTATATAATCGATCAATGAGAATGCGTTTACTTTTTTGAAAAATATTCGTATTATTATTTATATACTTTGTTGTTTATTTATATTGATTTCATATTGGAAGGGCAAAGATATCGAATCTTTATACTACAAACAGTTATTTTTATATTGCTTTTGCTTTGGTTGTCGCTTGATAAATATAGTTTGCTGATGACACACGAGCATTTGTTGTTATTATTATTATCTATTAAATGAATTATCAGAAGTAAGTTCATAAGTAAATAAAAATTAAAAAGTGCAAAAATCCAAAGCATTAACATGCCACTTTGAGTATTAACATGCACTGTTGTTAACATGGCTATTAGATTAACAGACAGAAAGTCGCGATAACAGTTGCAGTTTAGCAGAGCTCTGCGTCACGGAATCTACACTCATATAATGAGCACTTGTTGCTCTCACTCTTCTCTGCCAGTTCGGGGCATTTCTATGGGCTCGCGTGAGTTTTTTTTTTTAATATACCCAATACTTATTGAAAATGTATAAAAAGGTAAATTGGTTTTGTGGTAATATGTTTTAAATATAGACGGAGCTACATAGAGTAGTAATTAAATTTACATATATTTGGGATTGCAACTGAATGTACTCAATATATAAACCTTAATAATATAAATTATTATATTACCCATACATATAACTATAGTATGATCGATAAATATTTGCAAGTGCACAGAGGGTATTTGTTAGTCAGCGCAACCAGACTAGAGACTCATTGTCATTGTTTTCTTTCTGCTCTAACTTTACCTACTAAAAATTGATATTTTATTTGAGCAGGCATTGTTTTATAAGCCTCCTTCCCTCCTACCGAGCACGTCGACGTGGGCGATTGTAGTAAGAAAGCAATTACCTTAATATTGTTGCCGTGTTGTGAGTGCAAACGTCTATTGAACATATGTATTTGGAAGCAGGTTCTCTGCTGCTGGAGCTTGAGTTCGTTTCGAGTTCGTTTTGAGTTCAGTTTACTTGTTGTTTAGCAATGATTACAGCTGCTGGCAGTGCGACACGGCACCGACAAGAGCTTAATTGATTTTTCTCATTTGTCCTTAATTAATTGGATTTTCCTTCACTTCCAGATCGATGGGCATAATGCTGCCACCTGTTTCTCAAGTGACCAACACTCGCATAAATCACACACAACATCATCGCAATCGAAGTCTCGACAGTGCCTTGCAGCGCATACCAGAGGTGAGTAATTGGACATGTGGACTCTACGTGAGTCACTGTGAGAGGCCCGCCTAATCCTCACGTTGATTTAGAGATTGTTACATATACACACGCATATTGTGTGTGGGGGTGTGTGTGTGTCTGTTTATATCAGTTCTGTTTGGATTCGCGCTGTTTCATACAATCTGTTAAGCAATATTTATATTTTTGCACTCTCTCTGTAGATATGTTTATATTTTTGTTTATCAGGAGCACTGATAATAGTACCAACAATACACCCAACCACATTCTGGCCCAAAGGGGGAGAGACGGAGACGGAGAGCTTTCGTGGTCTTAGAATATTGTTGATACGTGTCGTTTTTGAGCAAGATTGAGCACGACTCGTGTTCAGCTCCGACTTTTTACTTGTCGTGTCGCAACTCGAAATCACTTTTAGTTAGATAGATGGTTCGTGCGAGTTCGTGTCACGAACCAACCTTTGAGCAGCGATTCGTATTCTATTCAACTGCAATATTTGAAGAGAGAGTATGAGTGTGCCACATATTTGAATTTTCATTTGCCACTTGAGTTTGGGAAGCTGTCGAAAACAGAAAATGCTTTTGTCGACAAGTTAATGTGTTAACTGAACATTTTTACACCTACAGGTCGAGATCTCCTCGCCCAATGCCGAGAGTGAGACTACATTTTGTTCACCAACCACAATACTCAGCACGAATATGTGCTCGAGAATCGCAACAACCGCGGCCAGTGTAACGGCCGCACTTGCCACATCCCCTCCAATGCCAGCCCTAACGATTGCCCAATGCAATGATGCAGCGTCTGGGTCCGGAACAGTCATTACTGGCCGGCCGGTCACGGACACGCCCACATCTGCAGTCACAGTCCATGCGCAACGGAATCAACCTGTACCCAATGGAGTTAGTAAGTATTTAAAGTCAGTTGGCATCCAAATTCTCTTGCTCTAAAACATTTTCTTTTTGGATATTAAAGTTGAATCCTGTCCAACATTGCGATCGCGACCCAAGTCGAATGAGCTGGGGACCACGGGCGCCCAGGATATGGTCGATGGGAATGCTGCAAGCAGCAATAGCTGCAGCAGAGCTGGTAGCTACAAAAAGCGCGAGGATCTAACTAGCCTCGGCTCGGATGATTCCGGTAGGTTAATTTCAATATTTGTAGAGATATATCTCCAAATGGAAGAATTTATTTTTTATTGAACGTGAAGCGATATTAATTGTTTATATACCTTTTCCCTTCATCTCGGTAGGCATTATATGTGGCTCAGAGTCAGACCAGATATCCCTAAATCGCATCTGCCATTCCCATGAGTCTCTTGATTCGGGTGAAATGGATGCCGATGCGGACGCAGAAGCAGATGCCGAGGAGGAATGCATAGACATGTTGGACACAACGTCTATGGACGAGGACTACAATCTAATGGAATCGGACCTTTACTTCTTTCCGTCGCATCCCGCCAACGACTTCGACTGCCGTACACTGCGACCCTCGCGCAAGCAAAAGCAGCAAAAGCGAGAAGAAGCCAAGCAGGCAGCACAACAACAGCAGCAGCAGCAGGATCAGGAACAGCGGGATGAGGTCGATCATATACGTTATCGTATAATGAACATGTCTCAAGCGGCCATAGGTTCCAAGTTCGGCGTGGTGCCCGACGAACCATCGAGGGTCGAGCTTGAGAAGGAGCCCGATGCATTGCCCACACCACACACACTGTCCAACAGTAATGTGTCAGCAGCAGCAGCCGTATCTACAACAACAACACCCACAGCCACACCAGCAGGAACACCCACACCTGTGGCCACGCCCACTGAGAGTGCCAAGAACGATCAAGTGCTCTTCAAGAACTTCTTCGGCGCCACTAAGAATGCAATTTTCCGCACCGCTCAAAGCATAATTGAGAACCATGAGAAAAAAAATGCGGCCAAGCAGAAAACTGGCGAGCAACAAGACGTCTTAAAGGTGAAAGCTTTGCCGAATACAGCGCCACATAATGTTGAGCAAGTGGCGCAGGATCTGGTCAAGTCCCCCACGGATATTTCCAAAAAGAAGGAGTTCTTCAGCTTGCTCAGCTCTAATTCCAGCAAGAAGGCTGCTGCTGCCGCTGCAGCAGCAGTTGCTAGTACAACAACAACTCCCACATCCACAGCCGATGTGCCCACAGAGGCTGCCACAGATGTGAAGATGAAGGAGCTCACCTTGAATCTGCGTCTGCCCGGCGCAGAGACTGAAGTCGGTCACGATGTCACGATGCAGAAGAGCTCCTCCATCAGTTCTCTGCACCAACTGAAGATGCCAGTGCCTGGCGTTGTGAAGTATTTCATCAGCGACCGGGCGCCCACTACGTGTCCCCAGCAAAATTATGAGCGAGGTCCCAGCGGGCTATTGCGGTTTTTCGAATCGCCCGTATTTAATATTCACTTTGCTGTCCACTACTTGTTCTACTCGAAGGAGCCGGGCGTTCTGAGCTTTATTGGCAATAAGATCTTCAGTTTCCCCGACCAGGAAGTGGATCTCTATATACCGCAGCTGATATTAATGTACATTCAAATGGACGAACTGGCCGAAGTCCTAGATCCATATCTCACCATACGCTGCCGGAAGTCCGTTGACTTTTCCCTAAAGTGCTTCTGGCTGCTGGAGGCGTACAACTATCAAGTGGACTCGCTGGGCAACGGGAGCACCAGTCGGAAGAGCAAGCTGGCGCTAATGAAAGAGATATTTCCCAAGAAGGAGAGCAAACAACCAGCGAAGCCCGATAGCATACAGACCCCAGCCGTTGCTCTCGCAAAGAAAACTCATCATCGCTCTCAGTCAGATGCCACAGTGCTGCTCGCCGACTCACGCAGCCCCCACACGCTCAGCATATCGCATAGGATGTACCAACAGCCGCCGTATACCACGCAAACGCTGCCCACAGCTCCTGCGAAACTTTTCCTCGGCGATCTGACCTCGGGATTGGCATTCGACAATGGCTGCACTTGCTTCGAGACGGTCCGTGGGCAGGTGAACGGACTGCTAGGACAGCGTACACTCTGCAATTGCGGTGCACCCAAGACGGCACCGCAAAAGGAGTTCATGAAGGCCCTCATGAATGTGGGAAAGAATCTAATCTCGCTGCCTTCAAAGGCGGAGAAGACGTCGGCCTTGCGAATGTTCCTTAACCTGATAAATAAAAACTTGCCCGCCCGTGTCTGGCTGCCGCTCTACTCGGATACTCCACACCATGTCGTGCGCATCACAGAGGAAAAGACTGCAGTGCTAAACTCCAAGGACAAAACCCCGTACATCATATACGTGGAGGTAGTAGAAGTGCCAGATATTTACACTTCGCCGCTGATACCCAAGCTGATGCCATCACTGCGGCACACCAAGAGCGAAGAACACTTGGAGGGCACTTGCCTGAATACGCACCAGGGCTGCAGCCGGACCTCCAGCTGTAGTAGCACTCATCATGGATCCAGTTGTCGACGCAAAAAAGATACGGAATCGCATACAGAAAACGGATGTGGTGAGCCGGCCAGTAACAATTGTTGCAGCGGTAACAACAGCCGCTTGCTCTCACTGGGTGGTCTCCAGGTCCACGAGGATGATGTGTGGTCACAGGAAGATGACCAGATCACCGCGCAATATCTGTACATGAGCAAGGTCAGTGAACGCGACGCCATCTCCCAGATGTCAATGGACTCGTGCGACTCCAGAGATCAAGGTATGTATATATTATTGTGAAGCCTAGATTATCTTTACTAATATACTAATTTCTTATTTACAGGTCCCCCAATTGTCTTTAATATTGGCGATGTGCGCACGCGACACTGCAACAATTTGAACTGCGAGAACACAAAGTCGTTCAGCAATGATCCGGAGGATCCATCTGCGGCAGCATTAAAGGTTTGTGTGACCGGAAATTATTAGCTCAACTAGCTTGTCTAATCTATTTTCATTGTAGGAGCCTTGGCATGAAAAGGAGAAACTCATTCGGGAATCCTCCCCGTACGGTCATCTATCTAACTGGCGTCTGTTGTCTGCTATTGTGAAGTGTGGAGATGATTTGCGCCAAGAACTGATGGCAACGCAACTCCTGCAGGTACGTGATTCCTAAGCGTAGATCATAAACTTTGAGTATATCGTGGACTTTTTATGCAGATGTTTAAGATCATCTGGGAGGAGGAGCATGTCGATCTATGGGTGCGGTCATATAAAATAATATGCCTCTCGAATGACAGTGGTTTGATTGAGCCTATTCTGAACACCGTGTCGTTGCATCAAATCAAAAAGAACTCAAACAAATCTTTGCGCGATTACTTTATCGATGAATATGGACCTCCAACTGGCGAACGTTTTCGTCAAGCCCAAAAGAATTTCGTGCAGAGCTGTGCGGCTTATTGCCTTATATCCTACCTGCTGCAAGTTAAGGACAGGTGAGTTTCGTATGTGTTATCGAAAGGGTTGTTTGTATGCTGACTTGTTTTTTGCATTCCATAGGCACAATGGGAATATACTCTTTCATGCGGATGGTCATATAATACATATAGACTTCGGATTCATACTAAGCATATCTCCCAAAAATTTGGGTACGTATCAGACATATTCCCCAATCATAAAGAAATGTTAATTTTAATTTATTGATGCAGGCTTTGAGCAATCACCTTTTAAACTGACACACGAATTTGTCGATGTTATGGGCGGAACCGGGTCAGAGCATTGGCGGGAGTTTAATCGTTTACTGCTCGTCGGCATGATGTCTGCGCGCAAGCACATGGATCGCATTATAAATTTTGTGGAAATTATGCGCAGCAGTATGTAGATAAATCTGTTTGTTTGAAAGCATTGTAAAATAATTGTGTCTGATATACCTTTTAGATGCACAGCTGCCGTGCTTCAAGAATGGCTGCTCCGGCACCGTACAGAATCTCCGTAAACGCTTTCATATGAATTTAACTGAACAGGAAATGGAACGCAAGGTGGAACAACTTGTGCAGGACTCTCTGAAAAGTTTATCGACCAAGCTTTACGATGGGTATCAATATTATACGAATGGCATATTGTGAGAACGGTTTTTTATGAAAATCTAAGCTTATGAATCGATTAAGAATCTTGTGTTCTAAAATGCCGATCTGATAAACCAAAAGTATGTTTAAAAAATTTTATATATATGTATATAAAACCAAACAACAACTGTTATTGTAGCCAGAATCGTTAATAATGCGTTGTGGTACTGTTATTATTCTATTATATTATGTTAGGCCAAAGTGAATGTTGTCTAGCTTTTAAGCAAAAGTGTAAATGTCATTGACTGTATTCGTCTGTCAGCCGTGTTTCGGTCTTGCATTGCATTGCATTTCATAAAGAAAACATACATGATAATCATCGACTTGTATATATTTAAGATCTTATGACTGTAATTAGAAAATATTGTAAGTCGACACGCAAACTAATTTTAAAAGAAACTATTACATCTGCACAATATTATTCATTTATTCATTCGCTCTACTACTCACATAATTATGCAGCAAATTTACTATTCGTATATATGAGTAATTAAAAATGGAAATTCCAACATTAATCGGGTTTTTAATCATAATTGAATCAACTTAATACTTTCCAACAATACAGACATCAATTTATTTATAAAGAAACAAAAATAAATATATAGTATAATGGGATTTAAATATCTTTTCGCTTTTGCCCTCCAAATTCCGCATATGTGTAAATGTTCTATATATAGATTTATATATACACGTAGTTAATCGAAACATTTTTCTTACTTTATAGTAACTAAGCGATACGAAAGCAAAAATCAAATTAAATTCAACTAAACTTAAAAACATAGTTAGGCACTCAAAGTGTTTATTTCAATCTTGTGTATGTCAACACACAATTATACAGTACTCATATGTATGGCTTAAATAATACAGATAACTTGTATGATAATTATAATTACCTAATATAAAATCAAAAATTTAGCTAAAGATATTTAAAAAATAAAAGTTGCATTTTTCTACAAATTTATTTAATAAACTCGATCATCAATAAATATAGCTACGGTGATCGCTTGTGAATTATAATTGATTTGAAATGTAGCACAGGTTGGCGAATAAGTGGGAGTCTTCGGATACAACAAATTTTTCCAAATCAGAATTTATTTAAAATGTTTCCGCAAATACTAAAGTGGCCGATATTAGTAAATAATAGCACTAATAAAAATTCTGTCACGCGTTTATAATTTTGCGACCACTGTACTGAATATACAACACATTCAACATCTCTAAATTACATTATAAAATTATTAATAAACATGAAAATACCCAAAATTATAAAAACAAACTTTTTCTTTATTCTGAGTCTATATACATTTTAAGACATGGTGATCAATGGGAATAAAAAAAGATAAGATATCTTCTTGTATTCTTTAGAAATTTTTTCTTGATGACAATTGAAAAATATTTGTGTATAGATCGACAATTTTAATTTCCACTTCTCAGAGTCCATTTAACAGATTTTAACTTTAACATTCACTATAATACACATTTTTAATTAAAATTTTTGAAGGTTTCATAGGAAAGTATTTTGAGACTTTCGTAATTTTATTCGTAGAATATATTTCCCAAGCGTGCTCGGTCTGCGCGTCTGGATTAAAATCATTCAATAAACTGATAATGACTTTAGTTCTCAATTGACAAATTTTGCTTCTTAAAAAAATCAAGGGCATTCCATTTAACTGGACTGTAAAAAAAATATTGCAATAATGTTAAAATTTAAGTTTTCATTCTTAGAAAAAGACAAAGGTATAACTAAACTGTACAAAAAAAATATTTATATTGCAATATTAAAGTTTAAGATATGTTAATTTTCAGCATTAGCTCAACTAATAGCCAATAATGTATGTTTAACTATATCTGTGATATAGTCTAGAATTTATAATTTTCTACATACATCATTTTATTTTATTTTTTTTTTTATCATTTAGCGAAAGATTTATATTTCAAATTTAAACTTTCAGAAATCCATCAAAATTTGGTTTTAAATTGGTCAAATATGTAATATAGGTAAAGAACTCGTCAAGTGTATTCGTAATCACTGAAATCGACGTTAATTGTTCGGTGAGACATTAGTTACTAATGCACATCAACTTGTCCTACAGCAACCAGCTGCAAATGCTTTTGTGCGGAAGCGCTGCAGAGTCTCGTCGCGACTGGTCCGCAATAGCTGCAGCTAGATCTGGGGCTAGAGCAGGACCGGGAACGCATCACAAAATTTTAGAGGGAAAAATAGGGTAGCAAACTATTCGGTGTTTTACATTTGAAGATGTCAGAGGGTCCGGCGGATGATTGTATTCTGGCAGCAACCCAAGCGCCTCTTCTCCTTGGTGAATCGAAGAGCAACAGTGTAAACACCAATGACAGCACAATGGGCAACAGTAGCAACAAAAAACATAGCGCGCAGCCTCAGGATAATGGATTTAGCGCATTACGGCAGGCAGCGATTAGAGAATTGCTGGAAACTGAAATCAATTACGTGAAAGTTTTGTCAGTTATTTGCGATGGGTGAGCAACGAATGAAAACGAGCAATGAAAAATCAAAATAACATCGCATTGCTTGTCCATTACTCAGCTTTTTGCCAGCCATGAGAAGTCATACGAATATCTTCCCAAGAGACAGCATAGACATCATCTTTTCAAATATCACATCCATATACAGGTTTCATCAAGTCTTCTTGGAGGCCCTGCGGAAAGGCGTTGAACAGAATCAAATAGCAAAAGTGTTTCTAAATATGGTGAGTATGTTCTCTAAAATACTGTAATTATGTCAAAAAGTGAATTTTATACAACCAGCATAAAGGATTCCTATGTTATTCCACGTATTGTAATGCCTACACACGAGCTGTAGCAGAGCTTGCATCTTACCGGGACGATAAAGACGCACGAATCCTACTTGAGAGGTAAGTAAATAGACCAATTAATGAAATTTTTATTAATTGTGTTTCATTCATGACTCAAAAGTTGTTGCTTGGGTCAACTACCTCTCTCGGCACATCTGTTGGCGCCCGTCCAGCGCATCTGCCGCTATCCTCTCCATTTGAAGAAGTTAATGATAGACAGCAGCACAAATGAAACGGGAACAGAGAGTGATCAATTGAACTATGAACATGTCGACCTGATCCAGCATAATGTACCTGATACGCACGCAACCATTAACATGGCGCTGCAGAAGATGCGGGTTGTCATAGAAGCTGTAAACGAGGGCAGGCGCCACAGCGAGATCATTGCAGGGTATCAAGCCAGCTTGCAGAACTTTAAAGGACTTCCCCTTCACCTGTTTAGCACGCGTTTTTTTCTTCAAGCCGACGCCAAACGATTAAAGCACAATCTGTGGAACTGCAGATACATCCTGATCATTTTCGATAGACAACTGATCTATTGCAAGCGAGATTTCATTAGGCGCAGGAACTTTGTCTATAAGGGTCGCCTGCTTTTGGACTGTTGCACCATTGTGAACATGCGAGATGGCGCCAAATTCGGTTTGCACACAGTAAAAAATGCAATACGTATCTACTGCAGATCGCGAAATAAATGGTACGACTTTAGTTTTGCGACCACCCTCCGTAAGTATATATTTCTTAATTCGCTCGCCCTAGAGCGACAATTTTGTGGCCTAACGTTGAATGTGTCAGAGATAAAACGGATTGAGTTCAAGGACGAGCAACAGGTCAACGAATATTGTGACCTATTCGAGTGCAATGCGACCCACTTTCCGAACCAATCAACTCATCATGTTGACATACGATCCAAAAGAGCAGAACGGAACGATGATATTCCCAGTACCAGCAGTGGAACTGGAAAGGGTATTTTGGAAAAATCTGTCAAATTGCTCCACCGCCTTCCATTCATCAGATGGTTTCGAAAACCAAGTGATTCCAATTGCGATGCCGCCGTGGCGAATGTGCCACCAAAACAGATTCAACCGACCCGTAATTCAAATATCACGCTTGCCGAAGCAGAGACCGATATTTCTTATGCTTAGTTATCGTTTTATACATTATTATTTATATACAATCAGAGATATTATAGTAACCCAAAATTTGTACACGAAAATGCAATATATATGAACTCCAAACAATTAATATATATTTAAAATGTTTTAGCAAATAGTAATATGTAGCTTCCTTTTCTTATATTGTTTATATTTTGTGCAGCCGCTGTATCCTATTTTTGGATGCATATAAAACATATTATGTACCATAATGATGGAACCCATTTTTCTCATTGACATTGTATTTTATCAACCAAGTATTATTTTAGAATTATAAGTTTAACTACTCCTATTTCCGTTACGTTTCTCTGCTTAAACGTCGTCACATTAATCGGTGCCAATGCAAGTTGCAAGTATTTAAATAGAGTTGATTTTAACATTTATCGATAGCCCAACACTGATATGTAATCCAGTAACAAGTTAGCATAGTGTCGGACGCTATGTTAAGTAAGTGGATGCCAATGTTTAGTAAGAAAACAAGAGCTGAAATTAGAGGACGCTTTAAACATCGATATTCATATCGATATAAGATCAACAAATGGATGATCGTATTCTCTCACTCTCGCGTATATACAGATGATCATTATAAATTATTAGCATTTGTTGTGCCTTACCATAAATATTGACAAATAGTAATGTTATTGGAGCGTCACTTGTGTCACTGAAAGTTCTTGCTTGCTAAAATGCACAGCGTAGCTGGAGCTACGGGGAGTAGCAAAGTTGTGGCCACATTGCGCGCCGATGGCAGTGTGGCAATGGAGGCTCAATCCTTGAACCAGCAGCTATCCAATTTGTTGAATTATGAAATTGTAAGTATTAATGCATGTGTAGAAGTCTCCGAACTATGAAATTAACTTATGTTTGTTGTAATTGTAGCGGACCGAGGGTGAGCTTCTGTTAAAGAAGGGGAACACGCACGGGCCAACAACTGTCGTTGACTTGGGGAAGCAGCTCTTGCAATGTGCGCGAGACAGTGACGTTCCCGGTGTGAAAGCTGCCCTTGCACATGGCGCCCCGTTTGTGTCGGACTGGGTAAGGCAAAAACAATTATAAAATTATTACTATAGCTGCAATCTTCTAATTTTTAGCTGGGCATGTCAGCACTTCATTTTGCTGCGATGAACAATCAACTGGAAATCTGTGAAATTCTCTTGCAAGGCGGGATCAACATGGAGGCGAAGACAAAAGTAGACCGAACTCCACTGCATCTAGCCTGCTATTTTGGACACGAGCGGATTGTAAACCTGCTGCTAACCCTACGGTGTGCTGTAAACGCACGCGATATGGTGAGCACCAGCTTTGGAATTCATAGTCTTTTCCTTCTATTGAACTGAGATTATTATTTTGCAAAGCTTCGCATGACACCCCTGCACTGGGCTGTGGAGAAGAAGCACAAAAGTATTGTTCGCATGCTATTAAAGAGTCATGCAGATGTAACGCTAGTCTCCAAGTTTGGGAAGACCCCCATCGCCCTGGCCGTATTAACAGAACAGGCAGATATCTTAGCGGAGCTCGAAGCGGCGCGCCAATCCCAAGCCAGCCGTAAATTTAACGAAGAGACGGAGGTAAGTGGATTATGGACTCAATTTTAAACTTGAGACTGCTCAGGATTAATTTGAGAATCGAGCAATAATTTATATTTATATTGTCTCATTGTTCCCCACGGCTTACCACAGCAAAGAACACGCAATATTAAAGTACGTTAAGTTTAAATATCTTTGAAACATATATGAATCCAGATATAACTTACATACATAAATATTCTTTAAAAAGTTGAAACTTATTATTATAAGTACAAATGCTTTGACTAATTTTTCTAGAAAGAAACCAGCGAAGCAGTTAATTCTATTATGGATGAGTCTAAGTCAATACGAAGCCTTGACGACGCCGACATGTCGGTTGAGGATAAGATGGATGTTCTAGAGACGTTGCGCGGCCGTAAGTTGTTTTTAATTGTTTGTCATAACTAAATTATTGATTTTCTTGTTTGGATAGATACAAACATGCTGGGAAACTCTGCCTTAAATATGCTCAAGACGCATGGCATTGCAGACATGATGCAGGACAATAAAATAGGTAATATATTGCTGATGTCAAGATAACATAGTTCTTTGAATATATACATTGGCTATTGTAGACGACGAAGCTTCGAAAAAGATGTTAAACACCGCACTTCGAAATGGTCGACAACTGGTGCTCTCTGAGGGCGGACGTATGTTGTTACATGAAACAAACCGCGGCTCTAATGTCAAGCATAGTACAAATGGATCTATAAACAATAGTTTAAGAAACAGCGCAGTCAGTGTGCAGCATCCCAGTATAAATCAAACAACTCTCAATTCTTCCCCACAAAAAATTCGCATGAATGTTATCAAACAGAAGGAGTCATCATCGTCAGCAAGTTCATCAGGTGGTGTTACGAAAAACAAGGTGTGTTCTTCACAGCTTTTGGCTTGTTGCCAATAGAGAATGTTTTGGAATAAATATATATAACTATCTCTTTAAACAGAATATAAGAATAATATCGCTGACTGACTTCAAAAAACTTTGCGATCAACCAAAATCCCTTCAGAAAATACCTGCAACCTTAGCAAGGTAAGTCTGATTACATACGTGCATTGTTTGTATTTATTGATTGATTACATTTCTAGCTCTGGAGTCGTACGCCAACTTGCTGACGGTACCAAATTAGTTAACATGCGACAGATACAAACTCGTCAGGTTTGTTTTAACCTTGTGCCCAGGATGACAAATATGTTTTAACAAGATCTATTCTGTTTAGTTGAAATTACCCTCAGTGCCCAGATCCGTTGATAGTAGTGCTATTGATGATCAGCAGCAAGTGCAGAACGAAGTCATAGTCCCATCGGCAACACACAATCCTGCAACAACGAGCACGATGCGGGGGCAAGTGGGCACTGTGCAGACTATTCAACTGCGCCCTTCTCCAGCAGCCGGAACTGCTGTCGGCGCTACTAACAATGGGATTGCTAATAAATCTTCACCAAATACAACGATGCGCACAAATCCGCGCACTGGAAATGAGTTCAATACTACAAAAGGCCCCAACGTTATGCAGTTGCCAACATCCACAGAAATCTGTCGGCAGGTGCACGAGCTGCGGCGGCACAATGAGGAGCTACGGCGACGTGTTGATGTAATGCAGAAGGAAAAAGAGGATATGCTGCTGCGTATCGAACGATTGGAACAATTGGTTCTGATTCGAGACTCGGACACAGAAATGAAATATGTGGATATTTAGCGAAGGTGTAGTTTATTTACTTTGTAAATATGGATAACATTACGCTAGGAATCATACTTAAGTAAGTTTTAATCTAAGAAATATTTTTTCAATTTTTAGTTTGACTGCCCTAACACATTTTGATAACTTTGACCTACCATATGCTAATAACAACTTAAACTATAAGGAGTATATCGATTGTATGATATATTTAAGAGTCTGTAACAAGTAAAATGTTCAAGTTTAAATGTTACATATATATAAAAATGTTGTACAAGGTGCACGCATTTATTAAATGCGTTATTGATTAACGATTTTATATTATGATAATTTTTACATTTAATAAAGTTGTAATAGAACAAAGTTGTACGAATGCAAAAAAGGCAGAGTAGAGGAAATATCTTTTAGCTTATAAGGTGTTCGACGTCACTTATTTATATCATTATGCTCAACTACGTACTTTTCTAATGCGTAACCTCATACTACTAGGCAATGGTATCGATACTTAATGGCAAAATGATACTTTGTGGGTTTTATCACCATTGTTTATGTTAGCGCTTATTGGGCTCATTTTCGTCGTATATTAAAAGTGGGTCCAGTTTTAGAGGCTGTAACACGTAAATATACACAATTTTTATTTAAAATAATGGTAACACTATTATCGAAAGTTCTTGCGGATAATTTTACAATTACAATCGATGACTCTCTGCTCTTTGAGATGAACAAGCACGAGCTGTGCACTATCGCTTAAAAAATATAACATATTATTTTTAAATAGAGCGCCAAAAATGTTTAAGCAAGCAAACAATAATAATATGTTTAATTATTTTTTGCTACTGGTTTCCCCCTTTTTTGTTTCTTAAAGTGTAAGTGAGAAAAATCCGTGTTCTAGATTTTTATATTATTTTTCAAAACGAATTTAATTTCTTCAAAGACAGAGAACTTCGCTGTTAAAATTAATGATAGTGGAATTATATATTTCCAAAGGCAAATAAAAATATATTCAAATATTTTATTCTCTTCGAATTTATTGAATTTTAAAAGGCAATGACAATCTGTTAAAACCATTAATACCCATAATTACGATGTAATTTCACAATGTCAAAAGTGTTTTGGATTGTTTTGTTAATGTATATTCATATTTTTATTATTATGAATAAATAAAAATATAATAAATATTAATGCGCCTCGGTTTATGTAAGTATTAAAGAGGTTTGTAAGTATGTAGATTGGAATACATGCTTGTAATTCGATAGCGACGATTCGGGAGTCCAATAAGAAATCAATAATATTTCAAATCAGACTCGCAAAAGTCTTAAGTGTAACTTCATTGGTGGCTAGCGTGTAGCATGGTGTGAGCTTACGACTAATAATCAGCTGTAATTACGCAATTTTACAAGATTCGCTCACAAGCTTTATACATTTTTAATAAATAATACAAACTATAATTTTTCTAAACGAAATAAATTATGCGTTAAAACACTTAACTAAATGCTAGACTTCGAGGACCCATCCGGGCTACATTTATTGGCCGAGCTGGTGTGTTTTCTTTCTTGGGAGATTTTCGGGCTCCATCCTCCAGTTCCTCATCGTCGCCGAAAAGCAGAGCAGCGAGACTTGTTTCAAATGTTGATTTCTTATGCTTCGTGGGCTCGCTCTTGATTACGGGTGCGTTTGTTGATGTCGCCACGGGCGCAACGTCACCGTCAACTTTAGCTGTTGGCATTTTCGCTGTTGTTACTGTCGTTGATGATGACGATGATGATGTTGCAGGAGCTGTGCTACTGTCAGAAGACACAGACGAGATGGACGTCACTGTACTTATAATTGAAGGCTTTGTAGTCTGCGATCTAACCAGTGCCAGTGCCATGGGTTTATTATTATCGTTTTCGCTTAGCTCAACATTTTCGTCCTTTGCTTCGCCTTCAGATTTCATGTAGTTAGCTGGGAAAATTGGTTTGAAGCCGCCTTGCAATTGGGGCTGGAAACTATCCAAATCCGAATGCTTTTCAGTCGTAACATCAGTGGAGTTCTCGAGTTCCTTTTCCTTTTTATATGCACTGTGCTCAACATCGGCACGATTGATATTATTTTTTTCGTAAACCTTTTCGCTTGAGGCTGATTGTACAATCTTCCAATTGCTTAGAGAAGGATTGGCCACTTCACTCACTCCGCTGTTGGCGCCACCCAAACTCACGCTTGGATAAAAGGGCGCCATGAAGTTTTTCTCGAAGTTGTGCCCACGCAAGTCAAAGTCGTTGCCCAAAACTTCCTCTGTTTGGGTTTCAGGGCCCATTTCGTTTACACCGTATTTTCCGCTGAAGAGTTTCTGATCCAGTTTCATCGGTCCGTTGCGAATGAACGGGTTTGGCTCAGTCGGTGTATATGCTATCGCGATGGGTGCTTCGGTTCCAGTATTGAAGGAGCTTGTGATGATACGTGGTGCAACTAGGACGCCTGGCACAGGCTGCCTTAGTGGCTGCAGCTCGGTGTATGCGGCGTCTGGCTTTTCTATCGGATATGGAAACTTCTGTTTGTGCAGTGGCTGCAGTTTCGCCTGCTGCTGAAGGGACTGGGGCTTCTTGTTCTTCAGAATGGGCTCTTGCGGCTGTTCACGAACTACGGAAAAGGGCGTATTCTGGTATTCCACGGTGCCAGCAGCTGACGAATCTTGATGCAACATCGTATCCCTTTTTTCATTCGCACTTGCTTCACTTTCAAATTTGAACTTCTGCTCGATTGCCGTGGTCGCCAATGTTTCTTGGGGATTGTTCTCGGCTGTCACTTGAATTTCACCGGCTCCAGTATCTTCACCATTTAGCGGTTTCTTCTGCGACTGCAGCATTTGCAATGTCACAACTGCCTCTAGCTTGGATTCATTCGTATTTTGGATATCCTTGCTCGGTGCCTGTGGTGGGTCATTGATAACCAGATCTTCCTCTTCATAATCCAGATCGCCAGGATTCATCTTCAAGGGCTGTGGGGTAATTGGGGCGTGCCGCTCAACTGGATAATAATTATCGATCGCTCGCAATGGACCGGTGGGTCGACGTGCGTACATGCGATCCCGCAACTGTGGCACTCTGTGGCCACCACTGGGTGGCAATCGATAGACTCGTCTGTTAACAGCCCCCGGAGCATGTGGATTACCAACGTGCTGGTCATATTCCGAAATGCGGTTCATGGGATAACGACTTTGCAATTGTGGCTGATGCATCGGCTGACGCCGATTAGAAAACTGTGGCTGAGTCGATGGATTGTAGGGCATCTTCATTCCGTGCGTAGGCAGACGAAGATTTCCGGGCTCATGTTTCATATGTGAAGGATGACCACTGGAGATCTTTGCATTGGGTCGGAACTGTGGCAGAATGTTTGGCAGGTTTCCGTTGGGACGTGGACCCGTGGGATGCTGAGGCTTGCGGTCGAACTCCTTGTAGAACGGCGACGTAGGTGGATCGCTTGGACGGATTCCTGCATTCAAATGGCCCTGAGAATTATGCAATGCTTCGTAGCGAGGCGGCGGCACCATCTCCTGCGATGGCTGTTCAGTCTTGCTCGGCTGCTGTGTTGGGAATTTCTGCAAAAGAGATTAAATTGATCTAAGTATATACCTGTTCGTAATTATAATTTCAATTTACCAGTTGCTGTTCGTGCTGATTGATGTTGACGACTTCGTGCTGTTGGATTTGAACATTAGAATCAGCCGCTTTCTCATCGCTGATCTTTGGAAACACCACGGGATTAGCATGCTGCAGCTGCTGCAGACTGACCGGCTGTGCATGTCCATTGATATGTGGTGAGCTGGGTGGACCGGGAGCTGCGACAGAAGAGGGCATCTCAAGCGAATCCTCGTGATTGGATGGGAATCGAATATTGGTAGACACCAAAAGGTCCTTAGTATCTTGGCTATTGGACATGGCTTGAGATTGCGATGACGTTGGCATCGTTGGCTGCTGCTGTTGCTGTTGGTGACTGTTTGAGTTGGCCAAGACCGTGGATAGAGCAGCCTCAGGCATTTTAGTTGCTTGTTTCTTTGCTGGTGGCGAACCTATCAGGGGCAGCTGCTGATATGGAGAGGGTGCCTCTGGTGGCGACTCTTGATAGCTGCCAGGCGCACCTCCGGCTCCAGCTGGAGCAGTCTCAGGAGCAGCTGGCGCAGCGTTAGCATTCGATTGATATTGAGGGTTTGGATGATAGCTTGGTCGTTGCTGATATGGTGGAGTTGGTTGCTGTGGCGATGGGAATTGGTGTTGTTGTTGGGGAGGCTGTGGCCGGTTCACATTGGATATGTCCTCATTGATGACCTGGCCGTATTGCACACTGCCCGTTTCCTTCGAGAAGAGCTCCTCGTTTTGCACATTGCCAAAGTTACTCGGATGACTGACTTGCTGCTGACTTCCTAGCACAAAGGATGCAGATTGCTGTCCCGGCGAGATCACCACGTTGTTGATCTGGCCCGGCATTGGGCGGTACTGCATAACGTTTGGCTGCTGCACCTGGTACGAAACATACTGGTTGGCATAGCCTTCCGGATTGCCAGAGATTACCTTCTGATCGTTACCGAATTGAGGACCTGAGTGCATTTCCTGCTTAACATTCTGGTTCTGAAGCACTGTTGGACGTGGCTGCAGCTGCTGCTGCTGCGGGGAGTGCATGGAAAATGGCGAAGGCTGAGAGGGTGCAATCGGCTCAATCAGATTGCCCTGGGAGTCAAAGCCCTGATTCTGCTGATAATTGTTGGCAACTGCTGTCTCCTCCTCAGCTAGATTGTTGAAGATATCGCTGAGGGTCATTGGTGGCTTGGGCGATTGCTGCGCCGCCTGCTCTTGCTCGAGCTTCGTGTTTTTCTGGCCCAGCGTATGGTAGACGTCCGCAGGGTCCAGATTCGGGATTTTGGTGCTATCGGTAATTTGAACTTGAGAGCGTGGTGTTGTAGACGCTGCACCACCAAGTGGTCTCATACTAGGGGTTGAATACATTTTCGTGACAGTCGTTGGTTCCGTTGGAAAGATGTCTGCCTGCGGCGTTTGATGATGGGTAGTGAAGGTCACTTCGATGCTACTTTTTGTGGGCTTGGTTTGCTGCTTTGGCAGTTGTTGCTCGGTTATCTTGGCAGTGGTGCTCGGGACGCTTGGGGTGCTGCTGGTTGTACTGTAAATATTCGGCTTCTTCGAGGGTATAAACTTCTTCCGGGTGGTACTGAAGCGTAGAGGTTGACTCGTTGTCGATACGGATACGGGAACCGGACGACGAGTTGTGGTTGTTCGTCTTGTTGTAGTAGTTGTTGTTGGTGCTGTTGTTGTTATTGTTGTGGGTGGGCGAGTAGTCGTAGCCAGCGTGGAGGATACTGTGACCTTAGTTGGACGACTCGATGGGGTGGCTACTGTTGGGGTAGTACCCGTAGGTGTGACGGCCGTCAACTTGGTTGTCGATACAGTGTAATAGTTTTCGCTATGGTACTTGGGCGGCACGGGTGTGACTGGCGCTGCCACCATAGTCGGCTTCTTGTTCGTAATGTAGTTCTTATTGCTGCCTTGGTACTTTAAGTTGGCATACGAGCTGGAGACCAGCGGGTAGACAAACTTCGATGACGAGTACTTCACTGGCAGATTGAGGAAGTCGTGAATGTTCGGAGTCGAGATGCCGTTAAACACAATTTTCTCTTTCGAGTTAAGCACTTCGTTCACCTCTGGCTCAATACCAGCTGGTTTCTTCGCACTGAAGTCCAATTGACCCGAAATCGGATCTTGACGTGCGTAGTAGGGTTTGCCGTCGTTAAAGATCTGATTCGGCAGAACATAGCTGCTTGAGATAACATCTTCCTCGGCCGATGCATCACCGTTGCGTGCCTCCACGGGCAGCAGGGCGGAAGATATGTGTTCAGATCCATTAGCCGAGCCATGCCTCACGTTGCACAACAGCACGAGCAGCCCTGCGACGAACCATCTAACTCTCATATTGTGGCTGTTTATGGGAACTGCAATAGACAATGATAATGATAATGATAATGATAATGATAATGATAATGATAATGATAATGATAATGATAATGATAATGATAATGATAATGATAATGAAATGCAATGCAGTAATAAGAGAAGTCGTTGGTTAAATAACTCATTCGCATACTTTTCCTATTATATTTCTAGCAGCAATGGACCTGTTTCAAACTAGAATAAACAGAAACTCTCGCTTGGCCAAACAGTTGCTGATGATGCCACCCCTTATGTTACAGTCTTCCATTCAACTGGAGCTCACCAAATTTGGTAATGGCACTTCCAATCTTGCGGAGCGACTGTCATGCTTGCTTTTTATGAAAACAAAAACAATCGGCAAATAAAAGAAAAAGTGAAAATTTCTCAAATAGACGCTGTTTAGCTAGTTTATACACGTTATTATACTCTGCACCCATATCAGCGGCAGGGAAGGGTATGCTCAAATTGCGCAGATGGTACACTAATGTCATGTATGTAAGTCTTTCAATACCGGCGGTTTCTCTACGGTGTGCTTTAAAAGTAGGAAAGCCGTTTTCAATATTATTACTCCACGTTATTCTCATGACTTTAAGTCAGAGCTGGAGGCCAACATGCTTTGATTAACAACTTGATCAACGTAAAGCATATTCTGATTTTTATTTTCTTTCTCCGAAGACCGCTTTCTTCTCACATTATTATTTAAATGATGTGCATAGATGAATGTGTTTCTCTTCGGTTTAACTAAACGACAAGAAATAATCACAGAAACATTCATATTTTGCATTATAAATCATTTTGTTCATATAATATTATTGTTAATCAATTTGACGTATTTCGAATGTTGTGAAAAAATCATTTTCTGATTTATTTAGAAATATATATATTACATATGTACATGTATTATATTTGAATATATATTATGAGTTTTCTCTCGTTTTTGTTATCAGCCAACCAAATTATAAAAGTTCAATTCCTCATTCGCTACGCAGTAGTCACTCTGTGGCTGTGGCAATTGCTCGAGATTTACTCTCAAACAATTGTGGCAAAACAATTGGCAATGCCAACGCATTACCACAACCGCTCTGCATGTCCATTAAGCAGCGACGAGTTTTATTGCTGCTTTCAGTGAGTGCAAGTGGTGCGTGGAGATACCAATCAACTTTCATTTAAATTGTCAAACGAATAGTCAATTATTCTCAAAGACCATGTCTTCGAGTAATTGCGTTTTACACAGCTAGTTTTACAATCAACATTGAGATGCCTAAGCAGAAGGTATTTGCATTGCTATGTGTATGGCTTCATATCGCTGATCAGAACACTTGTTAACTAGGTAAATGGGTCATATTTTAGGTAAACTTGTTTACGCACCATCGATAACTACATCGACGACAACCGTCTGACAGTTGATTCTATCAGCATGCTAAAAAATAACTGGAAATTTTTAGATAATAAGCAATAGTCAACTAAGAAATACCCTATGAATAAATGTATACAAAACTAATGCTGCTACACACTGATCTAGCAATATTCGCATTCAAATGCTGTTCTTAAACTCATTTGATATTTTTCATAACATAGCTTGTGCTGCTCCTGCATACCCTTTTGCACATTTTAGAAGCTACAGGATATATTGATTTCAATGGGGCACGAATTGAAGCCAATGTATTCAATTCATTTTATTTAAAAACACGAAAAACCTGTCAATAAAGCATTCCTCGCTCGCCGGCCAACAACTAGCTTTAGGGTAGCAAACGAAAGACTTAAGACACGAACGTTTAACTCATTGATGTACTGCAGTAGTAAATGTGTTTGATTATGCTATATTGTCACTAAGAAATGAAATTTTCATTCCTTCCGATTCAACTTCACCTGCCAACACTTTGGACAGCCAATTTGGTTTTGGTTTTGTTTTTTATAATAATATATGCATTTGGGTCACTGTGCTAATTGTTTAAAATTATTATTCAATATGAACCACCGGCCAAATCAAATTTTACGGCTAGCCAGCCATAGCTATAGCCATAGCCGTTGCAGGGGAAAACGTGTAGAAAGTGCTAATTTAATTAAATTTAAATATTGAAATGAATTATGGCATGCCTTGGCATTGCTCGCTCTCTACGGCTGCTCATGGAGGCATATGGTCAAAAGTTCGCTGAACTCTCTGAATAATTGACCCACTTTTCGTAATTTAGTATTGCCGAAAATATGTTTTTTTTTTTTAATATTAGATTAGATCGATGCCTTTGAAATGCATTTAGAGCTGCTTAGGCAGCAATGATGCTTTCTGTGTTTCCCACGCACCCAGACGAATGTGCCAGACAACGAAGCCTAATTTTTTATAAAGTACATCGTATAATGAGGATAATGAGTGCTTGAATATAATATTGCCGCTTCAAAATATGAAACACAAAACATAATAACGAAAATGTCGAGTCTTAAATGATTGTTGAGCAACAAAGAAAACAGAGCTTACAAGCAAATGAAGGCGCTTCGCAAGCCTCAACTTTAAACTGGCACTGGTATGTTGATTCATCAGGCGGGGCCGCGGCTACCGCTTTTCTACATTTCTTTCAACGAACGGCATTGGCTGCAGCTGCAACTTTCACTTTTGACAGTCAAAAATTTCTCGCTCAACTTCTGACGCCGCGCACACGCGCAGACGGCTTTATGCTCAACTTTAACCACAAATTTAACAAAAAAAAAAAAAAAAAAAAAAAAAAAGCTAACAAATTTTTATATAGAGAAGCTAAAACTAAGTGGCAAGAGCCATAAGACAGAGCCAAAGCCAATGCGAGAGCCAGAGTCAGAGCGGAAAGACCCGTAAAAATGTAATGAAAATCAGTGAAACTTATTTTGTTCTTCTGTACAACGGTCTCTTATCGGCAGCACATTTACTTTATATTAATTTACGCTACCTGGCTAAATCCCAACCAAAACAAACCCCATGTAGCCAGCCGTGCAGCGTCTAACCATTAAAAAGTTGACCTCGTTAAAGACCAAGTACCGACGGCCTGCCGCGGTGACTTCTTCGCATTCGAGAATGGAATGTGGACAGTCAGCTGGGCCTGGCCTGGTCTGGTCTCAGTGTTTGCCCATTGTTTACCTGGTAAACATTCGAATTCCAGTCGAATGGCAAACCGGCTATTGGCAATACACTTTTCATACTAAATTATTTGAATATTGATGCTGGTATAATTATTATTAAATTTGATAAACTGATTCCACTGGTAAGAGAAAAAAACAAATAGTTTTCGATGATGACTCAACTCCACGAATCTCATTAAATTAACCAAAGTCCGTATCGTTTGTGAAGCATTCGTCATTTTCTTTGCGAAATGAGCAGATCGCATGAAAACAGAAAGCAAAATAATACAATGCCAAAATTTTCACTTTTTAAGGTGCGTAATCGGCTTCGGTCACTCAAATTTACATACATACATCCAAAACATACTCATACATGATGTTTACAAATATACATATGTATATATGGGTGTTTATGAGTATGTATGCATATATGATTGTTTATGGTTTGTCGTTGTGGTAGCTCAACAGCAGGTTTCAGTTCGTTGACTGGAATTTTATAAATTTGCTGACTTGGGTAACTGCTACAATCAAGAGCTTAAGATCTTACTATCCAAAACCAGCAAGAAATCAAAATTCGAATCTTGTGAGTCTGAGACAGAAATGCACCGCATTCGACTGCAAATAATGTTGCGCAAAAGATGACAGACTTTAACGCATATAAAGTTATGTTTTTATTCATAAATTGGTAAAAATAAAAAACACGAAGAAATTCAAAAGAAATGGTGAAATTGTCGTTAGCTTGCGTAAAAGCATTGAAGTTCGTGTTGGTGTTCACAAATGGCTAGTCACAAAGAAATTATACATTGGGAGTAAGTAAGTGGTCAATCAAAGCTGTCACATTAAATGCTTCGATATCGAGGGAAAGAGTCTAATTGCTAAAACACTAGACAAATGCTAAATATATATGTAAAAAGTAATATGAATGCCCTAGTCAAGGTTTGCTCAGACTCTCTCTCTCTCTCTCACACACACACACACACTCACTGTCTATCTATCTCTCCCTGTAATTACTATAAACATAAACCAAATATAGATGATTTTCATAGCCCATTTAGTCTTAGTCTTTCCTTCCTATTTCCCCAGATCTCAACGAAGACCCAACTGAATATTGCTAAATACTTTATGGTCGCTTAACTTTATAGCACAAGAGTGAAAAACCTAAGTTGCCTCATAGAGAGCAGCGGCATTGATATAAATGCATCGATGCACCGGTCTCTGTGAAGTCATGCCTTACCTCAATCGCAGTTCGGCTGGCCACCCTGTGATCTAATAACCCACTTTGTTTACTTTTAGAATACTAAACTCTGCCTAGTTCTCTCTGCACAATCTGTGTAATATCTTTCGCGTGTAAAATTATGCATCCACATCAGTTTTTGTTGTATAACCGAAGAAATACAAATCACGCAATGATTAGTGAGTTTGTGCACATTATTTAGGGAAACGCTAGATCGAATACAAATCTGTGTTTATGTATATTTATGTAATTTTAGAAATCGTTACATATTTCTACATAGTGTTTATATGTCCATTAGGGCAGTGCAGCATGAATAGTTGAGGAAAAAAGCAAATGGAGAGACATACATATGTATTAGGGTCAAGCAACAATTGCAACAAAAAAGAAGTAAATAATAAGAGCTCTAGATTAAAGAGTTCCACTTTAGCTATAGACAACAACAAGAATGAACAATTTAATGGGCACAGAATGTAACGAAAAACTAATGACAGAAGATTTTAGAATGGGCCGCGCAGTAAGCTTGAAGTGAGATTTGAGTAATTTGCGTTTAATTTTGGCATTCTTACAGAAAATGCGTTTTGGGAGTGGTATACGGAATACTAATTAGATAAAACTGTAAAGACTTTTTTCATACGTGACCAATATTATTGGAAATGGGCAATTTCACTCAACGTTTTTAGTTTCGTTTTCAAATTTCATAAATAGCTGTAATCAATCCTTTCATAAATCGAATTAAGTCCTCTCGCGGTACGAACGCTTAAATACACTGCAGAGCGAGAGGGCACAATTACCGTTTGCGATTTCCGATGGCGATGGCGATGGCATACAAAATTCAATTTATTTTTCCTACCACGTCTTTCTTTCGTTCGTATCGACCGCCTGACAGTTTATTTACTTCTTTTTTTTTTAGTTGAACCCGACACACTCGTACGCCGAGCAAATTTCAATATCGTATTGATTTCAAGTTTTCATTTCTCTTGCACGTACATATAAACTGTCTCTGGGTTGAACGACGCGTCTGCTACTGTTAACGGTCTCGCACTGAATGAAGAATGAAGCAGCGATGCGTCTAAAGAAATTTTATTAAAAAAGAAAGCACAGACAAATGAATGGCTCAATGAGCTATGCGCCAGCAGCTCAGCTAACAGAAAGCTGTTACGACTGTTGCTCTTTCTGTTAACGTAACAGATGGACCTTAGGCATGGGCAGCAGCAGTCAACAGCGAAGGAGTCAATTTTAGCTATGTATTTTCAAATTTAAAATAGAAAGTCTACATAAAATGCGTGTAAAATTAAGTTATAGCAAAATTGTAAATAGCAATATTTATAAAAAGAAAGCGTATGTGTTACTCTATATGTGATGAAACACCCAAATTTTTTATATCCTTTAATTATGTATGCCTATAAGTGAAAGCGGAAATTTAATAATACAATTATATCTTATTCAAAGCCATTTAAAGATACATAACCGGAACTAGATCAGAGTAAAAAAACGAGGTAACAAAACATTAACAATTTAATGGAGGAAAGAAAAGCAATCGTCAATTATGTCTACACCTAAATGAAGGTAATGCAAACATAGGTATCATCAAATCTTTTTTTAATTTTGGTCGTTTTGTTGCACAACAGACCTGTAGGTTACTCGGAAATAAACGATTGCGTAGTTATGATTTCTGCAATGGAATAGTTGTTTACATGTTAAGTTTGAAAATTAAAATAAAAAATGTTGTGTCTGAATAATAAATAAAGCTCGTTCATTTATTCTTCATTCTAATAATATAAATTTTAATTTAAAATTCTAAAATTATAATCACAAACTAAATAATAATTTTACAGCTTTCATTTGATTACTTCAATTGATGGGATCTTTCTGCTTGGCAATTCGACAATTGAACAACGTAGTGCGGTAAATTCATAAATTAAGAAACGGGCTGCGCGATTTTAAGAGGCCTGATTGAATGGATTGTCCGGCGATTTGTTCCACTCCTTCATCAAAATTTGCTTCCATTGAGACATACGCAATGAAGGGTTATCAGCCTTGATGCGAGGCATATTAGCGGCTTCGAATGTCTTATAAGCTGCTCGCATTCGCTTCTCTGGATGTTTGTCTTCCTCGTCTTTGACACTAAAATTAAGGATAATTGACATTCAATATTTTAACGAATATTATAATTATTTACTATATACATTTACCTTAGCACTGCCAATGCCTCGTCAACATTTGTGGCTATGTCGGTATCAGCCAGAGATCTGTTTAAATTCTCCTCAATAATGTGGTGTTGAACTACCACACGAGCCGCTGCGGGTTTGTTAGCTTCATTGATTGCATCCATTACTCGTTGTTTTTTCTCCATCTCGCTTAATATTTGTTGACGATTTATTTTTGCCAATGGCTGTTTACCGTGCGTTTTAATTGAGCTAAGCTCCTGATCCAACAGGGCTTTTGATTCTGCTTTACGACGTGCAGCTTCAGCCCGTTTCCTCTCTTCTTCTTCACGTCGTTGTTGCTTTTTAGCCAGATTTTTGTCATCGTCTTGCCACAGACGATCTTCTGCTTCCTTGGCCTTGCGTTCGTTGGCAGCTTTCTTGGTAGCATCCTTACGCTCACGCGCCTCTACGGCTTTTGAATTCATTCCCATTTTCTTTGGCATCTTGTATGTATATTATTGATGCAAAATAATAGTATTATCGCAGAAAACTGCGTATTCTCGAATCAAATGTCTTTCTAAACTTTGTCACAATTTTGATATCATATGGTAGCCAGGGATGCATCACTTATTATTTTCAGTATATTTTAAATGCTAGCCTTATCCTATGGTCACTCTAATACTTGCATACTAGATCTCTCATCTATGTCGGGCACATTGAGTGCTGAAATTTTTTTGGCTATTGTTTATAGAAATCGTTTGATGTAAATAAATACACAATGGACATATTAAAAGCAGAAATAGCTCGAAAACGCAAGTTATTAGAAGAAAAACAGTTAGTGGACGACAAAAAGAAGTTTTTTCGTCGGGGCGACCTAAGTGCTAAAGACACCGAGGAAGTACTACAAAAAGTGGGATACAAGAAACAGGAGCAAATTGCAGAGCCCAGAACCGAGGGTGCATATAGTTTTGTAGCTGATGGCCAGAATATTTTACCCCGAATAGAAGTTATACGCCGACTGCGGGAGCGTGGAGAGCCTATCTTATTGTTCGGCGAGACGGAGCCAGAGGCGTTCGATAGGCTGAGAATTTGCGAAATCTCACAGCCTGAAGCTAACCGTGGCTTCCGCAACGATTTTCAAGAAGCTATGGAGCAAGTGGATGCAGCATATCTTCAGGAAATGTTTGCAAACACACCTACAACCAAGGAGGATAAGAAGTCGGACTTTGCAGAGTTGGATGAATCCATAACCTGGGAGAGTATACAGACGATGGCTCTAAAAATGGGCAAAAACAAAGACTATGACATGGACGTCATCATAACGCTCTTAACCTTTCTTCTAAAACTGTGGAATGCACAGATCGCCAACTACACAAAGCACGAGAAAATGTCAACGAAGGTCAAAATGACTCGCGTAATTTACACGCAGACTAAAGAGTATGTAAAGCCGTTGTTTCGCAAGCTAAAGCATCACACCTTGCCTGAGGACATCCTCGACAGCTTGCGCGACATCTGCAAGCATTTACTCAACCGAAATTACATATCGGCAAGCGATGCATACTTGGAAATGGCTATTGGCAATGCCCCATGGCCTATTGGTGTCACCATGGTGGGTATCCACGCCCGAACGGGTCGTGAGAAGATTTTCTCAAAAAACGTCGCCCATGTTATGAACGACGAAACGCAACGTAAATATATTCAGGGCCTAAAGCGATTGATGACAAAATGCCAGGAATACTTCCCAACCGATCCCTCGAAATGTGTAGAGTATGTAAGCAAAAAGGATCGTGAATAAATAAATGCTTATATGTTGATTATATCACCGACTTTAATATATTTACATAGAACTATTTGTCCTATATATATGCCTAGAGAGCTATAACAGAGAAGGAACAAACATTCTAAACTGGGCATTTTACTTTTTTCCCAACTCCGCTGACCGCAACGATGCCTTTTCCACAGCATTAATAATTGTGGCTCTGAAAAGTGAAAAGCCATTCTATAATGTTTTTTTCAATACCCTCTACAGGGTTTGCTTACCTTAGATTGCCCTTTTCGAGTTCGTGCACACCCACAATAGTTGAACCGCCAGGTGAGCAGACCTCGTCGCGCAGAACGGCTGGATGCTTTCCAGTCAGCAGCACCGTCTTGGCAGCGCCTAGTAATGTCTGGGCGGCGAATTGTAATGCCATCTGGCGCGGAACTCCTTGCTTTACTCCACCATCCGCAAAAGCCTCAATAATGGTATAAACAAATGCTGGTCCGCAGCCTGTGACCCCTGTAACGGCATCGATCATCGTCTCTGGCACTTGCTGAGCGAGACCCAACGAATTAAGCATCAAGTGGACCTTTTCTAGATCTTGGTGAGAGCAGTGTGGGTTGCCTGCATACACAGTGCATCCCTCTCCCACTTGCATCGATGTGTTAGGCATTGTTCGTATAATCTTTAGTGCCGAAGTTTCAATAAATGCGAATTTCTCCTCGAGGGCGTTTAATGTTGTGCCCGCTAGAACAGAGACCAACAATTTACTAGCGTCCTTTGCCGATGGAACGTATTTGTATTTGAGTTGCGCTGCACAAGGGGCTAGCATGTGAGGCTTAACACAAATGAAAATAATATCTGTGTGCTCCATGACATCGTAGTTCTCATCAGTTGTCACTGCGCCCAAATCACGCCAGCGGGACAGATTTTCAAGATGCGGCCCCGACACCATAACTTGGCTGGCCTTAACAATTCCTCCAGCAATCAGGCCGGAACCAATGGCAAAGGCCATATTTCCGCCTCCAATAAATCCAATACGCTCATCCAACTTTGCCATATCGCCGGTTAACAGAAACGAAAATAGTTAACTTATCGATTGCGAAAATTGTTTAATTGTGTGACCAAACAGCACAAAGAGAAAAAAGTTGCATAGTTTAGTACTTTCATACTATATCCCAAGCATACTGTATTTGCATAATACCAGCCTTAAATAACGATTTTTCAAATACTTAAAGCCGCAGTGATAAGAAAACCAGATATTGACATCCTATTGAATACCAGAATTAAAATATTAATTTGTTTAAAACAAATCAAAAAAAGAGTTTCGAATTTCTAAATTAATATATATAGTAATCATAATAACATGATGAATGTTTATGGCCGTATGTTCATCCTCTAGAGAACCAAACAATTTTCGTTCAGTTTAATTTCAAATCAAATTGTTAGGTAAATAAAAAACAGGTTGACAGCTTTGCTTAAGCAACAATTTTTGTTGTAAGTTACAAAAATAAAGTATTTTTATTGTAAATGATTTTTTTTTAAATGCATAAATACATATGTATTTTTTTCTTATTCTTGTTATTACTTCTTTTTTTTTATAAAGTCTAACATGTAATTTTGTATCTAAAATTGTATATTATATAGAATTTTTATTTTTTATAGACCCTTTCTTAATATTACGTGTATGCAAAAAACTAATGACTGCAGTTGCTGACTGCTTATGTACAAAAATAGTTAAATTTTATCAGTTTCATGTTGAATATTTTAAACAATATTTACATTTTGTTGGGCTAACATTTTCAGTATAATGGCAACAGCTCATTCAGTTAAATTATCTAAGACATTGCTCGAATTCACAACTATCTAAATGTCATTTATCTATGTTGGCGATGACATACTTGTTCATAATTATATATGTACATTAATAAATACACCCAAATTCATACTAAATTGCAGTTAGTTTACTATTCATAGCTCCGTTGTTGTCTCCACCTCGGACCGATCCAAGTCGTTCAGATAGGAGAAACTCATTTGACCGTAGTCGCGCTTACCAAAGCTAACGTTCTCATTGGTAAAACTCAGATGATTTTGACTGACATCTGCGTTAGATCTGGAAATAATGAAATCATAAGTGGATGATCATTTATTTGAGATCTGACTAGAATTTACCTTTGAAATAACGGATTGGCAATGGGTAGCTCGCCAGCATATATGCGATTATTCTGCTGGTTATTCCGACCTAACGTGTTGGTCATAAACTCGCCGCCGTTCAAGGAGGCCATTCCGCCAAAGGTGTTGCCACGCCTACCCAGCGTGCTGAAGCCATTATTTTGAGCATTGGCCAAATTGTTCCGGCTGGATGAGTCGAACTTATAACCATCATTCTGATATTGATTGCTATTATGGTGCTTAATCCGACCCAATGTTAGGGTAGCTGGGTTGCTGTTCCCGGCGAGGGCCAGGGGGTTAGCATTGTTGCGCGAGTTCATTTCCAGAGTCCGGTTAAATGTATTCTGTCGATTGTTCAATGTTAAATTGTTGTTGTTGTTGTTCATGTTGTTCAGATTGTTGTGGCGGATTGTCGACATTGTGCCAGTGGACGAGTCCAGGTGAGTGTTGCTCGATTGTATATCCCCGGCACCGTTCGGCTTGTGCGTTATGTAGCTGACATTGTCCAGGGAGAAAGCGTGATTCTTAGCGCTGAAGTCAAGCTGCAGGTCCTCATCGCCATCCGGTGGCACAGCCATGGCCAGCATTTGGGTTTCGTACTCCTTCAGGTTGGCCACTGCATCGCTCGAATTCGTAGCCTGCGAGTTCACGATCACCGGATCGTAGCGCGTTGGACTCGGAGCCGAGTAATGGCGGATGCGCTGCTTGAAGTTCTTATACCTGACACGGGATTATAGAAATTAAGTGAAGAAGTCATATTTATATTGGAGTTGATTACTCACTTGGACCACGATATGCATATGTATATGATGCCAATGGTACCCAGAATCAGAATAATAATGGATATGGATATCAGCGTAAAGGAGAACACCTCATCATCGATGGCAATTGCTGCTTTGATCTTTAATGTACGATGTTAATATGTATTATATTAAAAATTATTATATATTGTTCTCATACCTTGTGCACTTGCTCTCTAATCTGAAGCGGAGCGTGGATTCCGTCGGCATTGGCATGCGCCAAGCTCGAAGCGGCCAGATTCAGTTCCGTGGCCGCCGCTGGCTCCAGTAGCGTCTCCTGGATAATGCTATCGTTACGGCTAAGTAGCCTCTCCGATTTTGGGTCGATGAGATAAAACCAAACATCGGTAGCCTCTGGATTCTCCATTACCGTGCCGTTGCTCGTTGTGTACTTGCGATAGCTGATTCGCTCAATGCCACTGACTAATCCTTTGGTTTGCTCCTCGAAAAGCTCCTCCAATCCTGTGTAGTGATTCCGGATCTTATTCGGAGCAGCATCTGAGAAGGCCAAGGCCAAACGGCTTGCGTCTGTCAACTGATTGATGACGACGCGTGCTCTAGTGTGATGCGAGCCCTGCTCTTGGGCATCGTTATCACTCGCCTCCACGTAGAATATCATGGGGAACTTGGCATCACTGAAAAGTTTTGCGGTACGCAAAATGCCCGTATCCTCGGTCAGTCTGAAGTACGTGGATGGCTGCAATAATACTGGAGTTAATATCTTCGCATTGAAAGGAGCTAGCGGATTGCTTACCAATTGATCGTTCTCGTTGCTAAAGTCCTCTTCATCGTAGAGCTTGTATCTCAATGACCCAAATTTACCCGAGTCCCGATCGATGGCTCGTACTTGCAGTACGGTTGTGTCAATGTCCATTTCCGGTGTGACCACAGCGTAATATGTTTCGTTCTGGCCATGGAGTCGATTGAAAATGAACTCCGGTGGATTGTCGTTCTCATCTTGTACCATGATATTGACTGTCGTTCGATCCTTCCGTGGACTAACAAAATACCGCTGAGAGGCCAGCTGTAGCTCGAGTGTGTAGGATGTTTTTGTTTCATAGTCCAATGGCTTGGCCAGCACTATCAGGCAACCATAATCCTCAAAGCTCAGCTCGAAGATTCCCAACTCATTGCCTCGAACAATTTCGCACTTGAAGTTAGGTGCCCCTTTGGAAGGCTTCTTCGAGTTAACGATTTGAATAAGTTTCAGCGTACTATTCACGGGCGTTGACTCTGGCACACTAATGACGTAGCTGTCGTCGCCAAAGGCCAGTCCAACTGTCTCTGAGCTAGTGACTAGGCCTTTGTCATTGTCCATCTTGCCTTCCATGAAGCTCTCCTCATTGGAGTCAACTAACAGATGCCGAACATACACTGGCAGCATGGCCACAGAGCTGAGCTGTGGATCGCCCATGTCATAGGCTCGAATGTCCACTTGGTATTCAGTGTCCTCCTCCTTGCGCAGCTCATCCCGAATGCGAACCGCCCCCGTGTCTGGATCGATCTGGAAGTATTTGAGTGCCTTACCACGCCCCACCAACTCGTAGCGAACGACGTTGCCCGGTGGTGTTCCATCGCCATCAATGGCGGGCATCGTTGCTATGACTGAGCCAATGGGCTGGTCATCATTCACAGTCACCGGACCGGGCACTGAGATGAACACGGGACTCACATCATTGCGATCCTCGACCTCTACTATAATTTGCACCGTATCACCGAGAGCATCGCCATCATTTTCAATTGTCCCGATAACCAGCTGATGCTGTTGTTTCTTCTCATAGTCCAAGCCCTTCGTTGTCCGAACTTCTCCAGTCTTGGGGGAGACCCTAAACAGCTCGGCGTCGCCCTTTCGCAGCACGTAAGTGATTTCTGGAACGGAGTCCGGATCATGGGCTTGAACTGTGGCCACTGGAAAGTTTTCCATGTTCTCTGGAATGCGCACATTGATGCTCGCATCGTTGAACTTCGGCACTTCGTCGGGTAGATCGTGAATAATGACCGTGACACTAGCTGTTCCCAGTCGTGCATCGGGCGCACCGTCTTTGGCTGTGACCACAAACTTGTATTCACTCAGCCGTTCGTAGTCCAACTTGTCGGAGGTGCGTATCTCGCCCGACTTGTTGTTGATGCTGAACGGAATATCTGTGGGTATAGAGTAGGTTATCTCAGCGTTGATGCCCTCATCCGCATCCGTGGCGTGTACAATGCCCACGAATGCATCGTCCAAGCCCTCGTCCACGTGGAATACATAGGGCTGAGTGAGCTCATCAAATTCGGGATTCTTGTCATTGATATCGGTGACTTTAATGTTGACTGTGGCACTACTGGACAACCCGCCATTGTCCTCCGCCTTCACAATTAGCTGATAGCGCGTCAGGCTCTCGCGATCCAGCTTGCGTATGACCATTATAATTCCACTCTGTTGACCGACAGAAAACTGCCGCAGATCATTGCCAGACATAATCGAGTAGACAACGGGATCGTTTTCCGGGTCGTCTGCATGCACCACTGTGACCGTAGAGTTGATTTCGGCACCCTCACTGACCTGCACCTCGTAGAGGGCGTTAGTAAACCGAGGCGGTTTCGTGTTGGGCCCCGGCGTTACAGTTACCTCCACGATTGCCTGCGATGATAGACCTCCAATGTCTGTCGCCTGCACCGTAATGCTGTATTGCTCTCCGGCGAGCAGACGTCCCTGAGTGTGAATCTCGCCGGTTTGTTCGTTGATATGGAACTTTTGGAGGCCATTGTTGGAGACATGGTATATTGAGTAGGTCACTACGGCGTTGGGCCCCTCGTCGATGTCCGTCGCCATCATTTGTGCCACCAGTCGCTGCTCATGCTCGTCCCCAGCCGATATAGAAACAGGCGCAACCATGGCCAACTTTGGGGCGTTGTCGTTGACATCGCGCAGATGTACGGTTAGGCTCAGGGGCGCACTGGCTGCATTTGTACGGGGCTCTCGGGCCACGACCTGGAACTTATAGCGCCCCGGTGCAGGCGGATCACGGTCGAGACCCTCCTCGTTAACAATCAGAACTCCAGAGCTTGTCACGTTGAACGATGGAGTCGTCAGCTCGTATATGTAGTCGGGTTTGGGATCATCTTCACCCAAATCATCATCGGTTGTCCTTAACGTGATTGGCACTCCTTTCGCATCCACAACTTTGGTACCGATGGGTGAGTTCTCGTCCACATATCCCACAATATCAGACGACGATATAACCGGTGGATTTGCGTCCACAGGCTTCACAGCAATCGTCAGTTTAGCCGTCGTGAAGCGACGAGGCGGTGGTGAGATCTCTTCGGCTCGCACTACAATGTCGTATCGTTTCGCTGTCGATGTATCAACAGCTTTGATTTGCTTCAACACTCCGGTCTCCTCATCAATCTCAAAGTAGTCTGCGTAATTGCCAGGCACTCCACTTGCAAAACTATAACGTATTCGCGAACTAATCGTGTCCAGATCCACGGCCTGTATTCGTTCGGGTAGAACATTAAGCACGCCCTGTACCGAGCCTGCCGGCACTGATGCCGTATACTCGGGATTAATACAAGCACCATCCAATAGCACGCATCCACGATAGATGAAAGACGGATCCATATCATCGGAGTCGGCGATGTTTACAGTAAGCGTGGTGGTCGAAGACAGGCGATCTGCGACATTTCGCGCACGGTCCTACAGGAAATAAACAAAGAGGATTTAGAATAGGTATGGATAATACTTTGATATAATATTAATAAACTGAAAAGTGAAGACAAAGAGCTATAGAGATAGCTATAATTGACTTTTTTTTAATATTGAGAGGTTTCAATTATTTTTAAAGTAAACAATTTTTGGTACCCACAGAATTAGCTCAAGCAATATAAAATGTAGGTTAAAATACTTTAAAACAATTAACGAATAATCTAACGAAAAATTAGAGTTTGATTCTCGATTACAAAATTGTGTTGAGCTATATAAATTGAATTAGTATTAATATTTACATACTTAGTCCAACGTATTAAAGCATTGGCCACTACAAAAGTTTAATTTAATATCCCATGACTCAGATTTGTTGTTTGTTTTAGCACTTTAAATGTTGATATATCAAAAACATGTCTTGACATAAACAAAGAAACTGGAATTGGCTTAAATAACCAGTTTGTGGCCATTAAACTGAACTCACCGATGCTACAATGGTCAGATAATAGCGCTGTATCTTTTCGTAATCCAGTGTCTTGGCTACTGTCACCTGTAAATAAGGGCGTGTCAAGGCCAATTGCCTTCCATTATCAAAGCCATGTGTTGGTCGGGCTTGTAGCTAACCTGTCCTTGGTGTGGAAATGATATGGCAAAGGTTCCATAGCCATCAGCGCTAGTTAGCTTCTCATCCTCGGTGGAATTCGCATCGCCCTTAACTATAAAATACTCGACTAGTCCATTCACGCCAGCATCTTTGTCGAGGGCCTGTATGTTCCGATACACAGTCGTTCCCAAGGGAGTGCTCTACAATGAATTATTTGTTTTGGAGAAACAATATTTCATTTATGTAAGTCAAGTTTTTTTTTTCCTTATTTTCATCTAGTACTTTGCTATGCCCTAGACTGGCCAAAAGGAAAGAAACCTTAGATCAGGCCGCGCAATGTAGATACATTTGACTTATAGATGAAGAAACAATAAAAGTTACGATAATGATTGTTACCGTTTTATGCCGTGCAAATATGCTAAATACGATGCGCCGGAAACCAAAAATGGCATGTTCATGAAAATTAGGTAGCGAGAGCATTGCTATTGTTAAGCTACCCAAACTGCCCGGATGGGTTAGTCGGGACAGACGGGGCAAATGGGGAAAACGGGGCGGACGGTGCGGACAGTATTGGCGGCAAAAGCCAACGAAACAAAAAAAAACAAGCTGGGTGACAAAACGTGCCCAGCCACATTGAGATGCACCAAAAGTGCAGTTATATAACGGGCAAGAGGCAAACAGCCTTTTACATTTAACTATCACTATGTAGGCTTGTAATGCGAGTCTGTATGCTGGCCCCGCCGCATACAAGTGGCCCATGTGCCTCTTACCTCTTCAGGGTTACCTCTTACCTGCCCAGCTGCCCCATCGATCGCCTGCTGCTGGCTGCTAACTTACTGCTGCTTGCTGCTGGTTGCTGGCGAGAAGTTACTTAGTCATCGGATTGAACTTTTCAATTGGTCTCTCTACCTGCCTAGTACATATATATTAAATGGCAAATGCATTTGTTGCAGTTGCTGTTGCAGTTACAGTTGCTCTGGCTGTTGCTGTTTAGCTGTTTGGGGGCTTGTAGTAGACGATTTTTGGCAAGGTGCAACATATCAAGGAATGTTTCAAGCTTGAATACCCATCGCAAGGGGCAACGAGACTGCAGCAAAGCTATTTGTAGCAGCGAAATGTTAATATCGTAAAGCAATCGTATATGGCATATCGTATATGATTAGCCATATAAACTAAATGTGCATCAATACATTTAGCCAAATTTCAGTATGAATTTAATCTGTCTTTGGCTTAGAATAAATTTCATGATTTACCTATAAACGGGTTTTATCTTAATCTTTATCCCAGAACTCGTTTTCATGTTTGAGTACCAAATATAGATCGTGTACTGAGATAATATTACCTATTGTTAATCGCGAAACTTTATATACTTCATAAATATATGTATATTTGAAACATTTAAAAACATCGACTTACCTCTGGTACTGTGATCTCATAGGGAGTGTTCATAAAATGTGGTGCATTGTCGTTGACATCGGATACCCTAACAATGAGCGGGATGTTACGCTTTTTGTTTGACTCGCGAATGGTGCATGAGACCTGAAGCAAAACAATAAAAATATTTAAATATAAACAATTATGTTCTTATATTATGTATAGCGAGACTCGGCTTGAAGAAGTCTAAGCTCAAAGACTAAAAGGAGATTATGATGAGGTCGGAATTCCTTTACAGAAGAAATAGAAATGTGCAAACATCAAAAACATAAAATAATTAAATAAATAGAGAATTGCATTGACATCCCAAATATAAATTATTTAAAAAATAATTCTTTTGAAATTCAAAAAAGATTTAATTTTTAAGACTTGATATTTGCTTTCAAATTAACTGAATTGTATTCCGAAATAATGCTGTATTTAATTAATCTATATTTTAATTTTAGCTACATAAATCATGTTTAATATATGACTAAGAAAAATTTTATAAAATACAAAATGAATTCTTGGAACCATTCTTTGGTCAAGCAAACTCAACTGAATTAATAACTGAAATCCAACGAAGAAGAAGCTGTGGTAAGACTCACCTGAAACACAATGTGACTAAGATTCTCCTCGTCGCGGTCAAGTGGCTGAATCAGCCTGAGACTCTTCCCCTCTAGTAGGAATGTCGGGTGTCCCTTGGGAAAGACTAGATCGAGCGCAATTTCCGTGTAGGGATCGCCAAAAATGGGCAGCTCTGCTGGCGTCGTCGTTTGTCCAGTGACTGTGGAAGTTACAAGTTATAATTACAATGAATAATTAGGCTATTAAAACCAAGTTTAATGCTTAGAATGTTTCTTTTTTTTACAGCTCAGGTAGACAAGCTATTAAAGACAAGCGCCTCGGCGGCCAAGAAACGCGTCGACATCAGACCTCAGACATCAGCCTTTCTCTTTGTCTTTGTGTCTGGTGCATTTAGTTATATGAAAGAAGTTGAGACAATCATTTCTATTCAAGTATCTAGAAAGCCAAATGTAATTATTGGAAAATGTGCACAAAGGCAGGCATAGAAGAACAACGGAAATTACGGAGTTGGATTTCCATTTTCCTGTCTAATAAGTTAAGTACTATTGCTATTTGCACTCAAGTTTCTTCGATCTATACTTTGTATATATCATAAAGTATTGATATAAAATATTAAAACTGATTCAATTTCAGATCCTCGCTAAACTCCGCATAATCTGTCATTGAATTATTATAATTTGTGTTTATAATTAGGCTTAATGACTCGGAAGTCTTCCGATGCAATTATCTAAGGAATGAAGACTGCAGCTAGTAAATGTGATGCAATTTGCTTAAATAAGCATAGAGGCATCTACAGTTAGATTACTTACAGTTCCCTCGACTCTCTTCTATATCCAGTATTATGTTAGTTTGGCCCGTTTCCACCTCGCACATCTGAGATTTGCCCAGAACACCGACTGTATATTCGCAACTGCACAGCAGCAGAAGAAGTCCGAGAAAACATGGCCTCAAAGGTGTTGTCGCACGGTGTGAAATCATTTTAGCTGCAAGAAGAAGAAAAACAAAAGAATAGGTAGAAAGTCTAATTAGCCAAATGTATATCACCTAATTTTGGGCTTAATTTATAGCTCTTTAGTGGATATAATGACTGAGAAAACTGCCGAAAAAAGAAAAAGAAACAAAATTGAAAGCAGTTTCTACCCTAAGATCTACATTTAAAGAAGATTCAAATATCTGATAAAAGTGCCTACAACATTGCGACTGTTGTAATAGCCAAAGATGATAGCCTGTTAACCTAACTAGTTCATTGTAATTTCAGTTTGTTTCTTTTTTGTTTTTTTTTAGGAAGAACAGGAATGTTGACTTGCACCAATTGGATAATGGAAAGTTGAGTCAAAGATTAAGTGAAATGAAATTTGTAAATTTAATGTTGGTGAATACTTGAATTTACTTCTGGAATCATATGCATGAGAATGATTTACATATATCCATTTTTTCAGTAAATATACAATATATTTAAAACATTTTAGAAGAAATTATAAATATATAATATATATAAAACACAGTTGGTAGATTAAATACATATCTTCGAATAAACTTGAACTTTATATTTTCAATATGTGTATACAATATATCTAATTTAAAGAGATATAAAAATAATTTAAAAACCTTTTCGATTTCATAATTGTTTATATATTAGAGATTATTTAAAATTAATACTAACTTAAAGACTGAAGCACTTGCTGTAATGGCCTGCTGCTTGGGAGATCAATGACTAGTAGTGTTAATATATTTAAAGGCTTAATTAAATTATTACTAAATAATTTTTGAGAATCTTCAAATATTACATTTGTTTCTATTTGTATGGAATTTATGATTAAAATTTTGTCATAAAACATTCCAATTTACATATATATTATATATAGACACTGTACATGTGTATCTTAACTATGTATATGGACTATATGTTTACTATTTTATTAATATATGTATATAAACTACAATATATACACATATATCATCGACTTTCTGAAAGCCGGGCTCAAAAACACTCTCGTTGCTCAATATTGACTCAAACTGTGTTGATTGATTGACTGATTGATTGCTCAGCTTGTGGTTAGGTGTGAGTTGAAGAAGAACATACATTGCCCAAGGTTCAAAAGTAGTTGAGAGTGGAGTTCTGCATGCTCATTAACACTGAGCACAGGGTGTTGGAAAACTGGTTTCTTGATTTACGATATGGGAATAACAAGCTCTTGATATTGATTTGAACAATACTACGCATGCAAATTGAGTGCAGGATAATAGGAATGATGTATAATGGTAAATCCAGTTTTGGCACGCCAATAAAATGTCGGCTGCATAAATACATATAAATCAAACATAAATTCAAGTTTTGCGCTCAAGTTGATGCTACTGCGGCTGCTGCTGCTTAAGGATATCTTCAAAAGCAGCTGTAAGTATGTATTTATATATGCAAAAAGGTGGCTGGCAGAGCCTTAAATGGCATGACATCAATATGCAATAAATATTTAACTTGCCCATCTTGGAGCTGTCTACGCGTTTTTCTTGTTGCCCACTTTAGAACTGTCCATATAAAGGCCTCTGGGACTCACAGATAAGATTTTCTACACTGTACATGCGCGAGCGGTGCACGAACTTCAACACGAACAGCAACGACAACAACAACAAATGAACATAATCTTGGGTATATTGCGTGGAAAACTTCACACGTCGTTTGTGCACAGTTGGCAATAGGGCCCAAAGCAATTAAAGTATTACATTTTTAAATTGATTTCAAGTGTGATAAATATTATTATTATTTTATTTAACAGTATCTGATTTTGGATCGATCACTAAATAACTGAGTTCCTATAATAATTATTATTTTTATTATTTTAATGATATTAATTCATTAACTTTTGAAATTTTAGCGTTCCACATTCACTAATAATTAAATTTTAGCATATACTTTAAAATTGTTAATAATGTTCGAGTTAGCCCTGTGCGCCTATTGAATGCATGTAATCTGTATATAGTTTTAATCCTTCTCCTCTTAGGCGATCTAGTGCATTGATCTTGAAAACAAGCTGAGCGAGAACTGCTAATTTTACACATATATACAAATGTATAATGGCACGCGCAGTACAACTCGGTTTCCAGTGGTCGAAATTATTTTCGTTTACCATGATCTCGATAAAAATCAGTTCTCAGCTAGTTGAGTATAGAGCTCACGTCTCAGAAAGCTCTTGAGATATACATATATTTTACTAAAGTACTATAAACAATTATCGAGTTCTCTATAAGTGAATGCTTAAACTATCGACTGTCCGCATTATAGAAACTTTACTGAACACCTATTTGCATTTGTACAAGTACGACCGTTTATGCTATCGGAAAGCCCAGTATCTCATAGTAGAGAAGCCCACTTAATCAACAAAAATTTGACAAAAACAAAATCTTAATCAGACGTTTTGATTAAGCAAGAGATTTCGCCAGTCAATCATGCAAAGCTTTTACCATATTTAACAGCACAGTCTAAGTGTATGTTTGTTTATTTGTTTATATATTTACCTATGTGTATACTTCGTTTCAGATATTTGAGAAACTTTGAATTGCGGTCAAACTGGTAAGACAATGATATGTATGCCAAAGGTTAAAACTTAGATGTGAGCCAAAAAGTTCGTCAAGACCGGAGGCATTTGGAGACATCAATTTTTTTGATTTGCCACGTGAAAATTTCAGCTCGGTGTCATTTTAACAATTTCGACAGACAAATTTATGCCGAACTGTCCCAGTCAGCAAAAATGTAAATGTCGCTCTGTGTACGTGCACACATCAGTGCGAATACACTTATTCGCAAGTATACATAATCATAGCTATATACACAAATATATCTACATGTATATGTATGTGTACTTAGATCCGCTGTTTCGCGAAATATTGCCAATGCTATCTATATGCCATGTCTATAAAAAGTGTTGGTGTGCAAAAAACGTTTACTTATTAAAGCACAAAAAATATTTAGCCAACAAGTTTTTAATATTCTCCAGAAAAAAACAAGTTTCTGAATTTGGCTCTTGACAATACATTTCCTAGTTTCTGATTGCGATCTTATGTAGATTTCAGTTCTTAGAAGTCATTCTTATTCTCCACCTCTGGTGATTACTATTTTATTCATATTTTCACATCATATTTAGTATCGATTAGTTGTGTGTTATGTTAGGTCCGGCACGAATCCGGTTTGATAAGGATAACTTTCACTTGATTTTTCTTGCGAAATTTGGGATGAGCACAGCCAGCGAGCAAGACAAATAACAATAGAGAGACTTGTTTTCCTTGTTGACCATGTTCAAGAGTTTTTATACTCGTTAAAATTAATGATACATATATATATTTATGTACATAAATATTTATGTGCACCGGTAGTCGATTTGTTTTCAGGATTTGCATAGATTAAGTTTTCACTTTTGCCAACATGGCAATGGCCGAGTACACACACAAAGAGAGAAAGAGAGGGAGAGAGACACACACCCACACGAGTTGGCCAAAAAATCATTTTAACCTGCTAAAAAATTCGCAAAACGTGCAACACAATACAACAACAACAACAACAACAACAACAGGGAGTAAAAGTAGTGTGGCAAGTTGATTGTTGTACGTCGTCTGGGATGTCTCTCCATCTACCTCTACCTCTCTTCCTCTTCTCTCTCTCTTTCGTTGTCTCTCCCTCTCTCAGTCTAAGTGTACTTGTGATAGCAGCCACAGCAGCAGCTGCGGCAGCAGTTTATTTGCAAACGCTCTCCACACATGACCCCAATAGACAACCCCAACATAATATTGCTTTTCCCAAGCGAAATTGGGGTCAGCCAAAGTAACCCAAGACGTCCTGCAATTAGAGCCGGCGGAAATGCAATGCAATGAATCAGGCAAGCATCAAACAATGAATCAAACGAACACACACACACACTTATTATAAGTTGGTATGACTTAATTGAACTACATATTATTATTATGATAATTATTATCATTTATGTAGAACGTTGCAGCTGTCATCTTTTGGGTATTTTGGCTATTTTGGCTAATTTAACAAAGATTTCACTTTTGATTTATTTTGTATTTTTGTTTCCTGCATTAGCAGGTTTGCTTGCTTTTCGAAAAAGAAAGTGCAAATGAAACGGCCATTCAAGCATCTTTCATCAAGTCACTCACATTTTATGCACACGATTTCGACATGGGAACTTAACAGAATATTGTTATATAAAACTCCATTCGTTCGTTACCTTTGTTGTAACTTCTTCTTGAATTATAATTTATTTCACAAAATTGCGAACATCATTAGAACGAAAGCCTTCATTTGCAGCCAAAAATGAAACAGCACTACTTAGAAGGAATTCCGTTGATTAATAATCCCAAGAGCTGTCGTTGTTTGGCAGTTTGGCAGAGACTTGATTTTTACAGTTCGTTTTGTGCAGACATATTTGTGGAGCGGCTGGGACTAGCGCGAAGTATTCGTATGAAATAGCTTGTGCCAAGCGCGTACGACAATTATAACACCTGAAATCACAGGTAGCTGGCGTAGAACTGACTTTGGCGACCATGGCAGCAACACGGCAACAAGTGGGCGCTCGGTTCGAAACGGTTAAGAAATCTGGTTTGCTTGTGGTAAACTGAAACTGGTTTTCTAGTAGTTGTTCAGTTAGTGATACAAGTAAAAGGATTATGTACAAATAAGTATTTATACACAACTATGTGTACATGCATATGTGTTGGTGCTGGTGTGTGCCTAGAAATAGTTGATGAAAATATTAATTATAATAATAATTCTATTTGATAGATAATACATATTGTCTAAAGTCATTTATTATTCTAACACATTATATTTATTACTTTTTACATTCCTGCACATACGACAAAAATTTCCATCAGTCCTATTCAAATGGCGCTGAGTGTGGACATATTTGTATTTATTTGATCGCGATCTGCAGGTGCAGCATATGGAAAGCCAATGAAATGCGAACTCTAAACGGTTAACAGCCCGTTAACAGTCGCCTGTTAAGTTAACATTCAATAAACAGCTCCAACTTGTTTCAGTTATGTTGTGTTAAAAACCTGTTTTCGGAACTCTTCTTCTTTGTTGTGGTTTTTACAGCTTCTCAATTGTTTTATTGGTTAGCGTGTTTTGTTGCTCTTATTGTTGTTGTTGCATTGTTGTTATTTTTGTTGTTGTTGGTGTTATTTCTTTTTCTTTTATTGCTTCGCAGTGCTGGCGAGCAAAGTTAAGCTAAGCACTGGGGCCCCTACTTTTTGCCGCATTAAATGAATGAAGTTGCAGAAAGGCAGGTTACTTGCATTATGCGTTGCTTAGCTGCGAGTCCGTTTTCTGTCTTTTTTGTCTATCTTTGCTTAGTTTTTTTTTTTTTTTTTTGCTGCCAGTCTATTTAATACTTTGCCACATTTTTCTTAAAATGGCCAAGTATTTGGCTATTACAGTTGTGCTGTAACATTTGCATAAATCACTGCCACATGATTGTCATTAAACACCTGTATAGCTGTGTGTATGTGCACATAGACATACCTATATATGTACATATACATATATAAGTACATGTATATTGCGAATGGTATCAAATATTTGCACGTCTAGTCAAGCTTAACATCTATATGTATGAAATGACAAAAAATGTTTAACATAATAAATACGTGCAAAAATATATACATATGTACATATATATATATATATATATATATATATATATATATATATATATATATATATATATATATATATATATATATATATTAAGCTTTTTAGACAGTCTCTATCGCATACCATATATAATCTATAAAACATAATTTAATAAATTCAGCTTTCATCTAAATTAGAAATAATAGTTCTTGCGCTTAGTCAACGCCAGCCGCTGAAGCCATTTATGTACTTAGTTACCTTTTATACGCTCACCTGTCTTCTGCCGAAGATGAAGCCATGCTTATTTTTTTAATGGCCTACGAAGTTAAGGCCATAACCGGATCGGCAACGCCGATGAGCAGGTGTCGATGCTAATGCAACGCATTTTCTCTAAAATATGCCAAGCCATTAATGTGACGATTAAAACATTTGTCTAAATTAACTTATCGCCATATCACTTGATTAGCCTGAATCTACCTATGCTACCTAGGCTATTCAAACACTTCCCAGTGACACTTCAATTAACATTATGTTGTAGTCTTAATCGTTAAATGTATGTTAACATAATGTTAGTCGTTTAATTTCTCTTAACATCAAATTATCTAAACTGAGTTGTTGCTGCGATGCTTATAGTCGCTATTTGGGCCACTTAAGAACGACGATCGGTAGCCCCTGGTCTAGTATTTGCATGTTGTTCTGCTCAAGTGAAGGGGCAGAGCTATTTAAATACGATTCTTAAATTCCATTTGCCAATGTGTGGGAATGGTAACAAACACAATCCAGACATATTTTTTTCCTTATCATATGCAACAAGCAATTCGAAGCATTCGCAGACTTGTTTAGCACGCCTGCTGTTGCTGTAGTGCAGCTGAATAATCCTTTACGATTCGATTTGAAAAGCCTCGCTCGGTCGCTAGCTCGCTCGCTCGCTCATATAATGACCACAGAGCTCTAGCCTCAGCCTCAGCCATGGAGAGCAATCAGTGGGCAAAGATCAATTACATACAATGGGTCTGCATTGACGGTGACGTATGTTGCGCAAAGGCTATTAACTTTGCTTAATTGAATTAGATTTCGTGTAGGGATAAATGAAAGACACCCTACCATAGAATGTTGCATGGCAGTCTTTTCTCGACTTTCAATTACTCAAATGGGGAGAACTTCTTCCGACATATTTCCACTGCTCGAACACATGTGCATGTGCGCATAGTGTATACCGTCGTCGAGCAGCCTCCAGAGTACTCGCTGGCCATTCTTGGCTTCTATTTAAGTTGCTTAGCCCAACACCCCGGATAGCTGTGCGCTGTGCGCCGTTGCAAGAGCGTATTACTTGTAGGAGTTTGCATGTTTTAAAACAATTTTAATTGCCTTTGCGTGTTTAGTGATGTTTTGATACGTTTACTGCCATTATGCGTATTTAGAACAGACTACAGAAACCGAACTGAAGCGCTCTCGTTTCGCTTTATTAAATGGATACTCTTAATTTTTACCCATTTGATTATATCATAAAATTTAAGTAATTAGCCCCGTCTTATTTAGAGATGAAATCATATCTTTTGAATATATAATTAAAATATTTGAATGAGCTATATTTTGTAATTAACAACTTATGTGAAATCTCATCCATTCCACCTGAATCCATCTCCGAAAATGGACTTTCACGACTTCTTAAGCATTTAGCACTTGATCTGTTTGTAATATAATAATTATTTTTCTTTAATTATGAATCAGGAAATATTATGTCTACTTTAAATTTTAATAATATCCTTTTTCGCTTAAACTTTAAAAGTGTTCTTCTTATTAAGAAAATTTAAACTATAAAATACATATAATACATGTGATGTCAGTGCCATTTAATAAAGATAAATTTATATACGTTATTCACCAACGTCGCAAAGTCTACGTTTACTTACGTTGAAGTTGGTATTTTTATCTTTATGAGAATGATCCAATTTCGAAGCTATCGACCAACCACCACATAAAATTTAACAGCTGGTTGGCATTCCAAATAGAGCTGGCAAAATATCGATATTGGTCCCATTCGATACTCTCGATTGTTTAAGAGTATCGATAATATCGCTAACAAAAAATGATTAAATAAGTAATTAAAATATTTTAACATGTTCGTTTATTTAACTTAAGGCAAGATAAAAATTAAAATGAATCAAAGTAAACAAACTGAACAAAAACTTTGATCGTATAAACTACAACTTTTGTAAAAATAGTTTCTGTTTTGTATGTCAACTAGGGCTGTAATACTGTCGATGACTGCAATATTCGATTGTTCTACAATAAATATTCAATAGTATTCGACAGTACTATCGAATATATTCAATATAAAAAAAATAAATTAAATAAATGCATACATAAGTAGCAAATAAAATAAAGATTTTAAATTGTTTAACATAATGAGATCCTTCATGGACTATATCGAAAACAAGTTTGAATTAAATTAAAATAAAATGTATGGCTTTCAGTCTTCAGCCAAGAACCCAGAACTGTGATGAAGAAAAAGGAGCATCCTTTGCTTTTAAGGCAGCTCATCGCTCCGTTTTTAGCTGTCCAGCTTTGCTGAACGATCGCTCTGACTCCGTGGATAAAGCAAAAATACAAAAAAAAAAAATTGGGAATATCGTCTATTATTTTACTTTCGTTATGCTGTCTTTAGAACTAATTTTAAATTGCAAATTTATTGCTTCATTAAGAACGCGACTATGGACTTGCATTTTTTAAGTAATTCACTTATGCAATCCAGCTTAATACAATCTTGCATAGGGTCAATGCATTTTTTAAAGCAGTTCACACGCTTTGATTATTGAGCTTGAATTATCTGTCAAAATTGCCGTTATCTTATTCCCCATTACTTTGTCTTTAATTTATTAATTAATTTATGTTTCTGTTTGACAAATAAATTTGTCATTATGACATTAGAAAGGGTAATCCACGAGGGTAATTTGTAACGACGATCGCGTAGTTTTATAATGTCGCGAAACTCGGAATCCTCAAACTCACCCTTCCTCCGTCACCAACACCAACGAAAATTTACCTAGAAATAAATACTTATTTTCATACTTTAATTGCCTCTAACATACATATTGGGAATTCTCTAGTGACGAATGTGACATTCGTACGTATGTTTAAAAAAAAAAAAAAAAAAAAAAAAACGTTATTCGGTTTTTAAATGAAATAAATATAATGAGTAGTTCTTTTTAAGTTTTAATCAGGGTCGAATGCAAAAGTTTACAATTACCATTTTATTGACTTGTATTTTTAAACATTTTAAATTAGATATCCAAACTAAATATGTATTAGATTGTATTCTCAAATGTTTGAAAAATTCATAAAACAAATTTTTGCTTACTTTTATATAATTTCATGATTTTTTATTGCCCCTTAAAGTCTAACTTTGTATGAATGCAAAATAAGTTATCTTGGAAAAATTATAATAATGTTTATATATCAATTTGAAAGATAATAATTCATTAATTTGTTTATTAAATACAACTATCAATATGAACAATCCCTATAGATTTATAAATAACATTTGATTTCAACTAAAACATTTGCCGTTAAAAACAGTCATGCTTTTGAGCCAACGCAATACAAAAATCATTCGTAAAAATAAAATCTAATAATAAAAACGTTTATATATCAATTTAAAAGATAATAATTCATTAATTTGTTAATAAAATACAACTATTAATATGAAGAAACCCTATAGATTTATTCATTAAATATGATTTCATTTCGTTAAAAACACTCATGCTTCTAAGCCAGCGTAATAAAAAAATATTTCAGAATTATGAAATCTTCCCTGTAACATTAAAAATATTTTAATAAATATAAATTACAAAATTAGAATGAAAATTTTGTTATTATTTTCATTACTTCAAACATATAATTATTTCATACCATCAAATTCAAAATCACATTTCAGATACACTTATCTTGCGCAAAGAAATACATCAGTGTTAAAATATTACTTTATCTTGTAACACAAGGCACAAACTATACAAAATATATAAAAACTAATATAGTTTACTTTTTACTTGTATATAAAAATGTTTTAAGGACACATAATCAGAAATATGTCATATTTGAATTGAAAAGCAATTGGCTTACCACTGTAACACTAAACGCCTTATAAAAATGCAATTTTTGAAAATCAAATAAAGCTATATTGTGCTTGTGCTATTTAAAAACAAAAGACTTTCTTTATATTACATTTTATATCTATGATCGATCGATTTATTTTTGAGATCAACTGAAATCGAAAAATTGAAAAAGTTGAAGCGAAAATAGAAATCTCCTTGTTAGAAATATTGTGGTCCTGAAAAGGACCGATTTGTTGGATGTTGCTTGTAATATCTACAAAAGAGAATAGCGAAGCAATTTAAGCGCGCTCGCCACGGATACGTCTGGCCAGTTGAATGTCCTTGGGCATGATCGTGACGCGTTTGGCATGAATGGCGCACAAATTTGTATCTTCGAATAGGCCAACCAAGTAGGCTTCGCTAGCTTCCTGCAGAGCCATTACAGCTGAGCTTTGGAAACGAAGGTCAGTCTTGAAATCCTGAGCGATTTCACGGACTAAACGCTGGAACGGCAACTTGCGTATAAGCAATTCTGTGCTCTTCTGGTAACGACGAATTTCACGCAGAGCAACTGTACCAGGGCGATAGCGATGAGGTTTTTTCACACCGCCAGTAGCTGGCGCACTTTTACGTGCTGCCTTAGTAGCCAACTGCTTACGAGGAGCCTTGCCTCCAGTAGACTTCCGAGCGGTCTGCTTTGTACGAGCCATTTTTCACAATTCAACCTTACACTAGACTTGGGTAGCTCATGAGTGAGTGAGCTAAAATGAATGGCTCACTGAACTGAGGCAGTGAGCCAGTTCCTTCTATATGGCTCATTTTGGCTCACTAGCTCATTTTGGTTGACTAGCGCATTTTTACTCACTCGCTCATTATATTCCCAATGAAGGGAGCTAAAATAATATATATTTTATTAAAAGTTTGTTCTGTTAGTTTTAAGAAACAAATTTTAAATGTCGTTTTTTTTAGTTTAAATGTAACGTATTTTGACAGTTTTTTTCTTTCAAGTTGCTTGCTCACGGGCAATCAGCAGGTGAGCCAGTGAGCCATATGAGTGAGTTGGCTCACTTCACAAAAAAGAGCGAGTGAGCCGGTTCACCTCAATGAGCTGCTTTTACCCAAGTATACCTTACACTGACACAATTTTAAACACAATGATCGGTCGAAGTCATTGCGCATTGCTTATATAGCAAACTGGTGGTGCGTTAGAAAGAGATCGACATATTCGTGATCGACAAATAGTGATCGTGTTACTCTACTCGGCTGTTGTAAATGTTGCAAGGGTAGTGTGTGAGCGGGATGCAAGCATTATGTGCTCTCTCAAGTTTTCGGATATTTCGGTATAAATAGCAGTGGGCCTGGTCGTAGGCATTATAGTATTTCTGACATTCGTGAAGTGCGTATATATATATATACATAAAAAGTGAAAAATGACTGGTCGTGGTAAAGGTGGCAAAGGCTTGGGTAAAGGAGGTGCAAAGCGTCATCGCAAAGTGTTGCGTGATAATATCCAGGGTATCACGAAGCCAGCTATCCGTCGTTTAGCTCGTCGTGGTGGCGTGAAGCGAATCTCTGGACTAATCTATGAAGAAACCCGTGGCGTTCTCAAGGTCTTTTTGGAAAATGTTATTCGCGATGCTGTCACATATACCGAACATGCCAAGAGGAAGACAGTCACAGCCATGGATGTTGTCTATGCATTGAAGAGGCAAGGTCGTACACTGTACGGTTTTGGCGGTTAAGAAAAAACGAGTATAACAAGCAACTTATTTTCACAACAATCGGTCCTTTTCAGGACCACCAAAATATTAAAAGAGCTTAAAAATGCGAAATTCAATTATAATTGTCCTTAATATAGACCCGTTATAAAAGTTGTCTAGCTGCGAAATAAATGAGAACAGACGAACGATGACCAGCAACCAACTTTTGAGCATGAATGATTATAAATGAGACTGTACTGTACTGTAAATGACTGTACAGTGACGGTAGTCACACATGTGACATGTCTGCATATTTTGAATTGCTCACTTATTACTTATTAAATTATATTTTTATTTTGTTGCAGAGCTAGAAAGCTGAAATTTGGTTTGTAGGTCCGCGTCGACCACCCAAGATCACGAGCTATGGCGGATATTTTTCCGCCCATTGAGGGCGTGGCAAATCGGACAAAACTTTATCTCCTAAAGTTATAAACCTAGAATGCTGAAATTTGGCACGTAAGCTGATGTTTTAATTCTATAAAGATGGGTGAAAAAATTATATATCTACGCCTACTAGGGGCTTGAAGATATAGTGATTTTTCGAATTCGGCTAGAGACCTGAAATTTGGTATATATACGCGGGTTGACCACCCAAGTCCAACGAGCTATGGTAGATATATCTCCGCCCATTGGGGGCGTGGCAAACCGCAAAAAGTTTATATCTCCTACAGTTTAAGAGCTAGAAGCTTTAAATTTTGATAGTTGAGTTGAGATAGTTGAGGAGGCTACCAGTACTCCAGTACTCCTCTATCGATGCCCCAAAAATAATTTTTAAGCTTCTTTGGGGGCGTGGCATATCGAAAAATACCCTGTAATGTTAACATTTTTTGAGCGTAAGAATTCAAATTTTGCATTTAGGTTACCGGTTGCTCGTTCTAAGAACTGGCCAAATATGAGGAGTCTACGGCCACTAGGGGCGTCGCAATCGGCATTTATTGTGCCCATATTGCGGCATTTATATGCGTCAGCCATCTATTTATGTATTTGTTCACATAAATAGGCTTAATAGGCATTGATAGCACGGAAGGAAACATTTTTATAAAATTGATAAAATATAAAAAAACTAAAATAACAAACAAATTTGCAATTTACAAAAACGAGTTTTCCGCGGGATTTGAACTCGCACCCAAGCCGAATAGCATGTTCATGTCAAAATATCTAAAATAAAGATGGCCGGCGCTTCTGCCTACAGCACCACCGCATCGTTTTAAAAAACAATAATTAAAACGAAATCACATTATTGTTATGACGCCACATAGCAAAATAAAGCCAGTGTAGCAGCTGGAAATTCAAAAACAATGCAAAGACAAATCAATCGCTGCGAGATTCTTAGAATATGCTAGAGCACGCATTTATGTGTGCATACATACACACATACACATGAGCGCGTGTATAAGGCTGGAATACTTGATGCTATGCGAGCAGACTTATATACATATATACATACATATGTATGTACTTGCGTATATGTATTTGAGGGCTGTTTAAGAAGAAACAAATTTAAACTTATAAAATTATTCGACTAAGAAAAAGAAAAGTATTAAGTGCCATTTATTCAAGCTCGCACCTTCCCAACAAAATAATTATTTTATAAAAAACGAAATATGTATGAAAAAAAAAAAATAATAATAATAATAATAATAGCATCGAAGAGGTTTTGAACCTCCCCTACTATAACATAATTTGCGTCGCCCTTAGCACCCGCGCCACTATTTTGCTTCATCAGACAGTTACTAAAATAGAATAGCATAATAAGAGAGCGTCATCAGACAAAACTACAGTAACGGCTAGAAAGTCCAGAAATCAATCGAAATTCTAAGAATGTGAGAAAAGGCGCGCTCCTGTCTGTACGCATAGAATAGACGATGAGTGTGTGCACATGTATAGGAAAATCGCGCTGATCTGCTGCTAGCTTGAAGCCAGTATCCAATATATGGATATAAATATATATTATTAATTCAAAATTGTATGTAATTTTAATGCAATGATGCAATGATGCAATGATCATAGCAATAGCTATCGATGATTTTCCAATTTTAATGGGATCATGCCCTGTTTCTGGTTGACAGCGTTTGGGCTGTGAATGAGTCTTCTGCAATCGGTATCGCCCCCGACTTGTTCTTATTTTTGTAGACTAATATATGAAAAATCGCATCTCTTTTGTACTTTTGGTCGTCCTGAAAAGGACGTTTGGTTTCCATGTGCACTAATTCGTAATTTAAGCCTTCTTTTCGGTCTTCTTGGGCAACAGAACTGCTTGGATGTTAGGCAACACACCGCCCTGGGCAATAGTGACGCCCGAAAGGAGTTTATTCAACTCTTCATCGTTGCGGATGGCCAATTGCAGATGGCGAGGGATAATTCTGGTTTTCTTGTTGTCGCGGGCTGCATTACCAGCCAACTCCAAAACTTCAGCGGCCAAATATTCCATAACAGCCGCCAAGTAAACTGGAGCACCGGCACCAACACGCTCGGCATAGTTGCCCTTGCGAAGAAGCCGATGAATACGACCAACGGGAAACTGCAGGCCAGCGCGGTTTGAGCGCGACTTTGCCTTTCCCTTCACTTTTCCACCTTTACCGCGACCAGACATTATATTCCTTTTATTCTTCTTACACTTTTTCACTCAACAAACAAGAATCGAATGCCCAAAACCCGAACAATGTCAACTTATACTTTTTTACCTACCTACTTTTTCAGCTAAAGAGGGTGAGTTGTGCTGTGCGCAAACATGAAAACGTTGTTCGAAAAATCTTACAAACGTTAACCAAGTTCTATATTTCTGTCAAACATTTGGGAAGTGAGTAAAAGTGAACTTGAGTGAATAATACAATAATAGTAATGCCGCCTAAAACAAGTGGAAAGGCAGCCAAAAAGGCTGGTAAGGCCCAGAAGAATATTACCAAGAATGATAAGAAGAAGAAGCGCAAGAGGAAGGAAAGTTATGCCATCTATATTTACAAAGTGCTAAAGCAGGTCCATCCTGACACTGGAATCTCGTCGAAAGCAATGAGCATCATGAACAGCTTCGTGAACGACATTTTTGAGCGTATTGCTGCTGAGGCCTCTCGTTTGGCACACTACAACAAACGTTCAACGATTACCAGTCGGGAAATCCAAACTGCAGTCCGTCTTCTGTTGCCCGGAGAGTTGGCCAAGCACGCTGTCAGTGAAGGAACAAAGGCAGTAACCAAGTACACTAGCTCCAAGTAAATCTTACCTCGGTGTATGCAGAACATTTAAAAGAAGAAGCAAAAGGCCCTTTTCAGGGCCACAAATCGTTTTTTCAAAGAATATTAAATATTTCAATGAATGTACCAAATGTACCAAATGTACCAAAAATGCCCAACAAGAACGTACAACTATCAAATCTAACTCTCTTTCTGAGTGAAGAGCAATATTCTTATCAGAAAAAAATTTTTGTTTGTCTTTTTATACCCTGAGCCCATTTTCAATGGGAAATCAGGGTATAATGGTTTTGTTGATATGTATGTAACAGGCAGAAGGAGGCGTGGCAGACCCACAAAGTATATATATTCTTGATCAGGGCGACGAGTTGAGTCGATTTGGCCCGGTCCGTCCGTCCGTCTGTCCGTATGTTTGAACGCGTCGATTTCAGAACATAGAAGAGCTAGAGACTTCAATTTTTGTTTAATGTTCGTATTTACAGCGCGGATATCAAGTTTATTACTAACAATCAATAACTCATCCCGTTCTTTTTATCGATAAAAAAAACCTTATCGAAAATCAGTTATTAAATTATATCTCCTACATCTTTAAAGATAGTCTCCAATTTTTAAATGTATACTTGTATGCATTTTGTACAACTTCTGTTTTTGATAAAGTTTACCCCCCACCCCCTCACCCACTTTTTTGTAAAAGGCGTATTTCAAATACTAGAGACTTGTACTTTGGTAAGTGCACGCATTGCATTGATGCACGATCTCAAAGTTTCATGAAGATCGTTCTCATAGTAAGCGCACACTGCAGCCCATGAGTGTTGCTTGTATATATATATATATATATATATATATATATATATATAATTATTGCTCCAAGGGTTCAGGTGATCTCGTAGTCGAGCAGTCTCGACTAGAGCTTTCTTACTTGTTTTACCTTACGATCTTTAAATTGGCGCTCTCCTTTTTCATTGGCTTATACATACGCTTATGAAAGTATTTTTTCTCTAAGAAATATGTAATAGTAGTCCTGAAAAGGACTTTGATTAATTGCGAATTTCATAGTTTTGAAATTCGGCCGAGTAATTCCGAAGTGAAATTACTTCTTTGTTGCGGACGTAGCTTTTGCTTTTGGCTTCTTAGCAGCTGCTTTTTTCGGTGATGCTGCCGAGACAACCTTTTTAGGCTTAGCACTTGTAGTTTTAGGTTTCGGTGTTTTTGGCTTTGCTGCGCTCGACTTTGCCGCCTTTGCTGTTGTGGGCTTTGCTTTAATGGTTCCTACTTTCTTTGCATCTTTGGCCTTCGCTTTGTCTGCTTTCTTTTTGTCGGTACTCTTTTTGGTCACCACAGCCTTTGATAACTTCTTATCAGCAGCGCCCTTAACTTTTTTGGTGGCAGATATACTCTTCTTTTTGGCTGCTGCCGATGCAGTTACCTTCTTAGATTTCTTCTCTATAGAGGATGCCTTTGGCTTGGGCTCCTTTTTAGAAGATGCAGACAGCTTAAATGAACCAGATGCACCCTTCCCTTTTGTTTGGATCAACTTTCCACTCGCAACCGAATTCTTCAGGTACTTCTTAATGAATGGAGCCAGCTTCTGGGCATCGCACTTGTAAGTGGCACTGATATATTTCTTAATAGCCAAGAGGGATGAGCCTCCACGTTCCTTTAGATTTTTTATCGATGCATCCACCATCTGCTGAGTTGGTGGGTGTGTTGGAGGGACCGCTGCTTTCTTTGCCTTAGATACGGATGCAGATGCTGGCTTTTTAGCAGCCACCTTCTTCTCAGCCGAGGCTGTTTGGGGAGTCACGGGGGACGCGGATACTGCAACTGCGGAATCAGACATTTTGTATTATTCACTTTATAACAAACGAAACGAAACGTTTTATTTTTTGTTAATTGGAAAATATCATGAATTTTGGTCACCCGTTTGAATGAGAATCGAGGAGGAAGGCCGAACGAGAAAGTTTGTGCCATTGAATGTACGATACGCAAAAGTTTACAATTACCATTTTATTGACTTGTATTTTTAAACATTTTAAATTAGATATCCAAACTAAATATGTATTAGATTGTATTCTCAAATGTTTGAAAAATTCATAAAACAAATTTTTGCTTACTTTTATATAATTTCATGATTTTTTATTGCCCCTCAAAGTCTAACTTTGTATGAATGCAAAATAAGTTATCTTGGAAAACTTATGGTTTTAATTAGATAATAATAAAAATGTTTATATATCAATTTGAAAGATAATAGTTCATTAATTTGTTTATTAAATACAACTATCAATATGAACAATCCCTATAGATTTATAAATAACATTTGATTTCAACTAAACCATTTGCCGTAAAAAACAGTCATGCTTTTGAGCCAACGCAATACAAAAATCATTCGTAAAAATAAAATCTAATAATAAAAATGTTTATATATCAATTTAAAAGATAATAATTCATTAATTTGTTAATAAAAATACAACTATTAATATGAACAATCCCTATAGTTTCAAAAATAACATTTGATTTCAACTAAACCATTTGCCGTTAAAAACAGTCATGCTTTTGAGCCAACGCAATACAAAAATCATTCGTAAAAATAAAATCTAATAATAAAAATTGTTATATATCAATTTAAAAGATAATAATTCATTAATTTGTTAATAAAATACAACTATTAATATGAAGAAACCCTATAGATTTATACATTAAATATGATTTCATTTCGTTAAAAACACTCATGCTTCTAAGCCAGCGTAATAAAAAAATATTTCAGAATTATGAATTCTTCCCTTTAACATTAAAAATATTTTAATAAATATAAATTACAAAATTAGAATGAAAATTTTATGTTATTATTTTCTTTACTTCAAACATATAATCATTTCATACCATCATATTCAAAATCACATTTCAGATACACTTATCTTGCGCAAAGAAATACATCAGTGTTAAAATATTACTTTATCTTGTAACACAAGGCACAAACTATACAAAATATATAAAAACTAATATAGTTTACTTTTTACTTGTATATAAAAATGTTTTAAGGACACATAATCAGAAATATGTCATATTTGAATTGAAAAGCAATTGGCTTACCACTGTAACACTAAACGCCTTATAAAAATGCAATTTTTGAAAATCAAATAAAGCTATATTGTGCTTGTGCTATTTAAAAACAAAAGACTTTCTTTATATTACATTTTATATCTATGATCGATCGATTTATTTTTGAGATCAACTGAAATCGAAAAATTGAAAAAGTTGAAGCGAAAATAGAAATCTCCTTGTTAGAAATATTGTGGTCCTGAAAAGGACCGATTTGTTGGATGTTGCTTGTAATATCTACAAAAGAGAATAGCGAAGCAATTTAAGCGCGCTCGCCACGGATACGTCTGGCCAGTTGAATGTCCTTGGGCATGATCGTGACGCGTTTGGCATGAATGGCGCACAAATTTGTATCTTCGAATAGGCCAACCAAGTAGGCTTCGCTAGCTTCCTGCAGAGCCATTACAGCTGAGCTTTGGAAACGAAGGTCAGTCTTGAAATCCTGAGCGATTTCACGGACTAAACGCTGGAACGGCAACTTGCGTATAAGCAATTCTGTGCTCTTCTGGTAACGACGAATTTCACGCAGAGCAACTGTACCAGGGCGATAGCGATGAGGTTTTTTCACACCGCCAGTAGCTGGCGCACTTTTACGTGCTGCCTTAGTAGCCAACTGCTTACGAGGAGCCTTGCCTCCAGTAGACTTCCGAGCGGTCTGCTTTGTACGAGCCATTTTTCACAATTCAACCTTACACTGACACAATTTTAAACACAATGATCGGTCGAAGTCATTGCGCATTGCTTATATAGCAAACTGGTGGTGCGTTAGAAAGAGATCGACATATTCGTGATCGACAAATAGTGATCGTGTTACTCTACTCGGCTGTTGTAAATGTTGCAAGGGTAGTGTGTGAGCGGGATGCAAGCATTATGTGCTCTCTCAAGTTTTCGGATATTTCGGTATAAATAGCAGTGGGCCTGGTCGTAGGCATTATAGTATTTCTGACATTCGTGAAGTGCGTATATATATATATACATAAAAAGTGAAAAATGACTGGTCGTGGTAAAGGTGGCAAAGGCTTGGGTAAAGGAGGTGCAAAGCGTCATCGCAAAGTGTTGCGTGATAATATCCAGGGTATCACGAAGCCAGCTATCCGTCGTTTAGCTCGTCGTGGTGGCGTGAAGCGAATCTCTGGACTAATCTATGAAGAAACCCGTGGCGTTCTCAAGGTCTTTTTGGAAAATGTTATTCGCGATGCTGTCACATATACCGAACATGCCAAGAGGAAGACAGTCACAGCCATGGATGTTGTCTATGCATTGAAGAGGCAAGGTCGTACACTGTACGGTTTTGGCGGTTAAGAAAAAACGAGTATAACAAGCAACTTATTTTCACAACAATCGGTCCTTTTCAGGACCACCAAAATATTAAAAGAGCTTAAAAATGCGAAATTCAATTATAATTGTCCTTAATATAGACCCGTTATAAAAGTTGTCTAGCTGCGAAATAAATGAGAACAGACGAACGATGACCAGCAACCAACTTTTGAGCATGAATGATTATAAATGAGACTGTACTGTACTGTAAATGACTGTACAGTGACGGTAGTCACACATGTGACATGTCTGCATATTTTGAATTGCTCACTTATTACTTATTAAATTATATTTTTATTTTGTTGCAGAGCTAGAAAGCTGAAATTTGGTTTGTAGGTCCGCGTCGACCACCCAAGATCACGAGCTATGGCGGATATTTTTCCGCCCATTGAGGGCGTGGCAAATCGGACAAAACTTTATCTCCTAAAGTTATAAACCTAGAATGCTGAAATTTGGCACGTAAGCTGATGTTTTAATTCTATAAAGATGGGTGAAAAAATTATATATCTACGCCTACTAGGGGCTTGAAGATATAGTGATTTTTCGAATTCGGCTAGAGACCTGAAATTTGGTATATATACGCGGGTTGACCACCCAAGTCCAACGAGCTATGGTAGATATATCTCCGCCCATTGGGGGCGTGGCAAACCGCAAAAGTTTATATCTCCTACAGTTTAAGAGCTAGAAGCTTTAAATTTTGATAGTTGAGTTGAGATAGTTGAGGAGGCTACCAGTACTCCAGTACTCCTCTATCGATGCCCCAAAAATAATTTTTAAGCTTCTTTGGGGGCGTGGCATATCGAAAAATACCCTGTAATGTTAACATTTTTTGAGCGTAAGAATTCAAATTTTGCATTTAGGTTACCGGTTGCTCGTTCTAAGAACTGGCCAAATATGAGGAGTCTACGGCCACTAGGGGCGTCGCAATCGGCATTTATCCATCTATTTATGTATTTGTTCACATAAATAGGCTTAATAGGCATTGATAGCACGGAAGGAAACATTTTTATAAAATTGATAAAATATAAAAAAACTAAAATAACAAACAAATTTGCAATTTACAAAAACGAGTTTTCCGCGGGATTTGAACTCGCACCCAAGCCGAATAGCATGTTCATGTCAAAATATCTAAAATAAAGATGGCCGGCGCTTCTGCCTACAGCACCACCGCATCGTTTTAAAAAACAATAATTAAAACGAAATCACATTATTGTTATGACGCCACATAGCAAAATAAAGCCAGTGTAGCAGCTGGAAATTCAAAAACAATGCAAAGACAAATCAATCGCTGCGAGATTCTTAGAATATGCTAGAGCACGCATTTATGTGTGCATACATACACACATACACATGAGCGCGTGTATAAGGCTGGAATACTTGATGCTATGCGAGCAGACTTATATACATATATACATACATATGTATGTACTTGCGTATATGTATTTGAGGACTGTTTAAGAAGAAACAAATTTAAACTTATAAAATTATTCGACTAAGAAAAAGAAAAGTATTAAGTGCCATTTATTCAAGCTCGCACCTTCCCAACAAAATAATTATTTTATAAAAAAACGAAATATGTATGAAAAAAAAAAAAATAATAATAATAATAATAGCATCGAAGAGGTTTTGAACCTCCCCTACTATAACATAATTTGCGTCGCCCTTAGCACCCGCGCCACTATTTTGCTTCATCAGACAGTTACTAAAATAGAATAGCATAATAAGAGAGCGTCATCAGACAAAACTACAGTAACGGCTAGAAAGTCCAGAAATCAATCGAAATTCTAAGAATGTGAGAAAAGGCGCGCTCCTGTCTGTACGCATAGAATAGACGATGAGTGTGTGCACATGTATAGGAAAATCGCGCTGATCTGCTGCTAGCTTGAAGCCAGTATCCAATATATATTATTAATTCAAAATTGTATGTAATTTTAATGCAATGATGCAATGATGCAATGATCATAGCAATAGCTATCGATGATTTTCCAATTTTAATGGGATCATGCCCTGTTTCTGGTTGACAGCGTTTGGGCTGTGAATGAGTCTTCTGCAATCGGTATCGCCCCCGACTTGTTCTTATTTTTGTAGACTAATATATGAAAAATCGCATCTCTTTTGTACTTTTGGTCGTCCTGAAAAGGACGTTTGGTTTCCATGTGCACTAATTCGTAATTTAAGCCTTCTTTTCGGTCTTCTTGGGCAACAGAACTGCTTGGATGTTAGGCAACACACCGCCCTGGGCAATAGTGACGCCCGAAAGGAGTTTATTCAACTCTTCATCGTTGCGGATGGCCAATTGCAGATGGCGAGGGATAATTCTGGTTTTCTTGTTGTCGCGGGCTGCATTACCAGCCAACTCCAAAACTTCAGCGGCCAAATATTCCATAACAGCCGCCAAGTAAACTGGAGCACCGGCACCAACACGCTCGGCATAGTTGCCCTTGCGAAGAAGCCGATGAATACGACCAACGGGAAACTGCAGGCCAGCGCGGTTTGAGCGCGACTTTGCCTTTCCCTTCACTTTTCCACCTTTACCACGACCAGACATTATATTCCTTTTATTCTTCTTACACTTTTTCACTCAACAAACAAGAATCGAATGCCCAAAACCCGAACAATGTCAACTTATACTTTTTTACCTACCTACTTTTTCAGCTAAAGAGGGTGAGTTGTGCTGTGCGCAAACATGAAAACGTTGTTCGAAAAATCTTACAAACGTTAACCAAGTTCTATATTTCTGTCAAACATTTGGGAAGTGAGTAAAAGTGAACTTGAGTGAATAATACAATAATAGTAATGCCGCCTAAAAACAAGTGGAAAGGCAGCCAAAAAGGCTGGTAAGGCCCAGAAGAATATTACCAAGAATGATAAGAAGAAGAAGCGCAAGAGGAAGGAAAGTTATGCCATCTATATTTACAAAGTGCTAAAGCAGGTCCATCCTGACACTGGAATCTCGTCGAAAGCAATGAGCATCATGAACAGCTTCGTGAACGACATTTTTGAGCGTATTGCTGCTGAGGCCTCTCGTTTAGCACACTACAACAAACGTTCAACGATTACCAGTCGGGAAATCCAAACTGCAGTCCGTCTTCTGTTGCCCGGAGAGTTGGCCAAGCACGCTGTCAGTGAAGGAACAAAGGCAGTAACCAAGTACACTAGCTCCAAGTAAATCTTACCTCGGTGTATGCAGAACATCCAAAAGAAGAAGCAAAAGGCCCTTTTCAGGGCCACAAATCTTTTTTTCAAAGAATATTAAATATTTCAATGAATGTACCAAATGTACCAAAAATGCCCAACAAGAACGTACAACTATCAAATCTAACTCTCTCTTCCTGAGTGAAGAGCAATATTCTTATCAGAAAAAAATTTTTGTTTGTCTTTTTATACCCTGAGCCCATTTTCAATGGGAAATCAGGGTATAATGGTTTTGTTGATATGTATGTAACAGGCAGAAGGAGGCGTGGCAGACCCACAAAGTATATACTTGATCAGGGCGACGAGTTGAGTCGATTTGGCCCGGTCCGTCCGTCCGTCTGTCCGTATGTTTGAACGCGTCGATTTCAGAACATAGAAGAGCTAGAGACTTCAATTTTTGTTTAATGTTCGTATTTACAGCGCGGATATCAAGTTTATTACTAACAATCAATAACTCATCCCGTTCTTTTTATCGATAAAAAAAACCTTATCGAAAATCAGTTATTAAATTATATCTCCTACATCTTTAAAGATAGTCTCCAATTTTTAAATGTATACTTGTATGCATTTTGTACAACTTCTGTTTTTGATAAAGTTTACCCCCCACCCCCCTCACCCACTTTTTTGTAAAAGGCGTATTTCAAATACTAGAGACTTGTACTTTGGTAAGTGCACGCATTGCATTGATGCACGATCTGAAAGTTTCATGAAGATCGTTCTCATAGTAAGCGCACACTGCAGCCCATGCGTGTTGCTTGTATATATATATATATATATATATATATAAATATATATATATATATATATATATATATATATATATATATATATATATATTTATTTATTTATTGCTCGAAGGGTTCAGGAGATCTCGTAGTCGAGCAGTCTCGACTAGAGCTTTCTTATTTGTTTTACCTTACGATCTTTAAATTGGCGCTCTCCTTTTTCATTGGCTTATAGATACGCTTATGAAAGTATTTTTTCTCTAAGAAATATGTAATAGTAGTCCTGAAAAGGACTTTGATTAATTACCAATTTCATAGTTTTGAAATTCGGCCGAGTAATTCCGAAGTGAAATTACTTCTTTGTTGCGGACGTAGCTTTTGCTTTTGGCTTCTTAGCAGCTGCTTTTTTCGGTGATGCTGCCGAGACAACCTTTTTAGGCTTAGCACTTGTAGTTTTAGGTTTCGGTGTTTTTGGCTTTGCTGCGCTCGACTTTGCCGCCTTTGCTGTTGTGGGCTTTGCTTTAATGGTTCCTACTTTCTTTGCATCTTTGGCCTTCGCTTTGTCTGCTTTCTTTTTGTCGGTACTCTTTTTGGTCACCACAGCCTTTGATAACTTCTTATCAGCAGCGCCCTTAACTTTTTTGGTGGCAGATATACTCTTCTTTTTGGCTGCTGCCGATGCAGTTACCTTCTTAGATTTCTTCTCTATAGAGGATGCCTTTGGCTTGGGCTCCTTTTTAGAAGATGCAGACAGCTTAAATGAACCAGATGCACCCTTCCCTTTTGTTTGGATCAACTTTCCACTCGCAACCGAATTCTTCAGGTACTTCTTAATGAATGGAGCTAGCTTCTGGGCATCGCACTTGTAAGTGGCACTGATATATTTCTTAATAGCCAAGAGGGATGAGCCTCCACGTTCCTTTAGATTTTTTATCGATGCATCCACCATCTGCTGAGTTGGTGGGTGTGTTGGAGGGACCGCTGCTTTCTTTGCCTTAGATACGGATGCAGATGCTGGCTTTTTAGCAGCCACCTTCTTCTCAGCCGAGGCTGTTTGGGGAGTCACGGGGGACGCGGATACTGCAACTGCGGAATCAGACATTTTGTATTATTCACTTTATAACAAACGAAACGAAACGTTTTATTTTTTGTTAATTGGAAAATATCATGAATTTTGGTCACCCGTTTGAATGAGAATCGAGGAGGAAGGCCGAACGAGAATGTTTGTGCCATTGAATGTACGATACGCAAAAGTTTACAATTACCATTTTATTGACTTGTATTTTTAAACATTTTAAATTAGATATCCAAACTAAATATGTATTAGATTGTATTCTCAAATGTTTGAAAAATTCATAAAACTAATTTTTGCTTACTTTTATATAATTTCATGATTTTTTATTGCCCCTCAAAGTCTAACTTTGTATGAATGCAAAATAAGTTATCTTGGAAAAATTATGGTTTTAATTAGATAATAATAAAAATGTTTATATATCAATTTGAAAGATAATAGTTCATTAATTTGTTTATTAAATACAACTATCAATATGAACAATCCCTATAGATTTATAAATAACATTTGATTTCAACTAAACCATTTGCCGTTAAAAACAGTCATGCTTTTGAGCCAACGCAATACAAAAAATCATTCGTAAAAAATAAAATCTAATAATAAAAATGTTTATATATCAATTTAAAAGATAATAATTCATTAATTTGTTAATAAAATACAACTATTAATATGAACAATCCCTATAGTTTCAAAAATAACATTTGATTTCAACTAAACCATTTGCCGTTAAAAACAGTCATGCTTTTGAGCCAACGCAATACAAAAATCATTCGTAAAAATAAAATCTAATAATAAAAATTGTTATATATCAATTTAAAAGATAATAATTCATTAATTTGTTAATAAAATACAACTATTAATATGAAGAAACCCTATAGATTTATACATTAAATATGATTTCATTTCGTTAAAAACACTCATGCTTCTAAGCCAGCGTAATAAAAAAATATTTCAGAATTATGAATTCTTCCCTTTATCATTAAAAATATTTTAATAAATATAAATTACAAAATTAGAATGAAAATTTTATGTTATTATTTTCTTTACTTCAAACATATAATCATTTAATACCATCATATTCAAAATCACATTTCAGATACACTTATCTTGCGCAAAGAAATACATCAGTGTTAAAATATTACTTTATCTTGTAACACAAGGCACAAACTATACAAAATATATAAAAACTAATATAGTTTACTTTTTACTTGTATATAAAAATGTTTTAAGGACACATAATCAGAAATATGTCATATTTGAATTGAAAAGCAATTGGCTTACCACTGTAACACTAAACGCCTTATAAAAATGCAATTTTTGAAAATCAAATAAAGCTATATTGTGCTATTTAAAAACAAAAGACTTTCTTTATATTACATTTTATATCTATGATCGATCGATTTATTTTTGAGATCAACTGAAATCGAAAAATTGAAAAAAGTTGAAGCGAAAATAGAAATCTCCTTGTTAGAAATATTGTGGTCCTGAAAAGGACCGATTTGTTGGATGTTGCTTGTAATATCTACAAAAGAGAATAGCGAAGCAATTTAAGCGCGCTCGCCACGGATACGTCTGGCCAGTTGAATGTCCTTGGGCATGATCGTGACGCGTTTGGCATGAATGGCGCACAAATTTGTATCTTCGAATAGGCCAACCAAGTAGGCTTCGCTAGCTTCCTGCAGAGCCATTACAGCTGAGCTTTGGAAACGAAGGTCAGTCTTGAAATCCTGAGCGATTTCACGGACTAAACGCTGGAACGGCAACTTGCGTATAAGCAATTCTGTGCTCTTCTGGTAACGACGAATTTCACGCAGAGCAACTGTACCAGGGCGATAGCGATGAGGTTTTTTCACACCGCCAGTAGCTGGCGCACTTTTACGTGCTGCCTTAGTAGCCAACTGCTTACGAGGAGCCTTGCCTCCAGTAGACTTCCGAGCGGTCTGCTTTGTACGAGCCATTTTTCACTTCAATTCAATTCAACCTTACACTGACACAATTCTAAACACAATGATCGGTCGAAATTATTCCACACTCTTATATAGCAAACTGGTGGTGCGTTAGAAAGAGATCGACATATTCGTGATCGACAAATAGTGATCGTGTTACTCTACTCGGCTGTTGTAAATGTTGCAAGGGTAGTGTGTGAGCGGGATGCAAGCATTATGTGCTCTCTCAAGTTTTCGGATATTTCGGTATAAATAGCAGTGGGCCTGATCGTAGGCATTATTGTATTTCTGACATTCGTGAAGTGCGTATATATATATACATAAAAGTGAAAAATGACTGGTCGTGGTAAAGGTGGCAAAGGCTTGGGTAAAGGAGGTGCAAAGCGTCATCGCAAAGTGTTGCGTGATAATATCCAGGGTATCACGAAGCCAGCTATCCGTCGTTTAGCTCGTCGTGGTGGCGTGAAGCGAATCTCTGGACTAATCTATGAAGAAACCCGTGGCGTTCTCAAGGTCTTTTTGGAAAATGTTATTCGCGATGCTGTCACATATACCGAACATGCCAAGAGGAAGACAGTCACAGCCATGGATGTTGTCTATGCATTGAAGAGGCAAGGTCGTACACTGTACGGTTTTGGCGGTTAAGAAAAAACGAGTATAACAAGCAACTTATTTTCACAACAATCGGTCCTTTTCAGGACCACCAAAATATTAAAAGAGCTTAAAAATGCGAAATTCAATTATAATTGTCCTTAATATAGACCCGTTATAAAAGTTGTCTAGCTGCGAAATAAATGAGAACAGACGAACGATGACCAGCAACCAACTTTTGAGCATGAATGATTATAAATGAGACTGTACTGTACTGTAAATGACTGTACAGTGACGGTAGTCACACATGTGACATGTCTGCATATTTTGAATTGCTCACTTATTACTTATTAAATTATATTTTTATTTTGTTGCAGAGCTAGAAAGCTGAAATTTGGTTTGTAGGTCCGCGTCGACCACCCAAGATCACGAGCTATGGCGGATATTTTTCCGCCCATTGAGGGCGTGGCAAATCGGACAAAACTTTATCTCCTAAAGTTATAAACCTAGAATGCTGAAATTTGGCACGTAAGCTGATGTTTTAATTCTATAAAGATGGGTGAAAAAATTATATATCTACGCCTACTAGGGGCTTGAAGATATAGTGATTTTTCGAATTCGGCTAGAGACCTGAAATTTGGTATATATACGCGGGTTGACCACCCAAGTCCAACGAGCTATGGTAGATATATCTCCGCCCATTGGGGGCGTGGCAAACCGCAAAAGTTTATATCTCCTACAGTTTAAGAGCTAGAAGCTTTAAATTTTGATAGTTGAGTTGAGATAGTTGAGGAGGCTACCAGTACTCCAGTACTCCTCTATCGATGCCCCAAAAATAATTTTTAAGCTTCTTTGGGGGCGTGGCATATCGAAAAATACCCTGTAATGTTAACATTTTTTGAGCGTAAGAATTCAAATTTTGCATTTAGGTTACCGGTTGCTCGTTCTAAGAACTGGCCAAATATGAGGAGTCTACGGCCACTAGGGGCGTCGCAATCGGCATTTATTGTGCCCATATTGCGGCATTTATATGCGTCAGCCATCTATTTATGTATTTGTTCACATAAATAGGCTTAATAGGCATTGATAGCACGGAAGGAAACATTTTTATAAAATTGATAAAATATAAAAAAACTAAAATAACAAACAAATTTGCAATTTACAAAAACGAGTTTTCCGCGGGATTTGAACTCGCACCCAAGCCGAATAGCATGTTCATGTCAAAATATCTAAAATAAAGATGGCCGGCGCTTCTGCCTACAGCACCACCGCATCGTTTTAAAAAACAATAATTAAAACGAAATCACATTATTGTTATGACGCCACATAGCAAAATAAAGCCAGTGTAGCAGCTGGAAATTCAAAAACAATGCAAAGACAAATCAATCGCTGCGAGATTCTTAGAATATGCTAGAGCACGCATTTATGTGTGCATACATACACACATACACATGAGCGCGTGTATAAGGCTGGAATACTTGATGCTATGCGAGCAGACTTATATACATATATACATACATATGTATGTACTTGCGTATATGTATTTGAGGGCTGTTTAAGAAGAAACAAATTTAAACTTATAAAATTATTCGACTAAGAAAAAGAAAAGTATTAAGTGCCATTTATTCAAGCTCGCACCTTCCCAACAAAATAATTATTTTATAAAAAACGAAATATGTATGAAAAAAAAAAAAAATAATAATAATAATAATAGCATCGAAGAGGTTTTGAACCTCCCCTACTATAACATAATTTGCGTCGCCCTTAGCACCCGCGCCACTATTTTGCTTCATCAGACAGTTACTAAAATAGAATAGCATAATAAGAGAGCGTCATCAGACAAAACTACAGTAACGGCTAGAAAGTCCAGAAATCAATCGAAATTCTAAGAATGTGAGAAAAGGCGCGCTCCTGTCTGTACGCATAGAATAGACGATGAGTGTGTGCACATGTATAGGAAAATCGCGCTGATCTGCTGCTAGCTTGAAGCCAGTATCCAATATATGGATATAAATATATATTATTAATTCAAAATTGTATGTAATTTTAATGCAATGATGCAATGATGCAATGATCATAGCAATAGCTATCGATGATTTTCCAATTTTAATGGGATCATGCCCTGTTTCTGGTTGACAGCGTTTGGGCTGTGAATGAGTCTTCTGCAATCGGTATCGCCCCCGACTTGTTCTTATTTTTGTAGACTAATATATGAAAAATCGCATCTCTTTTGTACTTTTGGTCGTCCTGAAAAGGACGTTTGGTTTCCATGTGCACTAATTCGTAATTTAAGCCTTCTTTTCGGTCTTCTTGGGCAACAGAACTGCTTGGATGTTAGGCAACACACCGCCCTGGGCAATAGTGACGCCCGAAAGGAGTTTATTCAACTCTTCATCGTTGCGGATGGCCAATTGCAGATGGCGAGGGATAATTCTGGTTTTCTTGTTGTCGCGGGCTGCATTACCAGCCAACTCCAAAACTTCAGCGGCCAAATATTCCATAACAGCCGCCAAGTAAACTGGAGCACCGGCACCAACACGCTCGGCATAGTTGCCCTTGCGAAGAAGCCGATGAATACGACCAACGGGAAACTGCAGGCCAGCGCGGTTTGAGCGCGACTTTGCCTTTCCCTTCACTTTTCCACCTTTACCGCGACCAGACATTATATTCCTTTTATTCTTCTTACACTTTTTCACTCAACAAACAAGAATCGAATGCCCAAAACCCGAACAATGTCAACTTATACTTTTTTACCTACCTACTTTTTCAGCTAAAGAGGGTGAGTTGTGCTGTGCGCAAACATGAAAACGTTGTTCGAAAAATCTTACAAACGTTAACCAAGTTCTATATTTCTGTCAAACATTTGGGAAGTGAGTAAAAGTGAACTTGAGTGAATAATACAATAATAGTAATGCCGCCTAAAACAAGTGGAAAGGCAGCCAAAAAGGCTGGTAAGGCCCAGAAGAATATTACCAAGAATGATAAGAAGAAGAAGCGCAAGAGGAAGGAAAGTTATGCCATCTATATTTACAAAGTGCTAAAGCAGGTCCATCCTGACACTGGAATCTCGTCGAAAGCAATGAGCATCATGAACAGCTTCGTGAACGACATTTTTGAGCGTATTGCTGCTGAGGCCTCTCGTTTAGCACACTACAACAAACGTTCAACGATTACCAGTCGGGAAATCCAAACTGCAGTCCGTCTTCTGTTGCCCGGAGAGTTGGCCAAGCACGCTGTCAGTGAAGGAACAAAGGCAGTAACCAAGTACACTAGCTCCAAGTAAATCTTACCTCGGTGTATGCAGAACATCCAAAAGAAGAAGCAAAAGGCCCTTTTCAGGGCCACAAATCTTTTTTCAAAGAATATTAAATATTTCAATGAATGTACCAAATGTACCAAAAATGCCCAACAAGAACGTACAACTATCAAATCTAACTCTCTCTTCCTGAGTGAAGAGCAATATTCTTATCAGAAAAAAATTTTTGTTTGTCTTTTTATACCCTGAGCCCATTTTCAATGGGAAATCAGGGTATAATGGTTTTGTTGATATGTATGTAACAGGCAGAAGGAGGCGTGGCAGACCCACAAAGTATATATATTCTTGATCAGGGCGACGAGTTGAGTCGATTTGGCCCGGTCCGTCCGTCCGTCTGTCCGTATGTTTGAACGCGTCGATTTCAGAACATAGAAGAGCTAGAGACTTCAATTTTTGTTTAATGTTCGTATTTACAGCGCGGATATCAAGTTTATTACTAACAATCAATAACTCATCCCGTTCTTTTTATCGATAAAAAAAACCTTATCGAAAATCAGTTATTTATTTATTTATTTATTTATAAGGAACACTTTATTTTATATCAGTATTTACACAAGTGTGAGTGATTTACATGTGAAAGTTAAGAGTACAGGCCATAAACCTTTTCTGCTTAAATGTTAATATTATTTGTTCAGGAAATTTAATTACATTTAGAAACATTATTTTTGAAGGAAAAGTATAAACAAAAACCTCGTAAATTGACTTAAAGACTAAAAACTTAAAATTAAAATTAAGACTAATTGCTTATTGCTTATAAGGGTTCATTACTGTTTTGTAAATGTAGGTAAGATGAATAACTACAACGGGTTACAAAATTTGTGTGCAACTTAGTCAATCTATCTGACGCTAGTTCGACTCTGGCAATATAGTGTAGCTCCGCAGTAGGGTAATGCCACGGGAGATTAAATATTCTTTTTAATATTTTGTTTTGCAAGACTTGGATTTTACAGATATGAGTCTTAGCTATATCAGCCCAAACCGGAGCCCCGTAAAAAATTGTGGACTGGAAAATTGATCTAAATAGGTACATTTTATTTTCTAAACTTAGTCGAGAGTTCCTATTTATGAATGGATATAACACTTTAATTAATATATTTGTTTTTTTAATAATAAATTGGACGTGATCAGAAAAAGTTAATTTTTTGTCTAACAAGACACCAAGATATTTAACATTGTTCTCCCAGTTAATGTCTACTTGGCTTAGATTAATAGGATGTAGAGGAATATAATTATTTTTCCTATTTCTTGTAAAGTATATTGCTTGGGTTTTTTCCGGATTTATAAGAATTTTCCACTTAGTAAAGTACGCAACTAGAACGTTAAAGGCTGCTTGGAGAGAATCTGAGATATCGGTTGCCAGTTTACCAGAGCAAAGGATTGCCGTATCATCAGCGAAAATGGATGCCGTGCATCCACTTAAAGCAGGGAAGTCGGATGTATAGATATTATATAATATTGGGGAGAGGCAGGATCCTTGCGGGCAACCTGCAGGAATATAACTTGCACGTGAATGAGCATCGCCTATGTACACTGTAAAGAATCTGTCTTTCAAGAAACTGCGTATTATTTTAATAATCTGCAATGGGAAATGTAAGAGGTTCATTTTGTACACAAGTCCTTCATGCCATACAGAGTCAAAGGCCGCTTTAATGTCTAGCAAGACCATACCCGTAGATTTGGAACTACTAAAATTGGCCTTGACAATTTTTTTAATTCTACCCAGAGGTTGAATGGTATTGTGTTCACGACGGAAGCCATACTGAAGAGGCGAAAGGACATTATTACTTTCAGTAAAGTCAACTAATCTTTTCTTAATGACTTTCTCTAGGATTTTACTGACTGATGAAAGCAGACTTATTGGTCTATATGATGTAGGGCATTCAGGAGGCTTGTTTGCCTTTAAGATGGGAATGACTTTAGAGATCTTCCATTTATGTGGAAAATATCCGAGGCGTAGGCACTCATTAATAAGGAATGAAAGAAATTTGACTCCTTTACGAGGGAGGGCTTTTAGGCACACATTTTCAATGTTATCCAGACCTGGAGTCTTCTTGGATTTAAGCTCTTTTAAAATCGAAGATACCTCATGGACATTTGTCAGGTATGATTCGTCGTGGTCAACAGGCAGGGAGTCCAATAACCCCGTGAAACTGTTGACCTCAGAGCTAGTGGATGGATCACCGAGGTTAGCTGAGTGCGAATGGTTCAAGGCGAACAATGATGCTAATAGTTCGACTTTCTTATCGGCACTTACGAAATTTTGCTGATTGTGTGTGAGTGTGGGTATTCCACTGTATTTCTTCTTGATGACTTTTGAAAGCTTCCAAAAGGGGGAAGAATTTTTTTTAGCGAGGATAAGAGATTATTCCAGTTCTCGTTTCTGAGTTTGGATAATTCAATATTAACTAGTTGGCTGAACCATCTAACTAGAGTCAGATCACATATATTTCTGCGTCTCAACCAATTTCGACGGTGCCTGTTTCTAAGTTTTATTAGAGAGATTATATTAGGAGGTAGAGCTTTGGGAGAAGATTTGATTTCTCTTTTAGGAATACTGTGCTCTTTAGCTGCAACGATCACTAAGCTAAACAAATTTATTAAATTGTCTATGTCGTCCTGCGAACTAGCGGGGAAGGAGTCGCAGTCTGGTAATAGTCGGTTGATTGTTCTACCAAACACAGTCCAGTTTGCGTTTTTGATATCATAGAAGAATTTTTTTAACTTTAGTGTAATTTGAGTGCAGTATTGTTTGGACAGGGAGATGATCCGAGCCTAGATCATTTATTGCTATAGTATTGGATAACAGTTGACAGTTGTTTGAAACAAATAAGTCTAGCGTAGACGATTGATATCTAGCACTCGCTGGTACATAAGAGTGTTCATTAGGGAAATGAACTGTAAGTCCACGAGATAATGAGAAGTTGTACAGCAATGATCCCCAGACATTTGCTCGGTTACAGCCCCAGAGCCTGTGTCGGCTATTAAAATCTCCTCCCTAACACTAAGTTTCCAGGAGTGCGGGTTAATAGTCGCAAATCATTTGTAAAGATTTGTTTTTGAAGGGGGTCCGCTCGACCACCACCAAAATAACAGCAAAACAGTGAAGTGCAGGTAGTTCCGTTAATGGTAATATTTATGCCAATAGATTCGATTAAATTTGTGTTAGGGAGGGGAAGCAGGGTATGGCGAATAGATTTTTTAATAATAATGGCAACCCCCTCCTCCTCTTCTACTAGATCTGTCACATCTGTAACAAAAGTAATTATTGTTTTTAATTGATAATGAGCTGTTAAGCCAGGATTCAGTTAGTAGACAGATATCTACATTTTCTCTATTTAAGAAAGCAAAAAGCTCATCTTTCTTATTTTTAACGCCTCTAGCGTTCCAAGTTATAATTGAGAGATGATCAAACATTATGTACGAACTTGCATGCCAATGATGTTATTAATTCGAATTGGTCTGCCTTGGTCTTGCAGTTTCTTAAGTTTTTTATAAGCTCAAATGTAAGGGACTTGATCTCCTCCAAAGAGAAAAGATCCTTGTTGACATTAGGAGTGTGATTGCCATTATGGTTAACCCATCTGGCGCTTGAATGAAAATTTGATTTACTTAGCGTATTAGGGAACGCATTGGAGTAATCAAGCTGTGGTGGCAAAGAAATATTAGTACGATTGGGTCTTACTTGATGCGACCGATATTGAGATCTTAGATTTAGGTAACTAATCCTACTAGGGCAGTTAGCGTCGTTGGATTTATGTGAACCATTACAGTTGGCACATTTAACAGTAGATCCATCCGGACATTCAGCGGTTTTGTGAGGTCCAGCGCAGTTAGAGCAATACGACTTCACGGCGCAGCGGTTTGAGCCATGACCAAACATTTGGCAGTTGTAGCATTGAGTTATTTGGTGACTGGATTTCTTTTGATACTCCCACTTCACTCTTACATAGTTGATAACTGAGTGGTTTTTTCTAAGCTCATTGAGTGTGATGGATTTTTTGGTGAAGAAGACCACGTATAGAATTAGGACAGTGTTGTTTGGTCTTTTTCGCTGAACCAGTTTAACATCTAGACAGTTTAGACCAAGACCGATAAGCTCATTTTTTAATGAAGAGGGATCCATTTTATCTAGCCCCAACAGCAGTGCTTTGTATGGCCTGTCATTTTTATCGGCGTAGGAGAAATATTCAAATTTTCCATGCATTACACTGCACGCGGCTTTATGGTCATTTATATCGACGCAGTGGAGCTTGATTCCAATTGAAATCTTTTTGATGGAATATTTAGTGCAATTAATTTGTTTGCAGATATTATGAATTTGATCCACTGTGCATTTGAGGACCGTTATTGGGGGAACATACACTTTGTTTTTAGAACTGATTTGCTCGAGCTCATCTTCATTATTATCAGTGATTTCGATCTCGTCGTTTGGTTGTATTAGTGTTTGCAACGGCGAGTAGTAGTTTTTGTTGGCGTTTGGTCGCTGACCAGTGTCTATTTTTAGCGCAGTGCGCTTTACTTTGGGCGACATAACGGTGTCCCCTGGAGATAAAGTTCGTTTTGTTCTTTTAATCGTGGACTTGTTTTTATTTTTATTTTCTTTGACAAGCTAATCCTTAGGTACGTGCGTACAGTAAGAGAGCTAGCACAAGACTGAAATCAGTTATTAAATTATATCTCCTACATCTTTAAAGATAGTCTCCAATTTTTAAATGTATACTTGTATGCATTTTGTACAACTTCTGTTTTTGATAAAGTTTACCCCCCACCCCCTCACCCACTTTTTTGTAAAAGGCGTATTTCAAATACTAGAGACTTGTACTTTGGTAAGTGCACGCATTGCATTGATGCACGATCTCAAAGTTTCATGAAGATCGTTCTCATAGTAAGCGCACACTGCAGCCCATGAGTGTTGCTTGTATATATATATATATATATATATATATATATATATATACAGTTATTGCTCCAAGGGTTCAGGTGATCTCGTAGTCGAGCAGTCTCGACTAGAGCTTTCTTACTTGTTTTACCTTACGATCTTTAAATTGGCGCTCTCCTTTTTCATTGGCTTATACATACGCTTATGAAAGTATTTTTTCTCTAAGAAATATGTAATAGTAGTCCTGAAAAGGACTTTGATTAATTGCGAATTTCATAGTTTTGAAATTCGGCCGAGTAATTCCGAAGTGAAATTACTTCTTTGTTGCGGACGTAGCTTTTGCTTTTGGCTTCTTAGCAGCTGCTTTTTTCGGTGATGCTGCCGAGACAACCTTTTAGGCTTAGCACTTGTAGTTTTAGGTTTCGGTGTTTTTTGGCTTTTGCTGCGCTCGACTTTGCCGCCTTTGCTGTTGTGGGCTTTGCTTTAATGGTTCCTACTTTCTTTGCATCTTTGGCCTTCGCTTTGTCTGCTTTCTTTTTGTCGGTACTCTTTTTGGTCACCACAGCCTTTGATAACTTCTTATCAGCAGCGCCCTTAACTTTTTGGTGGCAGATATACTCTTCTTTTTGGCTGCTGCCGATGCAGTTACCTTCTTAGATTTCTTCTCTATAGAGGGATGCCTTTGGCTTGGGCTCCTTTTTAGAAGATGCAGACAGCTTAAATGAACCAGATGCACCCTTCCCTTTTGTTTGGATCAACTTTCCACTCGCAACCGAATTCTTCAGGTACTTCTTAATGAATGGAGCCAGCTTCTGGGCATCGCACTTGTAAGTGGCACTGATATATTTCTTAATAGCCAAGAGGGATGAGCCTCCACGTTCCTTTAGATTTTTTATCGATGCATCCACCATCTGCTGAGTTGGTGGGTGTGTTGGAGGGACCGCTGCTTTCTTTGCCTTAGATACGGATGCAGATGCTGGCTTTTTAGCAGCCACCTTCTTCTCAGCCGAGGCTGTTTGGGGAGTCACGGGGGACGCGGATACTGCAACTGCGGAATCAGACATTTTGTATTATTCACTTTATAACAAACGAAACGAAACGTTTTATTTTTTGTTAATTGGAAAATATCATGAATTTTGGTCACCCGTTTGAATGAGAATCGAGGAGGAAGGCCGAACGAGAAAGTTTGTGCCATTGAATGTACGATACGCAAAAGTTTACAATTACCATTTTATTGACTTGTATTTTTAAACATTTTAAATTAGATATCCAAACTAAATATGTATTAGATTGTATTCTCAAATGTTTGAAAAATTCATAAAACAAATTTTTGCTTACTTTTATATAATTTCATGATTTTTTATTGCCCCTCAAAGTCTAACTTTGTATGAATGCAAAATAAGTTATCTTGGAAAACTTATGGTTTTAATTAGATAATAATAAAAATGTTTATATATCAATTTGAAAGATAATAGTTCATTAATTTGTTTATTAAATACAACTATCAATATGAACAATCCCTATAGATTTATAAATAACATTTGATTTCAACTAAACCATTTGCCGTAAAAAACAGTCATGCTTTTGAGCCAACGCAATACAAAAATCATTCGTAAAAATAAAATCTAATAATAAAAATGTTTATATATCAATTTAAAAGATAATAATTCATTAATTTGTTAATAAAATACAACTATTAATATGAACAATCCCTATAGTTTCAAAAATAACATTTGATTTCAACTAAACCATTTGCCGTTAAAAACAGTCATGCTTTTGAGCCAACGCAATACAAAAATCATTCGTAAAAATAAAATCTAATAATAAAAATTGTTATATATCAATTTAAAAGATAATAATTCATTAATTTGTTAATAAAATACAACTATTAATATGAAGAAACCCTATAGATTTATACATTAAATATGATTTCATTTCGTTAAAAACACTCATGCTTCTAAGCCAGCGTAATAAAAAAATATTTCAGAATTATGAATTCTTCCCTTTAACATTAAAAATATTTTAATAAATATAAATTACAAAATTAGAATGAAAATTTTATGTTATTATTTTCTTTACTTCAAACATATAATCATTTCATACCATCATATTCAAAATCACATTTCAGATACACTTATCTTGCGCAAAGAAATACATCAGTGTTAAAATATTACTTTATCTTGTAACACAAGGCACAAACTATACAAAATATATAAAAACTAATATAGTTTACTTTTTACTTGTATATAAAAATGTTTTAAGGACACATAATCAGAAATATGTCATATTTGAATTGAAAAGCAATTGGCTTACCACTGTAACACTAAACGCCTTATAAAAATGCAATTTTTGAAAATCAAATAAAGCTATATTGTGCTTGTGCTATTTAAAAACAAAAGACTTTCTTTATATTACATTTTATATCTATGATCGATCGATTTATTTTTGAGATCAACTGAAATCGAAAAATTGAAAAAAGTTGAAGCGAAAATAGAAATCTCCTTGTTAGAAATATTGTGGTCCTGAAAAGGACCGATTTGTTGGATGTTGCTTGTAATATCTACAAAAGAGAATAGCGAAGCAATTTAAGCGCGCTCGCCACGGATACGTCTGGCCAGTTGAATGTCCTTGGGCATGATCGTGACGCGTTTGGCATGAATGGCGCACAAATTTGTATCTTCGAATAGGCCAACCAAGTAGGCTTCGCTAGCTTCCTGCAGAGCCATTACAGCTGAGCTTTGGAAACGAAGGTCAGTCTTGAAATCCTGAGCGATTTCACGGACTAAACGCTGGAACGGCAACTTGCGTATAAGCAATTCTGTGCTCTTCTGGTAACGACGAATTTCACGCAGAGCAACTGTACCAGGGCGATAGCGATGAGGTTTTTTCACACCGCCAGTAGCTGGCGCACTTTTACGTGCTGCCTTAGTAGCCAACTGCTTACGAGGAGCCTTGCCTCCAGTAGACTTCCGAGCGGTCTGCTTTGTACGAGCCATTTTTCACTTCAATTCAATTCAACCTTACACTGACACAATTCTAAACACAATGATCGGTCGAAATTATTCCACACTCTTATATAGCAAACTGGTGGTGCGTTAGAAAGAGATCGACATATTCGTGATCGACAAATAGTGATCGTGTTACTCTACTCGGCTGTTGTAAATGTTGCAAGGGTAGTGTGTGAGCGGGATGCAAGCATTATGTGCTCTCTCTCAAGTTTTCGGATATTTCGGTATAAATAGCAGTGGGCCTGGTCGTAGGCATTATAGTATTTCTGACATTCGTGAAGTGCGTATATATATATATATAAAAAGTGAAAAATGACTGGTCGTGGTAAAGGTGGCAAAGGCTTGGGTAAAGGAGGTGCAAAGCGTCATCGCAAAGTGTTGCGTGATAATATCCAGGGTATCACGAAGCCAGCTATCCGTCGTTTAGCTCGTCGTGGTGGCGTGAAGCGAATCTCTGGACTAATCTATGAAGAAACCCGTGGCGTTCTCAAGGTCTTTTGGAAAATGTTATTCGCGATGCTGTCACATATACCGAACATGCCAAGAGGAAGACAGTCACAGCCATGGATGTTGTCTATGCATTGAAGAGGCAAGGTCGTACACTGTACGGTTTTGGCGGTTAAGAAAAAACGAGTATAACAAGCAACTTATTTTCACAACAATCGGTCCTTTTCAGGACCACCAAAATATTAAAAGAGCTTAAAAATGCGAAATTCAATTATAATTGTCCTTAATATAGACCCGTTATAAAAGTTGTCTAGCTGCGAAATAAATGAGAACAGACGAACGATGACCAGCAACCAACTTTTGAGCATGAATGATTATAAATGAGACTGTACTGTACTGTAAATGACTGTACAGTGACGGTAGTCACACATGTGACATGTCTGCATATTTTGAATTGCTCACTTATTACTTATTAAATTATATTTTTATTTTGTTGCAGAGCTAGAAAGCTGAAATTTGGTTTGTAGGTCCGCGTCGACCACCCAAGATCACGAGCTATGGCGGATATTTTTCCGCCCATTGAGGGCGTGGCAAATCGGACAAAACTTTATCTCCTAAAGTTATAAACCTAGAATGCTGAAATTTGGCACGTAAGCTGATGTTTTAATTCTATAAAGATGGGTGAAAAAATTATATATCTACGCCTACTAGGGGCTTGAAGATATAGTGATTTTTCGAATTCGGCTAGAGACCTGAAATTTGGTATATATACGCGGGTTGACCACCCAAGTCCAACGAGCTATGGTAGATATATCTCCGCCCATTGGGGGCGTGGCAAACCGCAAAAGTTTATATCTCCTACAGTTTAAGAGCTAGAAGCTTTAAATTTTGATAGTTGAGTTGAGATAGTTGAGGAGGCTACCAGTACTCCAGTACTCCTCTATCGATGCCCCAAAAATAATTTTTAAGCTTCTTTGGGGGCGTGGCATATCGAAAAATACCCTGTAATGTTAACATTTTTTGAGCGTAAGAATTCAAATTTTGCATTTAGGTTACCGGTTGCTCGTTCTAAGAACTGGCCAAATATGAGGAGTCTACGGCCACTAGGGGCGTCGCAATCGGCATTTATCCATCTATTTATGTATTTGTTCACATAAATAGGCTTAATAGGCATTGATAGCACGGAAGGAAACATTTTTATAAAATTGATAAAATATAAAAAAACTAAAATAACAAACAAATTTGCAATTTACAAAAACGAGTTTTCCGCGGGATTTGAACTCGCACCCAAGCCGAATAGCATGTTCATGTCAAAATATCTAAAATAAAGATGGCCGGCGCTTCTGCCTACAGCACCACCGCATCGTTTTAAAAAACAATAATTAAAACGAAATCACATTATTGTTATGACGCCACATAGCAAAATAAAGCCAGTGTAGCAGCTGGAAATTCAAAAACAATGCAAAGACAAATCAATCGCTGCGAGATTCTTAGAATATGCTAGAGCACGCATTTATGTGTGCATACATACACACATACACATGAGCGCGTGTATAAGGCTGGAATACTTGATGCTATGCGAGCAGACTTATATACATATATACATACATATGTATGTACTTGCGTATATGTATTTGAGGGCTGTTTAAGAAGAAACAAATTTAAACTTATAAAATTATTCGACTAAGAAAAAGAAAAGTATTAAGTGCCATTTATTCAAGCTCGCACCTTCCCAACAAAATAATTATTTTATAAAAAACGAAATATGTATGAAAAAAAAAAACAAAATAATAATAATAATAATAGCATCGAAGAGGTTTTGAACCTCCCCTACTATAACATAATTTGCGTCGCCCTTAGCACCCGCGCCACTATTTTGCTTCATCAGACAGTTACTAAAATAGAATAGCATAATAAGAGAGCGTCATCAGACAAAACTACAGTAACGGCTAGAAAGTCCAGAAATCAATCGAAATTCTAAGAATGTGAGAAAAGGCGCGCTCCTGTCTGTACGCATAGAATAGACGATGAGTGTGTGCACATGTATAGGAAAATCGCGCTGATCTGCTGCTAGCTTGAAGCCAGTATCCAATATATGGATATAAATATATATTATTAATTCAAAATTGTATGTAATTTTAATGCAATGATGCAATGATGCAATGATCATAGCAATAGCTATCGATGATTTTCCAATTTTAATGGGATCATGCCCTGTTTCTGGTTGACAGCGTTTGGGCTGTGAATGAGTCTTCTGCAATCGGTATCGCCCCCGACTTGTTCTTATTTTTGTAGACTAATATATGAAAAATCGCATCTCTTTTGTACTTTTGGTCGTCCTGAAAAGGACGTTTGGTTTCCATGTGCACTAATTCGTAATTTAAGCCTTCTTTTCGGTCTTCTTGGGCAACAGAACTGCTTGGATGTTAGGCAACACACCGCCCTGGGCAATAGTGACGCCCGAAAGGAGTTTATTCAACTCTTCATCGTTGCGGATGGCCAATTGCAGATGGCGAGGGATAATTCTGGTTTTCTTGTTGTCGCGGGCTGCATTACCAGCCAACTCCAAAACTTCAGCGGCCAAATATTCCATAACAGCCGCCAAGTAAACTGGAGCACCGGCACCAACACGCTCGGCATAGTTGCCCTTGCGAAGAAGCCGATGAATACGACCAACGGGAAACTGCAGGCCAGCGCGGTTTGAGCGCGACTTTGCCTTTCCCTTCACTTTTCCACCTTTACCACGACCAGACATTATATTCCTTTTATTCTTCTTACACTTTTTCACTCAACAAACAAGAATCGAATGCCCAAAACCCGAACAATGTCAACTTATACTTTTTTACCTACCTACTTTTTCAGCTAAAGAGGGTGAGTTGTGCTGTGCGCAAACATGAAAACGTTGTTCGAAAAATCTTACAAACGTTAACCAAGTTCTATATTTCTGTCAAACATTTGGGAAGTGAGTAAAAGTGAACTTGAGTGAATAATACAATAATAGTAATGCCGCCTAAAACAAGTGGAAAGGCAGCCAAAAAGGCTGGTAAGGCCCAGAAGAATATTACCAAGAATGATAAGAAGAAGAAGCGCAAGAGGAAGGAAAGTTATGCCATCTATATTTACAAAGTGCTAAAGCAGGTCCATCCTGACACTGGAATCTCGTCGAAAGCAATGAGCATCATGAACAGCTTCGTGAACGACATTTTTGAGCGTATTGCTGCTGAGGCCTCTCGTTTAGCACACTACAACAAACGTTCAACGATTACCAGTCGGGAAATCCAAACTGCAGTCCGTCTTCTGTTGCCCGGAGAGTTGGCCAAGCACGCTGTCAGTGAAGGAACAAAGGCAGTAACCAAGTACACTAGCTCCAAGTAAATCTTACCTCGGTGTATGCAGAACATCCAAAAGAAGAAGCAAAAGGCCCTTTTCAGGGCCACAAATCTTTTTTCAAAGAATATTAAATATTTCAATGAATGTACCAAATGTACCAAAAATGCCCAACAAGAACGTACAACTATCAAATCTAACTCTCTCTTCCTGAGTGAAGAGCAATATTCTTATCAGAAAAAAATTTTTGTTTGTCTTTTTATACCCTGAGCCCATTTTCAATGGGAAATCAGGGTATAATGGTTTTGTTGATATGTATGTAACAGGCAGAAGGAGGCGTGGCAGACCCACAAAGTATATACTTGATCAGGGCGACGAGTTGAGTCGATTTGGCCCGGTCCGTCCGTCCGTCTGTCCGTATGTTTGAACGCGTCGATTTCAGAACATAGAAGAGCTAGAGACTTCAATTTTTGTTTAATGTTCGTATTTACAGCGCGGATATCAAGTTTATTACTAACAATCAATAACTCATCCCGTTCTTTTTATCGATAAAAAAAACCTTATCGAAAATCAGTTATTAAATTATATCTCCTACATCTTTAAAGATAGTCTCCAATTTTTAAATGTATACTTGTATGCATTTTGTACAACTTCTGTTTTTGATAAAGTTTACCCCCACCCCCCTCACCCACTTTTTTTGTAAAAGGCGTATTTCAAATACTAGAGACTTGTACTTTGGTAAGTGCACGCATTGCATTGATGCACGATCTGAAAGTTTCATGAAGATCGTTCTCATAGTAAGCGCACACTGCAGCCCATGCGTGTTGTATGTAGCAATAATATATATATATATATATATATATATATATATATATATATATATATATATATATATATATATATATATATTTATTTATTTATTGCTCGAAGGGTTCAGGAGATCTCGTAGTCGAGCAGTCTCGACTAGAGCTTTCTTATTTGTTTTACCTTACGATCTTTAAATTGGCGCTCTCCTTTTTCATTGGCTTATAGATACGCTTATGAAAGTATTTTTCTCTAAGAAATATGTAATAGTAGTCCTGAAAAGGACTTTGATTAATTACCAATTTCATAGTTTTGAAATTCGGCCGAGTAATTCCGAAGTGAAATTACTTCTTTGTTGCGGACGTAGCTTTTGCTTTTGGCTTCTTAGCAGCTGCTTTTTTCGGTGATGCTGCCGAGACAACCTTTTAGGCTTAGCACTTGTAGTTTTAGGTTTCGGTGTTTTTGGCTTTGCTGCGCTCGACTTTGCCGCCTTTGCTGTTGTGGGCTTTGCTTTAATGGTTCCTACTTTCTTTGCATCTTTGGCCTTCGCTTTGTCTGCTTTCTTTTTGTCGGTACTCTTTTTGGTCACCACAGCCTTTGATAACTTCTTATCAGCAGCGCCCTTAACTTTTTTGGTGGCAGATATACTCTTCTTTTTGGCTGCTGCCGATGCAGTTACCTTCTTAGATTTCTTCTCTATAGAGGATGCCTTTGGCTTGGGCTCCTTTTTAGAAGATGCAGACAGCTTAAATGAACCAGATGCACCCTTCCCTTTTGTTTGGATCAACTTTCCACTCGCAACCGAATTCTTCAGGTACTTCTTAATGAATGGAGCTAGCTTCTGGGCATCGCACTTGTAAGTGGCACTGATATATTTCTTAATAGCCAAGAGGGATGAGCCTCCACGTTCCTTTAGATTTTTTATCGATGCATCCACCATCTGCTGAGTTGGTGGGTGTGTTGGAGGGACCGCTGCTTTCTTTGCCTTAGATACGGATGCAGATGCTGGCTTTTTAGCAGCCACCTTCTTCTCAGCCGAGGCTGTTTGGGGAGTCACGGGGGGACGCGGATACTGCAACTGCGGAATCAGACATTTTGTATTATTCACTTTATAACAAACGAAACGAAACGTTTTATTTTTTGTTAATTGGAAAATATCATGAATTTTGGTCACCCGTTTGAATGAGAATCGAGGAGGAAGGCCGAACGAGAATGTTTGTGCCATTGAATGTACGATACGCAAAAGTTTACAATTACCATTTTATTGACTTGTATTTTTAAACATTTTAAATTAGATATCCAAACTAAATATGTATTAGATTGTATTCTCAAATGTTTGAAAAATTCATAAAACTAATTTTTGCTTACTTTTATATAATTTCATGATTTTTTATTGCCCCTCAAAGTCTAACTTTGTATGAATGCAAAATAAGTTATCTTGGAAAAATTATGGTTTTAATTAGATAATAATAAAAATGTTTATATATCAATTTGAAAGATAATAGTTCATTAATTTGTTTATTAAATACAACTATCAATATGAACAATCCCTATAGATTTATAAATAACATTTGATTTCAACTAAACCATTTGCCGTTAAAAACAGTCATGCTTTTGAGCCAACGCAATACAAAAATCATTCGTAAAAATAAAATCTAATAATAAAAATGTTTATATATCAATTTAAAAGATAATAATTCATTAATTTGTTAATAAAATACAACTATTAATATGAACAATCCCTATAGTTTCAAAAATAACATTTGATTTCAACTAAACCATTTGCCGTTAAAAACAGTCATGCTTTTGAGCCAACGCAATACAAAAATCATTCGTAAAAATAAAATCTAATAATAAAAATTGTTATATATCAATTTAAAAGATAATAATTCATTAATTTGTTAATAAAATACAACTATTAATATGAAGAAACCCTATAGATTTATACATTAAATATGATTTCATTTCGTTAAAAACACTCATGCTTCTAAGCCAGCGTAATAAAAAAATATTTCAGAATTATGAATTCTTCCCTTTATCATTAAAAATATTTTAATAAATATAAATTACAAAATTAGAATGAAAATTTTATGTTATTATTTTCTTTACTTCAAACATATAATCATTTAATACCATCATATTCAAAATCACATTTCAGATACACTTATCTTGCGCAAAGAAATACATCAGTGTTAAAATATTACTTTATCTTGTAACACAAGGCACAAACTATACAAAATATATAAAAACTAATATAGTTTACTTTTTACTTGTATATAAAAATGTTTTAAGGACACATAATCAGAAATATGTCATATTTGAATTGAAAAGCAATTGGCTTACCACTGTAACACTAAACGCCTTATAAAAATGCAATTTTTGAAAATCAAATAAAGCTATATTGTGCTATTTAAAAACAAAAGACTTTCTTTATATTACATTTTATATCTATGATCGATCGATTTATTTTTGAGATCAACTGAAATCGAAAAAATTGAAAAAGTTGAAGCGAAAATAGAAATCTCCTTGTTAGAAATATTGTGGTCCTGAAAAGGACCGATTTGTTGGATGTTGCTTGTAATATCTACAAAAGAGAATAGCGAAGCAATTTAAGCGCGCTCGCCACGGATACGTCTGGCCAGTTGAATGTCCTTGGGCATGATCGTGACGCGTTTGGCATGAATGGCGCACAAATTTGTATCTTCGAATAGGCCAACCAAGTAGGCTTCGCTAGCTTCCTGCAGAGCCATTACAGCTGAGCTTTGGAAACGAAGGTCAGTCTTGAAATCCTGAGCGATTTCACGGACTAAACGCTGGAACGGCAACTTGCGTATAAGCAATTCTGTGCTCTTCTGGTAACGACGAATTTCACGCAGAGCAACTGTACCAGGGCGATAGCGATGAGGTTTTTTCACACCGCCAGTAGCTGGCGCACTTTTACGTGCTGCCTTAGTAGCCAACTGCTTACGAGGAGCCTTGCCTCCAGTAGACTTCCGAGCGGTCTGCTTTGTACGAGCCATTTTTCACTTCAATTCAATTCAACCTTACACTGACACAATTCTAAACACAATGATCGGTCGAAATTATTCCACACTCTTATATAGCAAACTGGTGGTGCGTTAGAAAGAGATCGACATATTCGTGATCGACAAATAGTGATCGTGTTACTCTACTCGGCTGTTGTAAATGTTGCAAGGGTAGTGTGTGAGCGGGATGCAAGCATTATGTGCTCTCTCAAGTTTTCGGATATTTCGGTATAAATAGCAGTGGGCCTGATCGTAGGCATTATTGTATTTCTGACATTCGTGAAGTGCGTATATATATATACATAAAAAGTGAAAAATGACTGGTCGTGGTAAAGGTGGCAAAGGCTTGGGTAAAGGAGGTGCAAAGCGTCATCGCAAAGTGTTGCGTGATAATATCCAGGGTATCACGAAGCCAGCTATCCGTCGTTTAGCTCGTCGTGGTGGCGTGAAGCGAATCTCTGGACTAATCTATGAAGAAACCCGTGGCGTTCTCAAGGTCTTTTTGGAAAATGTTATTCGCGATGCTGTCACATATACCGAACATGCCAAGAGGAAGACAGTCACAGCCATGGATGTTGTCTATGCATTGAAGAGGCAAGGTCGTACACTGTACGGTTTTGGCGGTTAAGAAAAAACGAGTATAACAAGCAACTTATTTTCACAACAATCGGTCCTTTTCAGGACCACCAAAATATTAAAAGAGCTTAAAAATGCGAAATTCAATTATAATTGTCCTTAATATAGACCCGTTATAAAAGTTGTCTAGCTGCGAAATAAATGAGAACAGACGAACGATGACCAGCAACCAACTTTTGAGCATGAATGATTATAAATGAGACTGTACTGTACTGTAAATGACTGTACAGTGACGGTAGTCACACATGTGACATGTCTGCATATTTTGAATTGCTCACTTATTACTTATTAAATTATATTTTTATTTTGTTGCAGAGCTAGAAAGCTGAAATTTGGTTTGTAGGTCCGCGTCGACCACCCAAGATCACGAGCTATGGCGGATATTTTTCCGCCCATTGAGGGCGTGGCAAATCGGACAAAACTTTATCTCCTAAAGTTATAAACCTAGAATGCTGAAATTTGGCACGTAAGCTGATGTTTTAATTCTATAAAGATGGGTGAAAAAATTATATATCTACGCCTACTAGGGGCTTGAAGATATAGTGATTTTTCGAATTCGGCTAGAGACCTGAAATTTGGTATATATACGCGGGTTGACCACCCAAGTCCAACGAGCTATGGTAGATATATCTCCGCCCATTGGGGGCGTGGCAAACCGCAAAAGTTTATATCTCCTACAGTTTAAGAGCTAGAAGCTTTAAATTTTGATAGTTGAGTTGAGATAGTTGAGGAGGCTACCAGTACTCCAGTACTCCTCTATCGATGCCCCAAAAATAATTTTTAAGCTTCTTTGGGGGGCGTGGCATATCGAAAAATACCCTGTAATGTTAACATTTTTTGAGCGTAAGAATTCAAATTTTGCATTTAGGTTACCGGTTGCTCGTTCTAAGAACTGGCCAAATATGAGGAGTCTACGGCCACTAGGGGCGTCGCAATCGGCATTTATTGTGCCCATATTGCGGCATTTATATGCGTCACCATCTATTTATGTATTTGTTCACATAAATAGGCTTAATAGGCATTGATAGCACGGAAGGAAACATTTTTATAAAATTGATAAAATATAAAAAAAACTAAAATAACAAACAAATTTGCAATTTACAAAAACGAGTTTTCCGCGGGATTTGAACTCGCACCCAAGCCGAATAGCATGTTCATGTCAAAATATCTAAAATAAAGATGGCCGGCGCTTCTGCCTACAGCACCACCGCATCGTTTTAAAAAACAATAATTAAAACGAAATCACATTATTGTTATGACGCCACATAGCAAAATAAAGCCAGTGTAGCAGCTGGAAATTCAAAAACAATGCAAAGACAAATCAATCGCTGCGAGATTCTTAGAATATGCTAGAGCACGCATTTATGTGTGCATACATACACACATACACATGAGCGCGTGTATAAGGCTGGAATACTTGATGCTATGCGAGCAGACTTATATACATATATACATACATATGTATGTACTTGCGTATATGTATTTGAGGGCTGTTTAAGAAGAAACAAATTTAAACTTATAAAATTATTCGACTAAGAAAAAGAAAAGTATTAAGTGCCATTCATTCAAGCTCGCACCTTCCCAACAAAATATCTATTTTATAAAAAACGAAATATGTATGAAAAAAAAAAACAAAATAATAATAATAATAATAGCATCGAAGAGGTTTTGAACCTCCCCTACTATAACATAATTTGCGTCGCCCTTAGCACCCGCGCCACTGTTTTGCTCCATCAGACAGTTACTAAAATAGAATAGCATAATAAGAGAGCGTCATCAGACAAAACTACAGTAACGGCTAGAAAGTCCAGAAATCAATCGAAATTCTAAGAATGTGAGAAAAGGCGCGCTCCTGTCTGTACGCATAGAATAGACGATGAGTGTGTGCACATGTATAGGAAAATCGCGCTGATCTGCTGCTAGCTTGAAGCCAGTATCCAATATATGGATATAAATATATATTATTAATTCAAAATTGTATGTAATTTTAATGCAATGATGCAATGATGCAATGATCATAGCAATAGCTATCGATGATTTTCCAATTTTAATGGGATCATGCCCTGTTTCTGGTTGACAGCGTTTGGGCTGTGAATGAGTCTTCTGCAATCGGTATCGCCCCCGACTTGTTCTTATTTTTGTAGACTAATATATGAAAAATCGCATCTCTTTTGTACTTTTGGTCGTCCTGAAAAGGACGTTTGGTTTCCATGTGCACTAATTCGTAATTTAAGCCTTCTTTTCGGTCTTCTTGGGCAACAGAACTGCTTGGATGTTAGGCAACACACCGCCCTGGGCAATAGTGACGCCCGAAAGGAGTTTATTCAACTCTTCATCGTTGCGGATGGCCAATTGCAGATGGCGAGGGATAATTCTGGTTTTCTTGTTGTCGCGGGCTGCATTACCAGCCAACTCCAAAACTTCAGCGGCCAAATATTCCATAACAGCCGCCAAGTAAACTGGAGCACCGGCACCAACACGCTCGGCATAGTTGCCCTTGCGAAGAAGCCGATGAATACGACCAACGGGAAACTGCAGGCCAGCGCGGTTTGAGCGCGACTTTGCCTTTCCCTTCACTTTTCCACCTTTACCACGACCAGACATTATATTCCTTTTATTCTTCTTACACTTTTTCACTCAACAAACAAGAATCGAATGCCCAAAACCCGAACAATGTCAACTTATACTTTTTTACCTACCTACTTTTTCAGCTAAAGAGGGTGAGTTGTGCTGTGCGCAAACATGAAAACGTTGTTCGAAAAATCTTACAAACGTTAACCAAGTTCTATATTTCTGTCAAACATTTGGGAAGTGAGTAAAAGTGAACTTGAGTGAATAATACAATAATAGTAATGCCGCCTAAAACAAGTGGAAAGGCAGCCAAAAAGGCTGGTAAGGCCCAGAAGAATATTACCAAGAATGATAAGAAGAAGAAGCGCAAGAGGAAGGAAAGTTATGCCATCTATATTTACAAAGTGCTAAAGCAGGTCCATCCTGACACTGGAATCTCGTCGAAAGCAATGAGCATCATGAACAGCTTCGTGAACGACATTTTTGAGCGTATTGCTGCTGAGGCCTCTCGTTTAGCACACTACAACAAACGTTCAACGATTACCAGTCGGGAAATCCAAACTGCAGTCCGTCTTCTGTTGCCCGGAGAGTTGGCCAAGCACGCTGTCAGTGAAGGAACAAAGGCAGTAACCAAGTACACTAGCTCCAAGTAAATCTTACCTCGGTGTATGCAGAACATCCAAAAGAAGAAGCAAAAGGCCCTTTTCAGGGCCACAAATCTTTTTTTCAAAGAATATTAAATATTTCAATGAATGTACCAAATGTACCAAAAATGCCCAACAAGAACGTACAACTATCAAATCTAACTCTCTCTTCCTGAGTGAAGAGCAATATTCTTATCAGAAAAAAATTTTTGTTTGTCTTTTTATACCCTGAGCCCATTTTCAATGGGAAATCAGGGTATAATGGTTTTGTTGATATGTATGTAACAGGCAGAAGGAGGCGTGGCAGACCCACAAAGTATATACTTGATCAGGGCGACGAGTTGAGTCGATTTGGCCCGGTCCGTCCGTCCGTCTGTCCGTATGTTTGAACGCGTCGATTTCAGAACATAGAAGAGCTAGAGACTTCAATTTTTGTTTAATGTTCGTATTTACAGCGCGGATATCAAGTTTATTACTAACAATCAATAACTCATCCCGTTCTTTTTATCGATAAAAAAAACCTTATCGAAAATCAGTTATTAAATTATATCTCCTACATCTTTAAAGATAGTCTCCAATTTTTAAATGTATACTTGTATGCATTTTGTACAACTTCTGTTTTTGATAAAGTTTACCCCCCCACCCCTCACCCACTTTTTTGTAAAAGGCGTATTTCAAATACTAGAGACTTGTACTTTGGTAAGTGCACGCATTGCATTGATGCACGATCTGAAAGTTTCATGAAGATCGTTCTCATAGTAAGCGCACACTGCAGCCCATGCGTGTTGCTTGTATATATATATATATATATATATATATATATATATATATATATATATATATATATTTATTTATTGCTCGAAGGGTTCAGGAGATCTCGTAGTCGAGCAGTCTCGACTAGAGCTTTCTTATTTGTTTTACCTTACGATCTTTAAATTGGCGCTCTCCTTTTTCATTGGCTTATAGATACGCTTATGAAAGTATTTTTTCTCTAAGAAATATGTAATAGTAGTCCTGAAAAGGACTTTGATTAATTACCAATTTCATAGTTTTGAAATTCGGCCGAGTAATTCCGAAGTGAAATTACTTCTTTGTTGCGGACGTAGCTTTTGCTTTTGGCTTCTTAGCAGCTGCTTTTTTCGGTGATGCTGCCGAGACAACCTTTTTAGGCTTAGCACTTGTAGTTTTAGGTTTCGGTGTTTTTGGCTTTGCTGCGCTCGACTTTGCCGCCTTTGCTGTTGTGGGCTTTGCTTTAATGGTTCCTACTTTCTTTGCATCTTTGGCCTTCGCTTTGTCTGCTTTCTTTTTGTCGGTACTCTTTTTGGTCACCACAGCCTTTGATAACTTCTTATCAGCAGCGCCCTTAACTTTTTTGGTGGCAGATATACTCTTCTTTTTTGGCTGCTGCCGATGCAGTTACCTTCTTAGATTTCTTCTCTATAGAGGATGCCTTTGGCTTGGGCTCCTTTTTAGAAGATGCAGACAGCTTAAATGAACCAGATGCACCCTTCCCTTTTGTTTGGATCAACTTTCCACTCGCAACCGAATTCTTCAGGTACTTCTTAATGAATGGAGCCAGCTTCTGGGCATCGCACTTGTAAGTGGCACTGATATATTTCTTAATAGCCAAGAGGGATGAGCCTCCACGTTCCTTTAGATTTTTTATCGATGCATCCACCATCTGCTGAGTTGGTGGGTGTGTTGGAGGGACCGCTGCTTTCTTTGCCTTAGATACGGATGCAGATGCTGGCTTTTTAGCAGCCACCTTCTTCTCAGCCGAGGCTGTTTGGGGAGTCACGGGGGACGCGGATACTGCAACTGCGGAATCAGACATTTTGTATTATTCACTTTATAACAAACGAAACGAAACGTTTTATTTTTTGTTAATTGGAAAATATCATGAATTTTGGTCACCCGTTTGAATGAGAATCGAGGAGGAAGGCCGAACGAGAATGTTTGTGCCATTGAATGTACGATACGCAAAAGTTTACAATTACCATTTTATTGACTTGTATTTTTAAACATTTTAAATTAGATATCCAAACTAAATATGTATTAGATTGTATTCTCAAATGTTTGAAAAATTCATAAAACTAATTTTTGCTTACTTTTATATAATTTCATGATTTTTTATTGCCCCTCAAAGTCTAACTTTGTATGAATGCAAAATAAGTTATCTTGGAAAAATTATGGTTTTAATTAGATAATAATAAAAATGTTTATATATCAATTTGAAAGATAATAGTTCATTAATTTGTTTATTAAATACAACTATCAATATGAACAATCCCTATAGATTTATAAATAACATTTGATTTCAACTAAACCATTTGCCGTTAAAAACAGTCATGCTTTTGAGCCAACGCAATACAAAAATCATTCGTAAAAATAAAATCTAATAATAAAAATGTTTATATATCAATTTAAAAGATAATAATTCATTAATTTGTTAATAAAATACAACTATTAATATGAACAATCCCTATAGTTTCAAAAATAACATTTGATTTCAACTAAACCATTTGCCGTTAAAAACAGTCATGCTTTTGAGCCAACGCAATACAAAAATCATTCGTAAAAATAAAATCTAATAATAAAAATTGTTATATATCAATTTAAAAGATAATAATTCATTAATTTGTTTATTAAATACAACTATTAATATGGAGAAACCCTATAGTTTTAAAAATAACATTTGATTTCAACCAAAACATTTGCCGTTAAAAACAGTCATGCTTTTGAGCCAACGCAATACAAAAATCATTCGTAAAAATAAAATCTAATAATAAAAATTGTTGTATATCAATTTAAAAGATAATAATTCATTAATTTGTTAATAAAATACAACTATTAATATGAACAATCCCTATAGTTTTAAAAATAACATTTGATTTCAACTAAAACATTTGCCGTTAATTACAGTCATGCTTTTGAGCCAACGCAATACAAAAATCATTCGTAAAAATAAAATCTAATAATAAAAATTGTTGTTTATCAATATAAAAGATAATAATTCATTAATTTGTTAATAAAATACAACTATTAATATGAAGAAACCCTATAGATTTATACATTAAATATGATTTCATTTCGTTAAAAACACTCATGCTTCTAAGCCAGCGTAATAAAAAAATATTTCAGAATTATGAAATCTTCCCTTTAACATTAAAAATATTTTAATAAATATAAATTACAAAATTAGAATGAAAATTTTATGTTATTATTTTCTTTACTTCAAACATATAATCATTTCATACCATCATATTCAAAATCACATTTCAGATACACTTATCTTGCGCAAAGAAATACATCAGTGTTAAAATATTACTTTATCTTGTAACACAAGGCACAAACTATACAAAATATATAAAAACTAATATAGTTTACTTTTTACTTGTATATAAAAATGTTTTAAGGACACATAATCAGAAATATGTCATATTTGAATTGAAAAGCAATTGGCTTACCACTGTAACACTAAACGCCTTATAAAAATGCAATTTTTGAAAATCAAATAAAGCTATATTGTGCTATTTAAAAACAAAAGACTTTCTTTATATTACATTTTTTATCTATGATCGATCGATTTATTTTTGAGATCAACTGATATCGAAAAAAAATTGAAAAAAGTTGAAGCGAAAATAGAAATCTCCTTGTTAGAAATATTGTGGTCCTGAAAAGGACCGATTTGTTGGATGTTGCTTGTAATATCTACAAAAGAGAATAGCGAAGCAATTTAAGCGCGCTCGCCACGGATACGTCTGGCCAGTTGAATGTCCTTGGGCATGATCGTGACGCGTTTGGCATGAATGGCGCACAAATTTGTATCTTCGAATAGGCCAACCAAGTAGGCTTCGCTAGCTTCCTGCAGAGCCATTACAGCTGAGCTTTGGAAACGAAGGTCAGTCTTGAAATCCTGAGCGATTTCACGGACTAAACGCTGGAACGGCAACTTGCGTATAAGCAATTCTGTGCTCTTCTGGTAACGACGAATTTCACGCAGAGCAACTGTACCAGGGCGATAGCGATGAGGTTTTTTCACACCGCCAGTAGCTGGCGCACTTTTACGTGCTGCCTTAGTAGCCAACTGCTTACGAGGAGCCTTGCCTCCAGTAGACTTCCGAGCGGTCTGCTTTGTACGAGCCATTTTTCACTTCAATTCAATTCAACCTTACACTGACACAATTCTAAACACAATGATCGGTCGAAATTATTCCACACTCTTATATAGAAAACTGGTGGTGCGTTAGAAAGAGATCGACATATTCGTGATCGACAAATAGTGATCGTGTTACTCTACTCGGCTGTTGTAAATGTTGCAAGGGTAGTGTGTGAGCGGGATGCAAGCATTATGTGCTCTCTCAAGTTTTCGGATATTTCGGTATAAATAGCAGTGGGCCTGGTCGTAGGCATTATAGTATTTCTGACATTCGTGAAGTGCGTATATATATATATACATAAAAAGTGAAAAATGACTGGTCGTGGTAAAGGTGGCAAAGGCTTGGGTAAAGGAGGTGCAAAGCGTCATCGCAAAGTGTTGCGTGATAATATCCAGGGTATCACGAAGCCAGCTATCCGTCGTTTAGCTCGTCGTGGTGGCGTGAAGCGAATCTCTGGACTAATCTATGAAGAAACCCGTGGCGTTCTCAAGGTCTTTTTGGAAAATGTTATTCGCGATGCTGTCACATATACCGAACATGCCAAGAGGAAGACAGTCACAGCCATGGATGTTGTCTATGCATTGAAGAGGCAAGGTCGTACACTGTACGGTTTTGGCGGTTAAGAAAAAACGAGTATAACAAGCAACTTATTTTCACAACAATCGGTCCTTTTCAGGACCCCTAACATTTCTTTAAAAGAGCTTAAAAATGCGAAACTCAATAACTATTCGATTCTCGTTAATAAAACTCGGAACACTTGATAAGTGCAGCATCTGTTGTTATTTAGCTCGAAACAGTTCTCGGCCTTATCGAAGTGAAGTATCTGATCCTAATTATTTTTCTGAGTTGTGAAAAATGATAAAAACAGTGTGGAATGGAATGGCACGCAAGCCAAGTGGAAACAAGTGAATTAGTGAAGAAGAAACAAGTGAACTAAAAGCAAAGACACAACTGTGAAGTGCAGTGAAAAAAAGTGGCATGGACAAGAAAGAAAAAAGGAAGCACACACTAAAAATACAAAATAAAGAACGTGTTAAAAAGGTCTGCCGGCAAATCTGCCGGAGCCTACAAAAGAAAAGAAAAACAGTGCCTGTGCATATGCACGAAATACAAAATCTGTGCATTAATAGAAACGAAAAAAACAACAAAATGTCAGAAAAACATAATACATCTATGTCATCACTAGATGAATATCTAGATGACGAAAGTGAGTCAGTGATGATGCAATATGATGAAATTGATGAAAGTGAACAAGTCATTTTGAACAAAAAACAACATGCACAAATGATGAAAGAACTCATTTTAACAAGAGAGCAGATAAAAATACAACAACAACTAATCCAACATCAAAAAGAACAATTACAAGTCTTCAATAATATGACAAAAATGCAAACAAACACAACAAGCAACAATGAAAACAACATACTACAAGGCAACAAATTTGCCGCACTATATCAACACGAAGAAGACAATAAAAACATTAACGACATCGAATACCCACCACTGCACACAGCCACCAGAGCCTCGAAAAAACAAAAAAGGAAAGCGACATCACCAGCATCAACAGCAACGAAAAACAAAAGCAAGAAACAGCAAAACACCCCCCCAGAAGTAGACGACAACAACGGCGACATCAACGGCGACATCAACGGCGACATCAACGGCGACATCAACGGCGACATCAACGGCGACATCAACGGCGACATCAACGGCGACAACAACAATAGCAGCAACAACATCAACAATGAACCAACGCAGACAACCAACATCAAAATTCCGGCCATCACAATCTACAACAGGACCCCCGAGGAAATGGAAGATATGCTACTGCCCAAGATATCAAAAAGTAATTATAGACTAAATATAATAAATAAAAACATAATCCTAGTTAATGTATATAACTTAACAAACTTTATGCATCTCAAAGAAGTGCTAACAAATAACAATAGAAACTACTACACATATACCCCTAGTTCCCTCAAACCTTACAACCTCATAATAAAAAAACTACCCCCAGCATGCTTTACACAAGCAGAAGTAAAAACAGCATTACTAGAAGCAAACAATGAAATAGAAATACTAACACTAAAACCATTTAAAGACAAATTCTGGCTACTCCAAATTAAGAAATCCCCAAACATAAAACAAATATTTAATATAAAAAACATACTAAACTGTAAAATAGTAATAGAACCATTTAACACACACAACAAAATACACCAATGCCATAATTGCCAAAGATATGGCCATGTTGAAAGTAATTGCAAAATGCCATATCGATGCATGAAATGCACCAACACACATAGCCCAGGCAACTGCACAGTGACCAAAGAGGACCCAAATAGTAAAGTAGAATGCGTCAACTGTAAGGGAAACCATACAGCAAACGCCAAAGTATGTCCAATCAAAATAGAAATATTAAATAAATTACAAGCTAAGAAAACAAATACGACAACCAAAAACAGTAAATCAATAAACAAAGCCACAACAGCCTTAAATAGCCCCATACAACAAAACCTCAAGTTTTCATCCCTCTTCACAACACCAAGTCCACAAACCAATAGTCAGGCCCTCCCAAGCAATATAACAATAACTAACCAAAAACTTAGAGAGCACATGGCAAAGAAATTAAACCAAAAACCCACCCTCTCATTAGATGGACTAAATAAAGATATGGAAACTTTCTTTGGCAAAAACATAATAGACTGCATTCATATAATGCAAAAACTAACTAAAAAATACCCCACAAATAATGCAATAGACCCAAACGAAAATAATAAAGTCAAACAAGCTTTATTGCTAGATTTCCTATTTGAAATAGCACAATGAATAGTAAAATAATGTTCCAAAACGTTAACTCATTAGTCTCTGCACACAAAAAACACGAACTGAACATATACTTAGACAAACACAAGCCCATTGCCATGCTAATCGCGGAACATAGAACAAACACAAAAAACACACCCATCCTCACAAACTACCAATTCATTAGACAAACCTTACACGCATCACATGCAAATATAGCCCAAAGACGTAATATTGCAGATCCTGGCACCTCTGTAGCCATATGCCTGAAAAATGGATTACAATATAAAATAATAGATATTCCACAGCTTAAATACATTGAAGCTGTGGCAATACAAATATCACTCCGAATCCCAAATTACAATATACAGCACCTTATATTAACATCCCTATACAAACGCCCAGGCAATCCACTACTGCTTAGTGACCTTAAATTAATTAAAGACACATTAAACAGTAATAATAGTAAAATAATAATAGGATGTGACCTAAACTCAAAACACCCAACCTGGCACCTACCAAACCACAACCCAAAACATTCAAATAATCTTGGAATCACATTATACATTTGGTTACTAAGGGAACCAAACCTTATAATCCACCCCCCAATGGAACCAACCCGAACAAACAGTAAAACAGCCTGCTCCATAGACTTCTTTATAACATCCAAAGACCTAACCATAACATCCCACAACATCTGCCACACCACTAATGACTTTCCCTCTGACCACCTAGGGATACAAATAAACATACAAACAGATCAAAAACACATACTAAAATTTAAACCAGAAATAACTCACAACTATAACAAAATAAACACACTAATGTGGAATAAAATAATATTAGAAAACTTAAACCCAATACAAAAAAACAATAACCTAACTGCACGAGAAATCGATGCACACATAGAAAATCAAAATACAGCATTCAACATAGCAATAAACTCCCCAATAGCCATCCCAAAAATCAAAACCCTCCCTACCAAACCAAATCCTACAATAAAACTAAACCCACACTGCCTAGCACTAATCAAACATAGGCAAAACATTAGAAACATACTGCACAGACGACTACTACACTTAACAAGTAACGAAAGGGCCTACCTGCGTAATCTAATAAAGAAACTCAAATTTCAAATAACTAAACAAATTGAAATAAGCAACATGATAAACATCGAATATAAATTAAAACAAATAGACATCTGTAAAATAGGATTAAAAAAAACTGCAACAGTTAAACCCCCAAAAACCAAAAACCAAAAACACAAATCCTAAAAAATAATATCACATTAACAACAATAGAAAAGAACAAAATAGACTTACAAACCCCAACAGAATTAAAAACCACATTTAAAAAAATAAATGCATTAGCTTGGCAATACGAACAAGTACATAGACAAAACGATACAATAAACGACAACGCAACACACAACCAACACACTAGACACATTAACAATGAAATCGCCCAACTAACAGAAACACATACTAGTCCAATAGTTCAATTTACAAAAAACGCAAAACGCAGAAGGCAATTGGGCAGGTGCCCAAGAAATTGGATTCACCAATGCACTCCAATTGCTAGAGTGGCTACGTTCCAAAAATAACAAAAAAAACTGCGGGCCCAGACGGTACCAGCAATTTCCTCCTAAAACACTGCAACCTCCTAGTACTAAAACATATTGCAATTCTTTTTAATCACTGCTTCAATATAAACTACTTTCCGGTTACTTGCAAACGTAGCAAAATCATACCAATACCTAAGCCAAAAATGGATCCCCATAATCTAAAAAGCTACAGACCAATATCAATCCTGTCCGCTATCAGTCTGCTATTTGAAAAAATGTTACTACAGCTAATAAAAAACACATAGAAACACCAAATATTCAAACCATTCCAGATAGGCTTCAGAGAAAACCTATCAATTACCAACGCACTTTCAATAGCCAACTTTTTCATACATAACAATATTGCAAAAAAACGAGCCGTAATAGCCTGTGCACTAGACATGGAAAAGTCATTTGACACAGTGTGGACGAACGGACTCGTTTACAAAATGGACAGATTACATTTCGATAAGAACATAACACGGACAATACTCAACTACCTGACAGATCGCACCTTTTACGTAACAGGACCGGGCGGTACAGAGAACTCAATGATAAGAGCAATAACAGCAGGTGTCCCACAGGGCTCACTACTAGCACCCATCCTCTTCAACATATACCTAGCAGACATACCAGAATACATACATCCCCCTAATATGAGAAATACCCCACGCATACAACCTATCATTTATGCAGATGACATATTATTACTATCGGCAGGCGCATGGGCAGCGACAGCCGAAATGAACCTGAACAGATATCTAACCCAATTAAACAACTACTTCATAACTTGGAAAATAAAAATAAATAATGAAAAAAGCACTGGTTGCATATTTAAAGGACCTAAAACAAAAAATGTAAAAAAAAATGCACGAAACTTCACACCCAAAATATACATAGACAGAAATAGCCAAATCAACATAAAACCCGAATAAAAATACTTGGGCGTCATCTTTGACACAAAACTCAAATTTCAAAAAGACATAGAACACATACTAAAAAGAGCAAAAATACAATTCCATAGCATAGCCCACATCTTTAAGCAATTAGAGACTACCCCATACTTGCCAAATAGAAAACTAATTAAAATACGCACATTAGCATATAAAAAAATCATACAGCCTGTACTAACCCATGGTTACGTGGCTTGGTTCAATATAGAATCCAAACAAATGGAACAGATAAACCTATTCGAAAGAAAAATGTTGCGGTACACAATAGGGAAAAGTGCACACAACCCCCACACCCAACATTACATACAAAACTCTAAGCTATACAAACAAACAAAAATCAAACGCATAGACGTACATAATTTTAACATACTAGAAAAATTCATAGAAAAAAACCGAAATTCTACAAATCATCTAATCCAAAGCAGCATAGAACATTAAAGAATCCCCTTCATACTTCAGACTGAACAATTAACAATAAACCACATAAATAGCCTAAAAGAAAAAGGAATAATATATGACTCGAATAATAAGCTTATATTTTATCATAGGAAACACCTATCCATCAACCCAAACGATGGGCTTGTGTATAACACTCATTAATAATTAGACTGAAATTAATACTTTTATTACATTATATTATTGATTAGTTTTAAGTAGTCAGTAACAGTAAAATTATAATTGAACCACTAATAGAGAACAACAAAATACACCAATGTCACAATTGCCAAAGATATGGACATGTTGTAAGTAATTGCAAAATGCCATATCGATGCATAAAATGTACCAACACACATAACCCAGGCAACTGCACAGTGACCAAAGAGGACCCAAATAGTAAAGTAGAATGCGTCAACTGTAAGGGAAACCATACAGCAAACGCCAATGTATGTCCAATCAAGATAGAAATACTAAATAAATTACTAGCTAAGAAAACTAACACAATAACCAAAAACAATAAAACAATAAACAAAGCCACAACAGCCTTAAATAGCCCCATTCAACAAAATCTCAAGTTTTCATCTCTCTTCACAACACCAAGTCCACAAACCAATAGTCAGGCACTCCCAAGCAATATAACAATAACCAACCAAAAACTTAGAGAGCACATAGCAAAGAAGTTAAATAACCAAAAACCCACCCTCTCATTAGATGGACCAAATAAAGATATGGAAACTTTCTTTGGCAAAAACATAATAGACTGCATTAATATAATGCAAAAACTAACTTAAAAATACCCCACAAATAATACAATAGACCCAAACGAAACTAATAAGGTCAAACAAGCTCTAATACTAGATTTCCTATTTGAAATAACACAATGAATAGTAAAATAATTTTTTAAAACGTTAACTCATTAGTCTCTGCGCAACTCTGCTGACCATGGCACCTCTGTAGCCATATGCCTAAAAAACGGAGCACAACTCCAATACATTGAAGCTGTGGCAATACAAATCAATACATAATAGCTGCCTCCATATACAAACAACCACAACACCCATCAGTGACCTAAAAACTACCCAACTCACATTAAACAAACATAATGGTAAAATAATAATAGGATGTGATTTAAATGCTAAACATCCATCTTGGAACCTTCCAATCACAATATCCGACACATAAATCCACAAATCGACTGAATCGACCAAATCTAATCCAATCGACAAAAAATACTTTTTTGAAAAAAAAAAAAAAAAATAATTACAACAATTAATATTGCTTTGAAAGCATAAAAAAGGACTGCTAAGGAAGCATTTATTGTTATATTATTATTTTATTCATTTTGATTCTCAATGTAATGAAAAAGACTGCTAAGAAAGCATTTGTTATATTATTTTCTAATCACAAGACTACGAAAAATTCGTAAATTGATATAGTTTTAAGTTCTGTTAATTATATTGTTAAGTAGTGCTGGGCGCAACATCGATGTAACATCGATACATCGATGTTTGAAATAAAATGAGAAACATCGATGTTTGTTTTTCGATGATCGATGTTTTGTATAAATGTTCCCACCACTAAATTTACTGGTTTCTATACATTAAGCAAAAATCGTGTTGTAAGCTTGGTAAGAAGAAAATTTGCATTTATTTATTTCTTTATTTTATTTTTTATTTATTATTTTTGTAGGATATAGCCCTATAATTTAAAACAGGAGTGTCCCACAAGGTGGAATAGTGCTTTTTATATGGTAGAGCGCATTTTAAGTACTCATGTCGCCATCGCAAAGGTACTGCTGAACACCCCAAAAGCAGTGTTGCCACTATCTGCGGATGAGATTCTTGTGTTGGAGGACTTAAAGCTTCTACTCGCTCCTTTTGACCACGCGACAAAAAGGGCATCATCGAGTAGTTCACTGACAACATCAATAATTATTCCAATTGTATACGGACTTATACATAATTTAGAAAAAATTAATGTCCGACTCGTCTCTGATGATAGTCGTGAGGCATACAATTCATTTATGGAAGGAATTTGACAAAGGCTCATGCAATACGAAAAACGCACAGTCACGCGAATAGCAACTCTTTTGGATCCCAGATTCAAAAAGGAAGGTTTTCTATCGATTGCGAATGCCAGCGAATCCCAAAAAATTTTAGAAAATGAGCTTGCTACACTCTACAGCGTTTTGCCCGCGTCTCCTACTACCGCGTCTCCTACTACCGAACCAGAACTTTTTGAGTTCTTGGAAGAAAATATTTCAAAAAAAGTACGAAGTGGACGAGTGGACTCTATTTTGGCACTTCGTAAATATTTTATGTCCGAAAATTTATCATCATCATCAAGTCCATTAGACTATTGGAAGGTAATGTTTCTCAGATATAAGATGATTTAAAATTATATTGAGAGATGTTTAGCAAAGCTGGACTACTTTTAAGCGAAAAAAGAAGCTCGCAGAAATCAAAAAATGTTGACATACTGGTGTTCATCAACAAAAACGATTGGGTCTCAAATGAGACCCATTAGAATATTAGATGTTAAGTTTCCCATACTTAGATTAATTTTAAATAATGATATTAATAACAATGTAATTGCAGATCTTAAAATACGATAATTTGAAAAAAAAGACTGATGGAGTGATAAATTTTTTATTTACTTTTGTTTTTGTTTCTTTTTTATTTTTAAGTTATGAAATGGATTACACGCGAAAATATATAATTTAATTTTATTAAGAATATAAACGTTGAATTAATTTATAATAAAAAAAATCTCGATTTTTCATCGATACATCGATGTTTTTTATTGAAAAACATCAAACGTCGATGTATCTCCAGCACTATTGTTAAGTAAACCACTCAATAAAGAAATTAAATAAAACAAGTAAGAAAGCTCTAGTCGAGACTACTCGACTACGAGATCCCCTGAACCCTTGGAGTAATAATAATAATATATAATAATAATAATAGCTATTTCAATAATTTTTCGCGTCTTTCAGCTTACACAAGAAACACGCACACACACACATACACACACACACACACACATACACAAACAATTACATACATATACACACACAAGCATAAACACGCATGGGCGGCAGTGAGCGCTTACTATGAGAACTTAATTGTTTAATAACTTTTTTTATGGACGTACGATCTTCATGAAACTTTCAGATTATGATAATAACATGGATATGCATGTAATTGCCAAAGCACAAGTCTCTAGTATTTGAAATACGCTTTTTACAAAAGTGAGGGTGAGGTGGTGAATTTAAGGGTGGGGGGTAAATTTTAACAAAAACCGAAATTGTATAAATTGCATATAAGCATACATTACAAATTTGGTGACTCTAGCAATAAAGGTGTAGAAGATATAATTTTATAACTGGTTTTCGATAAGGTTTTTTATCGATAAAAAAAGATCGGGATGAGTTATCGATTTTTAATGATAAACTTGATATGCGCGCTGTAATTACGGACATTTTAAAAAAAAATTGAAGTCTCTAGCTCTTATATCTTCTGAAATCGACGCGTTCATACATACGGACAGACGGACAGACGGACGGACGGACAGACGGACAGACAGACGGACAGGGCCAAATCAACTCAGCTCGTCACCCTGATCAAGAATATATATACTTTGTGGGGTCTGCCACGCCTCCTTCTGTCTGTTACATACATTTCAACAAAACCATTATACCCTGATTTCCCATTGAAAATGGCTTCAGGGTATAAAAACTAAGAAAGCATTTATCTAAAAAGCTTTTAAGGAATTGAATCAACGAAAAATAACGGAATTGGTAGAAAACATCGATACATCGATATTTCACATAACATCGATTTATCATTTTGCAAACATCGATTACATCACTAGTCGATGGTAGACTTGGGTACAGTGTTGCCGAATCAGCTATTTTGTAGCTAGATCTGGCTACTTTTTAAGGCCGATTGCTACAAAAATTTTCAAACAGCTTTTAGCTACAAATCTGGCTATTTTCACATATTAAATTTAGCTAAAATGCAAGCGAACTTATAACAAAATCCGCTTCGATATTTTTTAAATGTAAATGATTTAAATGTACTGAACTTTGTGTAGAATTAATACTACAACTGAAGAATAGGTAAGCTTTCTAATATGCTATGCAAAATTCATTTCTTATCAGTTTTTATACCCTGACCCATTGACGCCATCATTTTGTAAAAAACGCATTTCAAGTACTAGAGACTTGTGCTTTGGAATGTACACACATTTTAGCCATATGATCACGTTTTGAAAGTTTCATTAAGATTGTATGTCCACAAAACATATGGATTACGCCGATATGGCAAATGTTGCTATGAGTATAGCGTTCCACTCAACTACCTTAAAAAGGCAAATTATAAAAGCGGCAATGGTGAAAATGACGAGCTGGTGGTCATAGATGAGATATTATCAGAATTAAATCAATAAAGTTGCCTTTTTATGAAAAAACAGCACTGTTTTCTTTTTTGCTACTTTTTCAGCTATTTTAGAAGAAAGTTGGCTACTTCTAGCTACTTTCAGCCTTCGGTTTTGCTACTTTTGCTGAAAAAGTTTCGGCAACACTGATCGCAAAGTTAACGTTTTTTTTCCGCGAATTGTGTATTTCATCAAACTTTCAATGTCGGTAATTAGAAAGCACAGCGAAATTTGGACTCATTTTGAGGACATGGGAACGCAACAGGCTAAATGCAAGATTTGCAAAAGTGTCTTAAGCTGCAAGTCACAAGGCAATTTGAATAGACATTTAAAAGCCAAGCAATCAGCAGCAAAAAAGAGCGAGTGAGCCGGTTCACCTCAATGAGCTGCTTTTACCCAAGTATAGTCGATGGTACTATCGACACTATCTATGTTTCAAAATAAACAATCAACAAAAATCGACTGCGTCCAATATCGATAGTTCTCCTCCTCTATTCACAATACTAATTTATGTATGCAAATTTCCTGCATGTAGTCTCAATGTTTACTTAAACCGTTTGCGAATTCTATTTCACCAATACGTGCAATACATGCACCCTTGAGGTAGGCAACAAAAATATGCGTTAACTCTGTTCAAGATATTTCCCTTACTTACGCGTGGTGGATAATTCTCAACCAGCTGTAGCAGTGAAATGGCGATACGTGCAGCATCTGTTGTTATTTAGCTCGGAACAGTTCTCGGCCTTATCAAAGTGTAGTATCTGTTCTTATTTAATTGTGAAAAATGATAAAAACAGTGTGGAATGGAATGGCACGCAAGCCAAGTGGAAACAAGTGAATTAGTGAAGATAAAAAGCAAAGACACAAGCTGTGAAGTGCAGTGAAAAAAGTGGCATGGACAAGAAAGAAAAAAGGAGGCACATACTAAAAATACAAAATAAACAACGTCTTAAAAAGGTCTGCCGGCGAATCTGCCGGAGCCTACAAAAGAAAAGAAAACAAGTAAGAAAACTCTAGTCGAGACTGCTCGCCTACGAGATCCCCTGAACCCTTCGAGCAATAGCTATTTCAATCATTTTTTTCGTATTCATGCTTACAAAAGAAACACGCACACACGCAAACACATACACACACAAGCACCCACGCATAAACACGCATGGGCTGCAGTGTGCGCTTACTATGAGAACTTAATTGCTTAATACCTTTTGTGGACATACGATCTTCATGAAACTTTTCGATAGTAATTATAATATATATAGTATATATAATATGCGTGCACTTGCCAAAGCACAAGTCTCTAGTATTTGAAATACGCCTTTTACAAAGGTGAGGGTGGGGGGGTTGAATTAGGGGTGGGGGGTAAATTTCAACAAAAACCGAAAGTGTATAAATTGCATATAAATATACATTTAAAATTTGGAGACTGTAACTCTAAAAATGTAGGAGATATAATTTTATAACTGATTTTCGATAAGGTTTTTTATCGATAAAAAAGATCGGGATGATTTATCGATTTTTAGTGATAAACTCGATATCCGCGCTGTAAATACGGACATTAAAAAAAAATTTGAAGTCTCTACCTCTTATATCTTCTGAAATCGACGCGTTCATACATACGGACGGACGGACAGGGCCACATCGACTCAGCTCATCACCCTCATCAAGAATATATATACTTTATGGGGTCTGCCACGCCTCCTTCTGCCTGTTACATACATTTCAACAAAACCATTATACCCTGATTTCCCATTGAAAATGGGTTCAGGGTATAAAAAACTACCCCCAGCATGCTTTACACAACCAGATATAAAAACAGCATTACTATAAGTAAACAATGAAATAGAAATACTAACATTAAAACCTTTTAAAGAAAAATTCTGGCTACTCCAAATTAAGAAATCCTCAAACATAAAGCAAATATTTAATATAAAAAATCTACTAAACTGTAAAATTACAATTGAACCACTAATAGAGAACAACAAAATACACCAATATCACAATTGCCAAAGATATGGACATGTTGTAAGTAATTGCAAAATGCCATGTCGATGCATAAAATATAACAACACACATAACCCAGGCAACTGCACAGTAACCAAGGAGGACCCAAATAGCAAGGTAGAATGCGTCAACTGTAAGGGAAACCATACAGCAAACGCCAATGTATGTCCAATCAAGATAGAAATACTAAATAAATTACTAGCTAAGAAAACTAACACAATAACCAAAAACAATAAAACAATAAACAAAGCCACAACAGCCTTAAATAGCCCCATTCAACAAAACCTCAAGTTTTCATCTCTCTTCACAACACCAAGTCCACAAACCAATAGTCAGGCACTCCCAAGCAATATAACAATAACTAACCAAAAACTTAGAGAGCACATAGCAAAGAAGTTAAATAACCAAAAACCCACCCTCTCATTAGATGGACTAAATAAAGATATGGAAACTTTCTTTGGCAAAAACATAATAGACTGCATTCATATAAAGCAATAACTAACTAAAAAATACTCCACAAATAATACAATAGACCCAAACGAAAATAATAAGGTCAAACAAGCTTTATTGCTAGATTTCCTATTTGAAATAGCACAATGAATAGTAAAATAATTTTTCAAAACGTTAACTCATTAGTCTCTGCACACAAAAAACACGAACTGAACATATACTTAAACAAACACAAGCCCATTGCCATGCTAATCGCGGAACATAGAACAAACACAAAAAACACACCCATCCTCACAAACTACCAATTCAAACCTTACACGCATCACATGCAAATATAGCCCAAAGACGTAATATTGCAGACCCTGGCACCTCTGTAGCCATATGCCTGAAAAATGGATTACAATATAAACTAATAGATATTCCACAGCTTCAATACATTGAAGCTGTGGCAATACAAATATCACTCCGAATCCCAAATACAATATACAGCACCTTATATTAGCATCCCTATACAAACGCCCAAGAAATCCACTACTGCTTAGTGACCTTAAACTAATTAACGACACATTAAACAGTAGTAATAGTAAAATAATAATAGGATGTGACCTAAACTCAAAACACCCAACCTGGCACCTACCAAACCACAACCCAAAACATTCAAATAATCATGGAATCACATTATACATTTGGTTACTAAGGGAACCAAACCTTATAATCCACCCCCCAATAGAACCAACCCGAACAAACAGTAAAACAGCCTCCTCCATAGACTTCTTTATAACATCCAAAGACCTAACCATAACATCCCACAACATCTGCCACACCACTAATGATTTTCCCTCTGACCACCTAGGGATACAAATAAACATACAAACAGATCAAAAACACATACTAAAATTTAAACCAGAAATAACTCACAACTATAACAAAATAAACACACTAAAGTGGAATAAAATAATATTAGAAAACTTAAACCCAATACAAAAAAACAATAACCTAACTGCACGAGAAATCGATGCACACATAGAAAATCAAAATACAGCATTCAACATAGCAATAAACTCCCCAATAGCCATCCCAAAAATCAAAACCCTCCCTACCAAACCAAATCCTACAATAAAACTAAACCCACACTGCCTAGCACTAATCAAACATAGGCAAAACATTAGAAACATACTGCACAGACGACTACTATACTTAACAAGTAACGAAAGGGCCTACCTGCGTAATCTAATAAAGAAACTCAAATACCAAATAACTAAACAAATTGAAATAAGCAACATGATAAACATCGAATATAAACTAAAACAAATAGACATCTGTAAAATAGGATTAAAAAACTGCAACAGTTAAACCCCCAAAAACCAAAAACCAAAAACACAAATCCTAAAAAATAATATCACATTAACAACAATAGAAAAGAACAAAATAGATTTACAAACCCCAACAGAATTAAAAACCACATTTCAAAAAATAAACGCATTAGCTTGGCAATACGAACAAGTACATAGACAAAACGATACAATAAACGACAATCCAACACACAACCAATACACTAGACACATTAACAATGAAATCACCCAACTAACAGAAACACATACTAGTCCAATAGTTCAATTTACAAAAACGCAAAACGCAGAAGGTAATTGGGCAGGTGCCCAAGAAATTGGATTCACCAATGCAGTCCAATTGCTAGAGTGGCTACGTTCCAAAAATAACAAAAAAAACTGCGGGCCCAGACGGTACCAGCAATTTCCTCCTAAAACACTGCAACCTCCTAGTACTAAAACATATTGCAATTCTTTTTAATCACTGCTTCAATATAAACTACTTTCCGATTGCCTGGAAACGTAGCAAAATCATACCAATACCTAAGCCAAAAATGGATCCCCATAATCTAAAAAGCTACAGACCAATATCAATCCTGTCCGCTATCAGTCTGCTATTTGAAAAAATGTTACTACAACTAATAAAAAACACATAGAAACACACCAAATATTCAAACCATTCCAAATAGGCTTCAGAGAAAACCTATCAATTACCAACGCACTCTCAATAGCCAACTTTTTCATACATAACAATATTGCAAAAAAACGAGCCGTAATAGCCTGTGCACTAGACATGGAAAAGGCATTTGACACAGTGTGGACGAACGGACTCGTTTACAAAATGGACAGATTACATTTCGATAAGAACATAACACGGACAATACTCAACTACCTGACAGATCGCACCTTTTACGTAACAGGACCGGGCGGTACAGAGAACTCATGATAAGAGCAATAACAGCAGGTGTCCCACAGGGCTCACTACTAGCACCCATCCTCTTCAACATATACCTAGCAGACATACCAGAATACATACATCCCCCTAATACGAAAAATACCCCACGCATACAACCTATCATCTTGCAGATGACATATTATTACTATCGGCAGGCGCATGGGCAGCGACAGCCGAAATGGACCTGAATAGATATCTAACCCAATTAAACAACTACTTTATAACTTGGAAAATAAAAATAAATAATGAAAAAAGCACTGGTTGCATATTTAAAGGACCTAAAACAAGAAATGTCCAAAAAAATGCACGAAACTTCACACCCAAAATATACATAGACAGAAATAGCCAAATCAACATAAAACCCGAATTAAAATACTTGGGCGTCATCTTTGACACAAAACTCAAATTTCAAAAACACATAGAAAACATACTAAAAAGAGCAAAAACACAATCCATAGCATAGCCCACATCTTTAAGCAATTAGAGACTACCCCATACTTGCCAAATAGAAAACTAACTAAAATACGCACATTAGCATATAAAACAAGTAAGAAAGCTCTAGTCGAGACTACTCGACTACGAGATCCCCTGAACCCTTGGAGTAATAGCTATTTCAATAATTTTTCGCGTCTTTCAGCTTACACAAGAAACACGAACACACAGGCATACATACACACACATACATACACACATACACACACACATACACACACACACACACACACATACACAATCAATTACATACATATACACACACAAGCATAAACACGCATGGGCGGCAGTGAGCGCTTACTATGAGAACTTAATTGCTTAATAACTTTTTTGTGGACGTACGATCTTCATGAAACTTTCAGATTATGATTATCACATGGATATGCATGTAATTGCCAAAGCACAAGTCTCTAGTATTTGAAATACGCTTTTTACAAAAGTGAGGGTGAGGGGGTGAATTTAAGGGCGGGGGGTAAATTTTAACAAAAACCGAAATTGTATAAATTGCATATAGGCATACATTAAAAATTTGTAGACTCTAGCAATAAAGGTGTAGAAGATATAATTTTATAACTGGATTTCGATAAGGTTTTTTATCGATAAAAAAAGATCGAGATGAGTTATCGATTTTTAATGATAAACTTGATATGCGCGCTGTAATTACGGACATTTTAAAAAAAATTTGAAGTCTCTAGCTCTTATATCTTCTGAAATCGACGCGTTCATACATACGGACAGACGGACAGACGGACGGACGGACAGACGGACAGACGGACAGACGGACAGACAGACGGACAGGGCCAAATCAACTCAGCTCGTCGCCCTGATCAAGAATATATATACTTTGTGGGGTCTGCCACGCCTCCTTCTGCCTGTTACATACATTTCAACAAAACCATTATACCCTGATTTCCCATTGAAAATGGGTTCAGGGTATAAAAATCATACAGCCTGTACTAACCCATGGTTACGTGGCTTGGTTCAATATAAAATCCAAACAAATGGAACAGCTAAGATTATTTGAAAGAAAAATGCTGCGGTACACAATAGGGAAAAGCGCACGCAACCCCCACACCCAACATTACATACAAAACTCTAAGCTATACAAACAAACAAAAATGAAACGCATAGACGTACATAATTTTAACATACTGGAAAAATTCATAGAAAAAAACCGAAATTCTACAAACCTTCTAATCCAAAGCAGCATAGAACAGAAAAGAATCCCCCTAATACTTCCGCCTGAGCAATAACAACAATAAGCCACAAAAACAGCCTAAAAGAAAAAGGAATAATATACGACTCCAATAATTTAATATTCTATCATAGAAAAAACTTATCCATCAACCAAACGATGGGCTTGGGTATAACACTCATTTATAATTAGACTGAAATTATTACTATAATTAATATTATTATTAAAATTATATTATATTATTAGTTTTAAGTAGTCAGTAGTAGTAGTACGTAGTTATTTAGTTGTAAGTAATAAAAAAAAAAAAATTAAAAAAAAAAAAACTTATAAATTAATAATCTAGGCTTTTATCTCTATTAGAGACTTTCATAAAATATATATATAATCTAAGCAAGCTTCCAAATATAACACACTTATGAATCTCAAACACAAAACAACATGTAAACAAAAAAGACTCTGGCCTAAAAAGCTTAAAGCGAAAGGCAATACATAATCAAAACCTAAATTAAGAGTTATCTTGTATTAGTCACACAAGAATAAACCTATAATTAAGTACTACAAATTGTTAGTATTAAGACACCATTTCAACAATAAAAAAGTTGCTAAAAAAAAAAAAAGTTGCTTCTGTCAAACATTTGGGAAGTGAGCTAAAGTGAAAGTGCTAAAGCAGGTCCATCCTGACACTGGAATCTCGTCGAAAGCAATGAGCATCATGAACAGCTTCGTGAACGACATTTTTGAGCGTATTGCTGCTGAGGCCTCTCGTTTGGCACACTACAACAAACGTTCAACGATTACCAGTCGGGAAATCCAAACTGCAGTCCGTCTTCTGTTGCCCGGAGAATTGGCCAAGCACGCTGTCAATGAAGGAACAAAGGCAGTAACCAAGTACACTAGCTCCAAGTAAATCTTACCTCGGTGTATGCAGAATTCCAAAAGAAGAAGCAAAAGGCCCTTTTCAGGGCCACAAATCTTTTTTCAAAGAAAATTAAATATTTCAATGAATATTCTTACTGTTACAAAATGTACCAAATGTACCAGAAATGCCCAACAAGAAAGAACAGCTATCAAATCTAGCTATCTGTGAGTAAAGAGCAATATTCTTATCAGAAAAACTTTTTTTTTTGTCTTTTTATCTTACGATCTTACTTTAGAATATCGAACGAACTTCGAATATAATTTAGTAAGTTTTGTTTAAATTGGCGCTCTCCTTTTTCATTGGCTTATAGATACGCTTATGAAAGTATTTTTTTTTTTTGAGAAATATGTAATAGTAGTCCTGAAAAGGACTTTGATTAATTGCGAATTTCATAGTTTTGAAATTCGGCCGAGTAATTCCGAAGTGAAATTACTTCTTTGTTGCGGACGTAGCTTTTGCTTTTGGCTTCTTAGCAGCTGCTTTTTTCGGTGATGCTGCCGAGACAACATTTTTAGGCTTAGCACTTGTAGTTTTAGGTTTCGGTGTTTTTGGCTTTGCTGCGCTCGACTTTGCCGGCTTTGCTGTTGTGGGCTTTGCTTTAATGGTTCCTACTTTCTTTGCATCTTTGGCCTTCGCTTTGTCTGCTTTCTTTTTGTCGGTACTCTTTTTGGTCACCACAGCCTTTGATAACTTCTTATCAGTAGCGCCCTTAACTTTTTTGGTGGCAGATATACTCTTCTTTTTGGCTGCAGTCGATGTAGTTACCTTCTTAGATTTCTTCTCTATAGAGGATGCCTTTGGCTTGGGCTCCTTTTTAGAAGATGCAGACAGCTTAAATGAACCAGATGCACCCTTCCCTTTTGTTTGAATCAACTTTCCACTCGCAACCGAATTCTTCAGGTACTTCTTAATGAATGGAGCCAGCTTCTGGGCATCGCACTTGTAAGTGGCACTGATATATTTCTTAATAGCCGTTCCTTTAGATTTATTATCGACGCATCCACCATCTGCTGAGTTGGTGGGTGTGTTGGAGGGACAGCTGCTTTCTTTGCCTTAGATACGGATGCAGATGCTGGCTTTTTAGCAGTGCTGGGAAAAAGACCGATCTAACAATCGATCAATCGATGTTTCATATGCACCGAAAATATCGATGTAGAAAACTTCGATACTATACCATTAGTTCCCCATCACTTGAATTAAAAGCGTGGGATAAAGCTGTCAGGTAATTTGTAAATTATTTTAACAATATAATTCAAATACTAACGTAACCCACTTTTCATTTAGGATTTTGGTGTTGGTAGTGTTGTAGAGAAATGGAGAAGTTTTTAAAGGGCAAGGACAATGGCGAAGGTATGCTTATGTCAGCAACACACGTGGTCTGCAGCTATTGAGTTTCAAAATAAGGTAACAAACACGCATTTGTTTGTAGATTGCGACGCGGATAAGGAAAATGGAGAGGAGGAGATATCACGCAAGCGGACCAAATATGGTATGTCTGGGGTGTGGGATAATTTTAAGAAGTGTGCGGTAGTGCTGTAAAACTATCGATTGAACTATCGATCTATCGAATATTTATATTCCTGCGTCCATATCGATTGTTTCTTATACTATCGATAGAGATGATATCGTGCGTTGCACATAAATTACTTTGGCGCAACTTCGCAAGTCGGCGGCTCTTTTTGGTAAGAAATACATTTATAAGAAGCAATTAAGTATAAAAATAAGTATATATTTGTAGGTAAATTTTCGTTGGTGTTGGTGGCTGGACAGATTATCACGGAACGACGAGCTGCCTTAAAAGCTAAGCATGTGGACATGCTTGTCTTTCTGAATCATAACTCTTGGATCTTGGCAGAAGAATGAAAGCCATGCATTTAATTTTAATTTTATCTAAACTTTTTTTTGTTATTGTCCATGAAGGATCTCATTATTGTTTATTAAAATTTTTATTTTTATTTTTAAAAATGCATTTATATAGTTTGTTTTTGAACTTGAAAATATTTTCTATAGTACTATCGATGCTATTGAATAATTGTTGTAAAACCATCGAAACTATTGAATGTTGCAACCATCGATAGTTTTACAGCTCTAGTGTGCGGATGGCAAGTCGCCAAATGTATAAAATGTGGCCAAATATGCCAAACCAGTGGAAATACTACAAATTTGTCAGCTCATTTAAAACGAAAACATCCCAATTTGAACACCACTGAAGAGCCGAAGGCTGCAGGCCCCATCCTAACGCTTCTTAAAACAAAATATGATGCGTCATCAGCCAGGAAAAAAACACTGGACAGTGCGCCTACATCGTGTAGTGGAGGACAAGGGGTTTCGGCATTTCGTCGATATTGATCCACGCTACCAGGTGCCATCACGAAGAACATTGCGCGATGTCTACATACCAAATCTCTTTATAGAAATGAAGCAGAAACTGCGCGAAATTCTTGATAAGATTGAGTTCTGCGCTGTTACTACTGACGGCTGGACTTCAAGAGCGAATGAAAGTTATTTATCAGTTAGTTGTGATTTCATAACTGAAGAGTTTGAGATGCGGACAGCAGTTCTGTCAACTACAAAACTTAAAGATGAAATAAACCATTCCGCACAAAACATTGGCAATTCTTTACGCGATGTATTCAATGAGTGGGGAGTTACACAAAAAATCACTGCAATTGTTACTGATAACGCATCGAATATAAAACAAGTAAGAAAGCTCTAGTCGAGACTGCTCGACTACGAGATCCCCTGAACCCTTGGAGCAATAGATATTTCAATACTTTTTCGCGACTTTCAGCTTACACAAGAAACACGCACGCACACACACACACACACACACACGCACGTACGCACACACAGGTATACATACACACACACGCATACAGACACACATACTCACACACACGCATACAGACACAAACGCATACACACACACACATACACACACACATACACATACAAGCAACCACGCATAAACACGCATGGGCTGCAGTGTGCGCTTACTATGAGAACTTAATTGTTTAATAACTTTTTTTATGGACGTACGATCTTCATGAAACTTTTAGATTATGATTATAACATGAATATGCATGTAATTGCCAAAGCACAAGTCTCTAGTATTTGAAATACGCTTTTTACAAAAGTGAGGGTGAGGGGGTGAATTTAGAGGTGGGGGGTAAATTTTAACAAAAACCGAAATTGTATAAATTGCATATAAGCATACATTAAGAATTTGGAGACTAGCAATAAAGGTGTAGAAGATATAATTTTATAACTGGGTTTCGATAAGGTTTTTTATCGATAAAAAAAGATCGAGATGAGTTATCGATTTTTAATGATAAACTTGATATGCGCGCTGTAATTACGGACATTTTAAAAAAAATTTGAAGTCTCTAGCTCTTATATCTTCTGAAATCGACGCGTTCATACATACGGACAGACGGACAGACGGACAGACAGACGGACAGGGCCAAATCAACTCAGCTCGTCACCCTGATCAAGAATATATATACTTTGTGGGGTCTGCCACGCCTCCTTCCCCCTGTTACATACATTTCAACAAAACCATTATACCCTGATTTCCCATTGAAAATGGGTTCAGGGTATAAAAACGCTTGCGAAATTCTTTCCAAAAGGAATGTTCCATGCGTAGCGCATACGATTAATTTGATTGTTCAGGACTGTTTGGCAAATGAAAATTTAAAGCCTTTATTGGGAGAATGCAAACAAATTGTGGCTTTTTTTAAGAGCAGTACCATTGCTTATGCTAAATTCAGAGATGCTCAAAATAAGGAAAATCCACTCAGCTTAAAACAAGAATGCCCAACAAGAACAGGAACAGTGCGTATCACATGGTGAAAAGATTTTTGGAAACCAAAGATGCCATTTGTAAGGTGTTACTCAACACTCCAAAGGCTTTATCGCCCTTATCTGCTGATGAAATTGCCATTCTGGAAGTCCTGGAAAAGGTTTTGTCTCCCTTTGAGCACGCGACTGTGACCACATAATCGAGCAACTTGGTCACCGTGTCGACGGTCATTCCAGTATGCTGTGGCCTTCTTCATAACCTTGAAAATCTCAAAGACAAGCTAGCTACTGAGGAGGGTGAGCGTGCTTGTATGATATTAATATCTGGCACAAGAAACCGACTACTTAAATACGAGTCGCGCTCAAATACAAGAATCTTCACTCTCCTGGATCCCCGTTTCAAGAGAGATGGATTTTTATCACCTTTTAATGTCAGCGATGCAGAGAAATTTTTGGAAAGTGAACTCTCTATATTCAACGCATTGTCCGAGCCACATCCATCTTCCTCCAACCTCCACCAAAACCAGCAGTCCAACAGCACCCACTATTCGACTTTCTAAAAAAGAAAAAATCTGAAAAAATTAGAAGCTGTCGAGCAGATTCAATTATAGGATTGAAACAATATTTTAACACGGAAAATGTTGAACTAAATATTTCCCCATTGGACTACTGGTAGGTAAAAATACATAACATAAGATAGTGATGTGAAAAAACATCGATGCATCGACAATCGATGTTTTTTGGCGATGTTTTCCGATGTTTTTATTGATACCGATGTTAAGTGATGCATCGATGTTTGACAGAACATCGGGCGTTGAATTTCACAACATTGCAGAACATATGGGTATACTGCCACTTGGAAAAATTCGCGAATTTGTTTTATTTTTTTACCCCGTGTTTGCAATGCCAAAGTAAGTAAATTGTTGAAAATATATATAAATATAGTTATTTGCAATTACAAATGTATTTATTCTAGAATAACAACAAAGACAAGCTTTTGCTGGAGGCACTTTACTAAAATTGATGTAAATAGCGCAAAATGCAACATTTGCAACAAAGTTTTGAAGACTGCGGGTAACACGACCAACATGAAGGACCACCTGCGGTCCATTCATAAAATAGATCAAAATGTTGAAGTACCTGCAGTACCTAATACTAGCGGTGTGGCACAAATTTCTATTGCTGAAAGCTTTCAAAATATGGTGGAGTATAGCACCGACGGAAATAAAACAAAAAGAATCAACGATGCGATTATTTATATGATATCAAAAGATGTGCAACCATTTTCGATAGTCGAAAACAAAGGCTTCATACATTTAATGAATACGGTTGCACCGCGTTACAAGATACCGTCGCGATATTTAATTACAAAATGGGTGGATGAGAAGTTTTTGGAAATGAAGGAAATGTGGAAGAGATTGCTGAATGGGAAAACGCTAACATTAACAATGGATGTATGGAGCGACCAGATGTCAATGCGGAGTTACTTGGGCATTACTGCTCATTTTCAGCTTGAGCTTGAAATGACTTCCTTGACTATCGGAGTTTTAGAGCTAAGCGAGCGTCACACATCAGTATACCTCACTGAAATGCTGGAGAGTTGCTGCAAAGATTGGCACATTGAAAAGGAATTAGTGACAGCCGTCGTCACCGACAATGGGGCAAATGTCGTCAAAGCCGTTGACCTAGGTTTTGGGCGAAAAAAGCACATACCATGTTTTGCACATACCCTAAATCTAATTGCAAGATCTGCTATGCAAAGAGATTCAATAAGTGCATGCATTGAAAAGGTAAAGGGAATTGTAACTTTTTTTAAGCAGAGTTGCGTTGCCAGCGATAGCTTAAGAAAAGTAACGGACAAGGTATTGATCCAAGATGTGGCTACTAGATGGAATAGCACATACTACATGATTGAGCGTTACTTGGAGCTTAAAAATTTCGTAAACGATATTGTCATAAGTGTTCGCAACGATGTTGAGATACTAAATGGAAATGAATTACAGTTGCTTAATAATATCATGCCAATGCTGCGCCCCCTTGAGGAAGCCACAAAAATAATAGGCTCAGATACATATTGCACAGCCAGTATGGTTATCCCAATGGTGAATATCTTAAAAACAAAATTGCTTAACGTTGATGACATCACGCCCGAGGCAAATGACATTAAGAAATTTCTGCTTTTCGAAATCGATAAGCGTATGGGTTCAATAGAGAAGGTATGCTTGAAATGTCATCATTAATTTATTCTAACTCTATTACTAAAATTAAGTCTATGATAAAACCGATGGTCAAAGACTACAATAGTAATGATATCGTGACAAGCACAACTAAATCCGATTCTTTTTGGGACCACCATCACCAGCTGGCACATTCTCATGAGCCTGATGGGGATATTGATGTGGAGATGATAGCGTACCTGCGAATGCCATTAGCGTCATTTGAAAGCAACCCTCTACAAGTATGGGAAGGTATGAAAAACACATATCCCAATTTACATAAAATGGCGCTGCAATTTTTAACGGTAGTTTGATCGTCGGTTCCTTCTGAGCGGGTTTTTTTCAGCGGCGTCATATCTTTTAAGCCAAAGGAGAAATAGGTTAGATCCAAACCGACTAAGCCGCATTTTATTTTTGCAAAGTATCGACAAAAAATACTTTTTTGAAAAAAAGTAATTACAATAATTAAAATTTCGTTGAAAGCATAAAAAAGGACTGCTAAGGAAACATTTATTAATATTATTTATTGTTATATTATTATTTTATTCATTTTGATTCTCAATGTAATTAAAAAGACTGCTAAGGAAGCATTTGTTATATTATTTTTTAATCTGTTAATTATATTGTTAAGTAAACCAATCAGTAGAGAAATAAAAAAAAAACTAATAAAGCATTTATTTAAAAGGCTTTTAAGAATTGAATTAACGAAAAATAACGGAATTGGTAGAAAACATCGATACATCGATGTTTATAACCGATGTTTTACACAACATCGGTTTATCATTTTGCAAACATCGATGAACATCGACATCGAATTTTCGACCCAAATTTACATCAATAACATAAGAGTAAAACATTTTTAATTAAAACAATTTCTTCACTAGAGCTGGAGAACCATCGATGGAACTATCGATATAATCGATGGAACTTTATTTGTTCGATACATCGATGGAAATTTCTCGATGGTCAATAAATCGACAATTTAATTTGAGTGGAGAGTGTGCACGCGTAAGTCAGAAATCTTGTCTTCTTATTTTATTCGTTTTTAGATTTACAAAATAACTATTGCAATTCAACATTGTAGCGAACCATATCAAACTATCAACTGGCAGTTCCTCATTCAATATGGACAAATTTGTCGCTACGTCGAGTAAGTTTGTACTAAATCATTTGTAGTCTGATTTTAATGTATTCTGTAATTTCTTAGAAAAAGATGTTGTTGCCCCTACGCCTTCAACAACTTCAAGTCCACCTAACGCCGCTGCTCCCATCGATCGCAAACGAAAAAAATGCGTTTCGGAAGTTTGGTCCCATTTTGACCGCTTAAATAATAAAGTCTTTGCCAGATGTCGACATTGCGGCAAAGAATACCGCACAAGTGGGAACACATCAAATTTGATGGAGCATTTAAGACGAGTTCACCCATTTGAGCAAAATATTGAAAAGACCAAAAGTACAACCGACTTAAAATCATATTTTCCTCGTAGCGAGTGTTATAGTTCTACGTCGACCAGGAAGGCGCAAATTGACAAGTCCCTTGCTCGCATGGTGGTACTTGATTTGCAGCCTTTTTCAATAGTCGAAAATGATGGTTTTAAAAATTTAATAAAAACACTTGATGACAAATATGTTTTGCCAAGTCGTCCATACTTGAAAGACGTGCTGGTGAAGAACATGTACGTACATGTACATGTACATGTACATGTAGGATTCGTTGCGAAAACTGAAATCATTAATAAATAATATTGATTTTTGCTCATTGACTACGGATACATGGACATCACGAGCCAATGTGAGCTATATTACGGTAACATGTCACTTCATTAACAATTTTAAGCTCAAATCTGCTGTACTGTCGACGCAACCGCTTGTGGACCAAAGGAATCACAATAGTGAAAATATTGCCACAACGTTAAGACTGATTTGCGATGAATGGGCAATCTTTGACAAAGTGCAAATGATTGTCACGGATAATGCGGCATCCATGATCAAGGCATGTGATATTTAAAAAAAAAACACTTGCCCTGCTTCGCCCATACTTTAAATCTAGTCATGCAAGACGTTATGGCAGAAAATAATGTCAAACCAATATTAAACATTGTGAAACGGATTGTGGCATTCGTTAAAAGCAGCGCCATTGCCAATGCAAAATTTAAAAATGCGCAGGCCACAGAAACTCCTTTAAAATTGGTGCAAGAGGTCCCAACAAGATGGAACAGCTCTTATTATATGCTGCAACGGGTCCTCCGAACGAGGGAACCGCTTATTGAGACTTTTAAAATCTCAAAATGCGCCGATTCCCTTATCGGAGGACCAGTTCCGCATTATTGAAGATCTATGTTCTTTATTTGAGCCTTTTGAGACGGCAACAAAACATTCATCGGCGTCAAATACTGTCACGATTTCACTCATCATTCCAGCAGTGCTGACTTTGACAAAAAGTTTGGAGGAATTGGTGCCCAAAATGAAAACAGTAGTCGGTACGGAAGTTGGTCTTTTTTTAATAAACGCAGTTAAAACAAGTAAGAAAGCTCTAGTCGAGACTACTCGACTACGAGATCCCCTGAACCCTTGGAGCAATAGCTATTTCAATAATTTTTCGCGTCTTACAGCTTACACAAGAAACACGCACACACACACACACACGCGCACGCACGCACGCACACACAGGCATACATACACATACACACACATACACACACACACACACACACACATACACAAACAATTACATACATATACACACACACAAGCATAAACACGCATGGGCGGCAGTGAGCGCTTAATATGAGAACTTAATTGCTTAATAACTTTTTTGTGGACGTACGATCATCATGAAACTTTCAGATTATGATTATGACATGGATATGCATGTAATTGCCAAAGCACAAGTCTCTAGTATTTGAAATACGCTTTTTACAAAAGTGAGGGTGAGGGGGTGAATTTAGAGGTGGGGGGTAAATTTTAACAAAAACCGAAATTGTATAAATTGCATATAGGCATACATTAAAAATTTGGAGACTCTAGCAATAAAGGTGTAGAAGATATAATTTTATAACTGGTTTTCGATAAGGTTTTTTATCGATAAAAAAGATCGGGATGAGTTATCGATTTTTAATGATAAACTTGATATGCGCGCTGTAATTACGAACATTTAAAAAAAAATTGAAGTCTCTAGCTCTTATATCTTCTGAAATCGACGCGTTCATACATACGGACAGACGGACAGACGGACAGACGGACGGACGGACAGACGGACAGACAGACGGACAGGGCCAAATCAACTCAGCTCGTCGCCCTGATCAAGAATATATATACTTTGTGGGGTCTGCCACGCCTCCTTCTGTCTGTTACATACATTTCAACAAAACCATTATACCCTGATTTCCCATTGAAAATGGGTTCAGGGTATAAAAAAGATTATATCCATATGAGAATCGGTCTGGCCCAAGACTAGGAACTCTGCTTGATGCTCGGTTTAAAAAGGAAGGATTCCAAAATGCAGGAAATGCGCAACAAGCTGCATTGGGTTTAGAGGAAGAGCTGTGCTCTATCAAAGATTGTGCGACAAATCCTGATTTAAATGAGGAACTGCCGAAAGAGAATAAGTCGCCATTTTTATTCAAATTTATGGAGCAAAAAGTGATTGAGAAACGTTCTAATCGCCGAGCGGACGCAATTATAATGATGCGGCAGTATATGGAGCAGCGCAATGCATCGCACGATACTGATCCGCTTCAGTAACTGATAGGTAACTGATAACATATTCGTATCTATTTGATTTAATGATTTTATTTTTATTTTGCTTTTTAGATTAATGAAAATCAATTAAATGGCCTTAGTCGCTGCGCCTTGAAGTATTTGTCAATTCCGGCAAGCTCCGTAGAGTCGGAACGCATTTTTAGTAAGGCAGGAGCGATCATCACCGACCGAAGAACTTCTTTAAAAGAAAAGAATGTAAACCAAATCATTTTTCTGAACAAAAATCAATGGTTGGAGAATGAAGTTCATCTAAAAAATGAAGCTTTATTACAGTAGTAAGATTCGAAAGTCAAATGATCTCTTATACTTTTTTAAAATTATTTTTGCTAAGCAACTGAAATGGAGAATGAAGTTGATCTAGAAATTTAAGCTTTATTATAGTAGTAAGATTTGAAAGTGAAATAATTTTTTATATTTTTTGTATTTTTTTTTTTTTTATTATTATTATTTTTGTTAAGCAACTGAAAGAATCTCGTTGTATATTATTAAGAAAACTGGACTGAATAAACCTTGTTTGTTGAACCTTAGCATTCATAGTATGTAAATATGTATTTAATGTGCAACATTTTTGATTTTAATATATAAAAAATTTTTCGATGGAACCATCGATAATATCGATGGTTTGAACCATCGTTGGTAAAACCATCGAGTACCGTCTCTATCGATGGTTCTCCAGCTCTATTCTTCACAGATCTCAACTGACAACGCATTTAAAAGATGCGTGAAAAACTTTGTGCGTTTTTAGAAGTCACCTTCTTCTCAGCTGAGGCTGTTTGGGGAATCACGGGGGACACGGATACTGCAACTGTGGAATCAGACATTTTGTATTATTCACTTTATAACAAACGAAACGAAACGTCTTATTTTTTGTTAATTGGAAAATATCATGAATTTTGGTCACCCGTTTGAATGAGAATCGAGGAGGAAGGCCGAACGAGAATGTTTGTGCCATTGTTTACAACTACCATTTTATTGACTTGTATTTTTAATCATTTTGATTTAGATTTCCAAATTAAATATGTATTAGATTGTATTCTCAAATGTTTGAAAAATTCATAAAACAAATTTTTGCTTACTTTTTTATAATTTCGTGATTTTTTATTGCCCCTCAAGGGCTAACTTTGTATGAATGCAAAATAAGTTATCTTGGAAAAATTATGGTTTTAATTAAATAATAATAATAATGTTTATATATCAATTTGAAAGATAATAGTTCATTAATTTGTTTATTAAATACAACTATCAATATGAACAATCCCTATAGATTTATAAATAACATTTGATTTCAACTAAACCATTTGCCGTTAAAAACAGTCATGCTTTTGAGCCAACGCAATACAAAAATCATTCGTAAAAATAAAATCTAATAATAAAAATGTTTATATATCAATTTAAAAGATAATAATTCATTAATTTGTTAATAAAATACATCTATTAATATGAACTCGTGCTAATGAGACAACAATTAAAACTTCAACAGCAAGAACATTTCCTTAAATTACAACAAGCCCAAAAGCAAACAACAATACCACCAGCAAATACAACAAAAACAAGTAAGAAAGCTCTAGTCGAGACTGCTCGACTACGAGATCCCCTGAACCCTTGGAGCAATAGATATTTCACTACTTTTTCGCGACTTTCAGCTTACACACACGCACGTACGCACACACAGGTATACATACACACATACACACACACACGCATACAGACACAAACGCATACACACACACACATACACACACACATACACATACAAGCAACCACGCATAAACACGCATGGGCTGCAGTGTGCGCTTACTATGAGAACTTAATTGTTTAATAACTTTTTTTATGGACGTACGATCTTCATGAAACTTTTAGATTATGATTATAACATGAATATGCATGTAATTGCCAAAGCACAAGTCTCTAGTATTTGAAATACGCTTTTTACAAAAGTGAGGGTGAGGGGGTGAATTTAGAGGTGGGGGGTAAATTTTAACAAAAACCGAAATTGTATAAATTGCATATAAGCATACATTAAAAATTTGGAGACTCTAGCTATAAAGGTGTAGAAGATATAATTTTATATCTGGGTTTCGATAAGGTTTTTTATCGATAAAAAAGATCGAGATGAGTTATCGATTTTTAATGATAAACTTGATATGCGCGCTGTAATTACGGACATTTTAAAAAAAATTTGAAGTCTCTAGCACTTATATCTTCTGAAATCGACGCGTTCATACATACGGACAGACGGACAGACGGACAGACAGACGGACAGGGCCAAATCAACTCAGCTCGTCACCCTGATCAAGAATATATATACTTTGTGGGGTCTGCCACGCCTCCTTCTCCCTGTTACATACATTTCAACAAAACCATTATACCCTGATTTCCCATTGAAAATGGGTTCAGGGTATAAAAAGTAAGAAAGCTCTAGTCGAGACAACTCGACTACGAGATCCCCTGAACCCTTGGAGTAATAGCTATTTCAATCATTTTTCGCGTCTTTCAGCTTACACAAGAAACACGCACACACACACACACACAGCACACACAGGCATGCATAAATACACACACACACACACACGCACGCACGCACACACAGGCATGCATAAATATATATACACACACACACACACACAAACATTTACACACACATACACACACAAGCATAAACACGCATGGGCTGCAGTGAGCGCTTACTATGAGAACTTAATTATTTAATAACTTTCTTTGTGGGCATACGATCTTCATGAAACTTTCAGATTATGATTATAACATGGATATGCATGTATTTGCCAAGTCTGAAATACGCCTTTTACAAAAGTGATGGTGAGGGGGTAAATATAGGGGTGAAGGGTAAATTTTAACAAAAACCGAAATTGTATAAATTGCATATAAGGGTTTTTATCGATAAAAATCTTGATATGCTCCTTTTTATACCCTGAACCCATTTTCAATGGGAAACCAGGGTATAATGGTTTTGTTGAAATGTATGTACAGGCACAAGGAGGCGTGGCAGACCCCACAAAGTATATATATTCTTGATCAGGGTGACGAGCTGAGTCGATATAGCCCTGTCCGTCTGTCTGTCTGTCCGTCTGTCCGTATGTTTCAACGCGTCGATTTCCGAAGATTTAAGAGCTAGAGACTTCAAATTTTTTTTTTTAATGTCCGTAATTACAGCGCGGATATCGAGTTTATCATTAAAAATCGATAAACATCCCGATCTTATTGAAATAGCTATTACTCCAAGGGTTCAGAGGATCTCGTAGTCGAGCAGTCTCGACTAGAGCTTTCTTACTTGTTAAGAATTAAATTGTTGTTATGTTTGAGAACAAAAAATTTGTTGTAATTTTTGAGAATTAAATTTTTTGTAAGTGTTTAGGGCGGGCGGGTTGGTTGCGGGTATAAAATTTTTTTTTGCTTTCGGGTACGGATAAAATGTTGAACTTTTGACCGTGGGCGGATCGGGCCGGGTGCAAAAAAGTCGGCCCGTGCCCACCTCTATTAGCTACAACACAGATGACAACGCACAAAATGATGACGACAACTTCCCACCGTTGGATACAGCCACCAGCACAACAAAAAAGCAAAAAAGGAAAGCAACATTAACAACAACAACAAAAAGCAAAAGCAAGCGGCAACAAAACACTCTCCCAGTGAAAACCGTTGACAGCAACAACAACGACAACAACATCAACGACAACAACAACGATGAGCCAGCTCATCCAAACAACATCAAAATTCTGGCCATCACAATATATAACACGTCCTCCAAGGAAATGAATGGTATGCTACTACCCAATATCCCAAAAAATAATTATAATTTAAATATAATAAATAAAAACATCATGCTAATGAATGTCTATTATTTAAAACACTTTATCCAACTCAGAGAGATTCTATCAAATAATAAAAGAAACTATTACACATATACCCCTCATAATAAAACAAATAAGTGATGCTGGGCTTTCTTCGAGCAATAGCTATTTCAATTATTTTTCGCGTCTTTCTGCTTACACAAGAAACACGCACACACACATACACACGCACTCGCATGCACACACACACCTACAGGAAATCGAGTTGCGTTTTCGTGGAGTGCGGTCGATGTGATCACGATCCATTGTAGACTCTAGCTTGTTCTGTGATTGTCCCTGTAAAAGTGGAAAATCTGCTGTGGGCGCGACGTACCCAGCGACCCTGCAAGTGCATTCACTCTAACAGCTGTTAGTAGCGCTGGAAATTGCAGCGGATAATCAGCTGTTCACTAACTTTGGTGAGTTGCTAAGTCTTAGCAAAGACAGCAACCTGACTTTTGTAGTGAACTTACAGTTTTTAAAGGAGTGCATACTTTTGGGCTTAAGTTAGTTAGTTAAGCTGAGTTTAAGTTACTGCGGTCTCTAAACTCAAATTATATTAGTAGCTATTGCAAAATATACATACTATTAACTTTAAATTTCATTAATCGTATAAAAAATTAGTTTAGAAACAAAAATTTGAATTTTTTTTTCGTGAGCCTCTGTTTTGGTTGCGTTCGTTCAGCTTGTCAAATGTGAACACATCTTCTGCGTTCCAGAGCTATTTTTAGAACTTGCCGTTAAATTTGCGACAAAAGCGAGATGTACTTGAAAAGTTTAGACATTTTTGTGTCGCTTTGATACATTTTTTGTGTAAATTTTCCAACTTCTATTTTTATATTTTTAGCCTATGGGCGCAACCACTGTGCATTGCCCACTACTACTAGTCGGAGCAAAAATGGACGCCATGATGGAGGACGAGCTGCAAGAAAGTACATACACAAGAAAAGCTATTAAACAATTAAGTTCTCATAGTAAGCCCACACCATGCGTGTTTATGTGAGTGTGTGTGAGCGTGTTTCTTGTGTAAGCAGAAAGACGCGAAAAATTATTGAAATAGCTATTGCTCGAAGGGTTCAGGGGATCTCGTAGTCAAGCAGCTTTTGTCGATCTCGATATATCGCCGCTTTGAGTAAGAAATCAAACACATATAAGTGGTGAAAGTTTCTTTTGTAACAAAATTATATATATTTTTTGCGGGCTTGATCTATTTTTGGTAATTTAGTAAATAGGTAACAAGCATAGCTTTGGTGGTTCCTCTACAAAATGGACAAGTTTGTCGTTTCATCAAGTAAGTATTTTATACCCTGTGGAGGTTACATTACGTTAAAAAAAAATTTGCTATTATCTATAAAGCCTGCAATGCGTCCACTACAATTGCTTCGACAAATGCATTGATTGAATCGAATAGCAATAAGCCCAGTACTAAACAAAAAAAAAAAAAAAAAAAAAACACATGAAGTTTGGTCACATTTTGACAAACAAAGGAATATCGTTGCCAAATGCCGCATTGCGGAAAAGAGTACCGTATAAGCGTGTACATCCCTTGGTGGTATCACCGTCACTTGCCACTTCGTCGTAAATTTTATTCTAAAATCAGTTGTATTGTCCACAAGACCACTTGCATGTCAGATTAATAACAACAGTGATAACATTGCGACAACACTTCGAGAAATTTGCAATGACTGGAATATGTATATTCGACAAGATCTCAACTCTTGTAACGGAAAATGCAGCCAGCATGATACGAGCGTGCAAAATATTAAAAAAAAAAAAAAATAAAAAAAAATAAAAAATCAAAACCTGGTTGTTCAGGATTTAATGGCTGAAGTTTATATTAAAGAAATTGCTAGCAGTGTCAAGAGAATTGTTACGTTCTTTAAGAGAGTTTTGTTGCCAACGCCAAATTTAACAAGTAAGAAAGCTCTAGTCGAGACTGCTCGACTACGAGATCCCCTGAACCCTTCGAGCAACTGATATTTCAATAATTATTCGCATATGCACACATACACGCATGTGGATGGACTATCTTCATGAAACTTTTAGATTATGAATATTACATAGATGTGCATGTATTTGCCAAAGCACAAGTCCCTTGAAATACGCCTTTTATAAATGTGAGGGTGAGGGGGTGAATTAGAGGTGGGCGGTAAATTTTGACAAAAATCGAAATTGTATAAATCGAAATTGTATAAAATGCGTATTAGTATACATAAAAAATTTGGAGAGTCTAGCTTTAAAGATGTAGCAGATATAAATTTATTACTGGGTTTCGATAATGTTTTGATCGATAACAAAATAACAAGTTATCGATATTTAAAACAAAACTCGATATGCGCGTGCTATACACGGACCTAGAAAAAAATTTCAAGTCTCTAGCTTATATCTTATATCTTCTGAGATCGACGCGTTCAAACATACGGACAGACGAACAGACGGAAGGACGGACTAAATCGACTCAGCTCGTCGCCCTGATCAAGAATATATATACTTAGGGGTCTGCCACGCCTCCTTCTGCCTGTTACATACAATTAATAAAACCATTATACCCTGATTTTCCGTTTTCAATGGGTTCAGGGTATAAAAAACATATTTAGTACGTTTTAAAAATTCAATTTCGATTAATGTATGTATGTACATACATATATACATACATATGTCTATAAAAAAAATCAAATTTAAATAAAAAACTCATTTACTTACATATGTACATATACATACACTGTCAAATATTTTTACATATGTAAAGATACATATGTATGTGCATACATACATATATTAAATTTCTTGTACTGAATACTCGCTAAAATACCACTGTGACAACTATAAACTGCCTCATGAGATAAATTTTAAGAATGTCTTTTATTGTCACCATGAACTGATCAGCCATGTTAATTTACAAAAGTCAAAAGAACGATAATTAACGAAAATGTGAATGAGTGCGTGATTGGCGAAAAACGTCTTGAGTGAGTTTACATTGGAGTGAGCTCAAGATGTCGTAGCTTATGGCCTTCAATAAAATGAGCGAGAATAAATGAAGCATTAAAACGGAATGAAAAAATGCTAAAGCGCCAAGGCGCCGCCGAATCACTTGATTTTTTGCACGAATTTTTTACTTCGTATTTGCTCGGCTTTCCAAAATCAGTGAGAGCGCTCAAACATACATACATACATATATGTACATATGTACATAAACACATTTTCATAGGCCCTATTTTTGCGTTACTCTCTCTCACTCACTCTTTCTGTCTCCCTATGCTCTCTCCCTCTATGTGCGCGCACAAGCAATAACGCAAAAGAATTGAAATCTGTTCGCGACAAGCATACACACAGACACTAGAGTCCCGAACTACATACATAAATGTTTTATTATTTTTGTGTCTGTATGTGAACTTATCAACATGTTCTCGCACTCACACTCCCACTCCATCAATTCTTTTTTCCGTTAATCTCTCACACTCACTCTTTCTGTCTTCCTATGCTCATTCCCTCTATGTGCGCGACAAGCAATAACGAAAAAGAATTGAAATCTGTTCGCGAATCGCGACAAGCATGCACACAGACTCTAAGAGTCCCGAACTATATACAGACATGTTTTATTATTTTTGTGTCTGATGCGAACTTATCAACATGTTCTCACACTCACACTCCCACTCCATCAATTCTTTTTTGCTCGGCTGAATATTCTGCATTAAGTGATATATGTATGTATGTATGTACGAGCGCACTCTTTCACACAATCCGTTTTCGGCTTAGCTTCTACGTCACTCAACATATATGTATGTATATGTACATATATACATACATATATTGCGCATTGTTAATTCAAACATCGTTTTTCTGTTATTCATGCAGCAGTCGAGTACATACTTACATATGTATGTATGTATGTACATATGTAATTATGTATAGGAAAGCTGTTGTGGCTGCTGCACCTGCGTTTGTTAATTGGCCAAACATTTTCATTGAAAATCGTACAGCTAATATGAATTTAAAATTTAGCTCTTAACTTTTAAATTAGACAACATTTATGTACAAAATATTTTTTAAAATGTAGGTTGTACAAAAAGGTTTAATATAATGTTCATAAAACAGGCGTTGCTACTCCTATTTTTTCTTAAAATGGGGCAACACCTCAAACTGTACGAAAATGTAGTGTCACTGAAAATCGTACAGCTGATTAATTTGATAAAATTTCGGGTATTCCAAAAACTTTTCTAATTGAGCTTAGCTGAGAATGTAACTGGAGGTGTCTTTAGTGATTTTCCGCTAAATTTATGTAATTTAATAGCTTTACTTAACAGCCATGAAGCAGACATCTTCTAAGCAGCAAGTGCTGGCTATTTTCCATCATAGAAAATGAAAAAAGTTATACTGAGATGTTCATGAAACTTTCATGAAACAAGTATTTGAAATACGCCTTTTACAAATGTGAGGGTGAGAGGGCGAATTAGAGGTGGGGGGTAAATTTTGACAAAAACCGAAATAGTATAAAATGCATATAAGTATACATAAAAAATTTGGAGACTAGAGTTTAAAGATGTAGGAGATATAAATTTATGACTGGTTTTCGATAATGTTTCTGATCGATAACAAAATAACGGGGCAAGTTATCGATATTTAAAACAAAACTCGATATGCGCGTGCTATACACGGACCTAGGAAAAAAATTTCAAGTATCTAACTCTTATATCTTCTGAGATCGACGCGTTCAAACATACGGACAGACGGACAACTCAGCTCGTCGCCCTGATCAAGAATATATAATTAGTATACCTCGATTTCCCATTTTCAAAAGTAAAACTTTATGAGATTTTCCTATGAAGATATAGAAAACATTTTAAATACTTATTACAATTAACAAACAATCAAAATAGGTGATACATTCCAAATAAAAATCAAACTAAAAGTTCTTAAACCTAAATAAGCTTAAGGCGCAAGGCAATATATAAACAAGACAATCAAATTGATATATAACTGGAATTTAAATACTTGGATGTCATCTACGGCACAAAACTTCAATTCCAACACCATATAAAACACATACGATGTAGAGCAAAATTACAATATCATAGCTAGCCCATCTATTCAACCAATTACAGAATACCCTCTTAAGGAGCTGCATAAACGTAATAAATGACAGTTCGCACAACGAGATTTAAAGGTCGGTGACTTGGTCGTTGTCAAGGAGGACAATGAAGATATTAACGAATGGCGGCTTGGACGTGTCCAAGAAAGTCTGAGTTGCGGATCGTTCATAGACCCGTCCACAAGTTTGTTCTCGTACCGACAGACGACAGCCTCCCTGTGTCATCCAATTAAATGCAATATTAATGTTCTGCTTCGTTTCTTGCAGCCGCATGTCGTCGATCCGCCGTCCCATGCCGTTTGTGCAGAGGGATTCATGCATTATGGCATTGTCGGCGATTGATAGGCTTGCTGGTGGCAAACAGTCCTAATTAACAAGTGCTGTGCGAACTGCCTGTCCCATGAACACTTCAGGCTATCCTGTCGCACCCAAGGTGCAGGACATGCGGCCAGCGCCTCCACATACTGCTGCATCTGCCAGGAGCTTGCCGAAGACGATATCTTCGCCTCGCCACCAATCGTACCAGCGCGGTCTGGATCGCGCCGAAGACGACGCCGTCGCCTTACCTTCACTCCTGCCACCGCCGACCCTGCCACCAATACCTGATGCGGCATAAAACTGTTAGCATCGTCGACGCGATCACCCCACTGCAGGCAGGAGCGATGGGTTTCGACGTGAGAGCTCTGATCGACCGGTGTAGCCCTACCACTCGGAACCACGCTTCATTGGGGGCTTCCAACATTGCATTCCTTGAAAGCGAGCCCGGCAATGCAATAGTATTGTTAATAGCACAGCTGCTGGCTCTCAGTACGCGGCTGTCCGCTAAGTATAGTACTTTGTACAGAGTATACAACCATCTTAATTTCTTGAAGTCAAAAAATTAAGAACAAGTAAGAAAGCTCTAGTCGAGACTGTTCGACTACGAAATCCCCTGAATATAAGGGTGGGGGTTAAATTACAAAAATCGAAAATATATAAAATACATATAAGTCTACATTAAAAGTTTGGAGACTGTAACTCTAAAGGTGTAGGAGATATAATTAAATAACTAGTTTTCGAAAAGGTTTTAATTCGATAACAAAATATCGGGAGTAGTTATCGATTTTGGGAGAAAAACTCGAAAAAATGTTCATGTCTCTAGCTCTTATATCTTCTGAGATTGACGCGTTCATACATACGGATGGACGGATGGACAGGCAGACGGACAGCTCTTCGCCCTGATCAAGAATATATATACTATGTGGGGTCTGCCACGGCTCCTTCTTCTTGTTGCATACTTCTAACAAAACCATTATACCCTGACTTCCCATTTTCAATGGGTTCAGGGTATAAAAACGAAAACTGAACATTTTTTGTTGTGTTTTAACTAATTAATTCGACGCCCTACATCACTTACCAAATCCACACCAAACTAAAATACGGACACACTCCATAACCATAATTACTTTAATTTCTTTATAATGTTACCATTTAAATAAAGTAATATTTTATTTAGTCTAATATTATAACTTAAAAACTAAAAATATTCACATATTTGTGCCAGACAGTGCTACAGTGACTTACACTTGCTTGCGTAGTACTGTCTGGCGCTAAAGTTCTTCTTAAACATAACGGGAATTCTTTGATGCCACGGTATCAGTATAGTAAGGTAAGGTGAGAGGATCGTATCGCATTTCATTCCTTTTTTATGACGAACCACAGTTTTCATGGTAGGGACGGTGAGCTTGTTCTGTGTGTGTTGCATGCTCGTTTTGTTGAATAAATTGGTAGTTATTAAGGTTTGGCATGATTTCTTTGCTAAGTCGGTGATCTACGATGAGCATTATGTCTGGCCTATGTTTGCTTAGAAATGTATTGATTTACTCATTTGTGTTGACATCATAATGAGTTGACATTTTTATACTCATTCACGAAAGTGAATTCGTATATTGGTTTTGTGCAATATCCGTCTTGCTATCCGTCCGTCTGTCCGTCCGTCCGTGTGCGCTTGCCATGGTGGCACGTTTTTTAGAGAGGTTACTATATATGAATGAGTTTGCGACTGCCAGTGAGTTATTTATGGAGAGGTTGTCTCTGAAACCAACTTGGTATGGCTTGAGTACCTCATTCATTTCGTGTCTTTTAATTTGCATCATTAGCATTTTTTCAAATAAGAGGCTAATGGCTGAAAGTATTGATATGGGCCTATATCCCTGTAGGCTTTGGTGGTTATGCTTAGGCTTAGGGATCGACATTACTCACTGCGTTTCCAGGCAGTAGGAAAGTAGCCGATATTGTGCAGTGGTTAAATAGTATTGCAATATTTACAATAATTACAATCATATTGCAATGTTTGAGTAGAAAATTACTGCTACCGTCAGGACCTACGGTTTTTTATACTCATTCACGAAAGTGAATCAGTATATTGGTTTTGTGTAATGTCCGTCTTGCTGTCCGTCCGTCTGTCCGTCTGTCCGTCCGTCCGTCTGTCCGTCTGTCCGTATGAACGCAATCTATTTCGGCGCTATTGAAGCTAGAGACTTGAAATTTGGAACACATACTCGTGTATATCTCCGATTTATAAAGTGTTAAAATTTTCCCGATCCGCCCACTAGGGGCGTGGCAAATCGGAAAATGCATTTTCCGATATACCAGAAATCATGTTTGTTGAAGAGCTAGAAAGCTGAAATTTGGTATGTAGGTCCGCGTTGACCACCCAAGATCACGAGCTATGGCGGATATATCTACGCCAATTGGGGGCGTGGCAAATCGGATAAAACTGTATCTCCTAAAGTTGTTAACCTAGAATGCTGAAATTTTGCACGTCAGCCAATGGTATGATTCTATAAAGTCTGAAGATAAATTATAAGTCTACGCCCATTGGGGGCGTGGCAAATCGGACCTGAAGATATAGTGATTTTTTAAATTCTCCTATATTTTGGACACTATTGATGGCAGAGACCTCAAATTTTGTATATATACTCGGACTGATCACCCAAGACCAAAAAGTTTTGTCGGATATATGTCCGCCCACAGGGGGCGTGGCAAACCGCAAAAGTTTATATCTCCTAAAGTATAATAGCTAGAAGCTTCAAATTTGGATAGTTGAGTTACTGGTAGCCTCCTCTATCGATTCCCCAAAAATAATTTTTACGCCTCTTTAGGGGCGTGGCATATCGAAAAATACCCTGTAGTTTTCACTTTTTTTGAGGGTAAGCATTCAAACTATGCAGTTAGGGTACTGTTATCTCTTTCTAAAAACTGACCAAAAATGAGGTATCTACGCCCAGTTGGGGCGTGGCAAATCGGAAAAACCTGTATATTCTACAGTATTAGAGCGAAACTTAACTACTAAATTGTTGATGGGATGTGAATGAGTATTCCGTAGTCGGTAACGCCCGACTGCAACGTTCTTACTTGTTTTGTTGTTGCTATTTTTCTGATTTACCCATTCAAGAAGTTGTTTGGCATTTGTAAAGCCAAGTTCTTCAGAACCTTCTGCACTGCGTGCGTGATCGAAGGTTACGATATGGTTCGCACTCAGGGGAGATTCCGTTAGGTTTGTAGCTTCCCTGTTCACGTATTCGGAATGCTGTCTGAGCAGGGGGCTATTGCTTGACATGCTGTCATTTTGGTTGTGAATTTGCTCAAACGACCATGCAAGTGCATTTAATTTATTGAAATTGGTTTTCAGAATGGGGGGAACTTCAATATCTATTTTGCTTTCCTCATCCGTTGTTAAGTGGATGTCTTTATTTAGGGATTATTTTGATTTTTCTTGTGGGCCTATACCTTTCAGTGTTTTCAAGCTAGTGTTGCGGGGGTTGATATGCCTAAGCTTACAATCTATGTGCCTTAGGTTGCTGTCGTGTATATTGACTATTGATTTGCGCAGTAAGCTTTTTTATACCCTGAACCCATTGAAAATGGGAAATCAGGGTATAATGGTTTTGTTGAAATGTATGTAACAGGCAGAAGGAGGCGTGGCAGACCCCATAAAGTATATATATTCTTGATCAGGGCGACGAGCTGAGTCGATTTGGCCCTGTCCGTCTGTCTGTCTGTCCGTCTGTCCGTATGTATGAACGCGTCGATTTCAGAAGATATAAGAGCTAGAGACTTCAAGTTTTTTTTTAAATGTCCGTATTTACAGCGCGGATATCGAGTTTATTACTAAAAATCGATCAATCATCCCGATCTTTTTTTTATCGATAAAAAACCTTATCGAAAATCAGTTATAAAATTATATCTCCTACATCTTTGGAGCTACAGTCTCCATATTTTTTATGTATACTTATATGCATTTTATACAATTTCGGTTTTTGTCAAAATTTACCCCCACCTCTAATTCACCCCCTCACCATCACATTTGTAAAAGGTGTATTTCAAATACTAGGGACTTTTGCTTTGGCAAATACATGCATATCTATGTTATATTCATAATCTTAAAGTTTCATGAAGATAGTTCATCCAGAAGAAAAGTTATTAAACAATTAAGTTCCCATAGTAAGCCAACACTGAAGCCAATGCGTGTTTATGCGTGCCTACGTATATCTGTGTGTGTGCGTGTATGTGTGCATATCAGTTGCGCGAAGGGTTCAGGGGATCTCGTAGTCGAGCAGTCTCGACTAGAGTCTTCTTACTTGTTATTTCTCTACGTAGTTGGGATTTTTCATTTGCTGATAGAGTAAGTTGCCGTCTGGTAAGGTATCTTCGAATGAGTTTTTTGCTTTTTATAAGGTTAAGACATTCTGCAGTGAGTTCAATTCTATTGTTGGGTCTGGTGGGGGATATTGTTATTTTTGGGATGGCACTTGGTGAATCTAGAGCTGCGCCTAGTGCTGCATTTAGGTTATTTATACTGCTATCTATTTCAGAGTGATTTAGATTTGTTTGTGCAGGAATTGGGTTTAGATTTTGAAGAAGAATTCTATTCCAAATTAGGGTGTTTATTTTATTCAAATTTTGCACTATTATAGGGTCATTGCTCATCAGGCAGTGCCGGCCTAGCTGAATGTTATGTTATGTTATGAGGGGAAGTCGTCTATAACGTGGCATATGTTATAGGATTCTATTTGGAGGTCTGTAGAGCATATGAAAAAGTCTATCGAAGATTTGCTATTGCTATTTACTCTGCTAGGTTTATTTGACGGATGGAGTATTAGGTCAGGCTGCCTTTCGAGCCATTTGAGGAGTTGGGACCCGTGAGTGTTTAAGTGGTCGGATTGAAATAAGGCTCGTCCCAGCTTGGATGCTTGGCATTTAGGTCGCAGCCTATTATTATTTTCCCACCCGCTGACTTACTGTCTCTTTTATTTTGTTGAGATCAGTGATAAGAAGTGGGTGGTTTGGACGTTTATAGAGGGATACTGCAATTAGGTGCTTTTTAGCTATAGCTTTTTATAGCTATAGCTTCAATATATTTTGATTGAGGAAACGGGATGGTCTCGAATTTCATGCCATTTTTTGTGCAAATGGCCACAGTTATCGGGATTGGGGCGCTGAGCTTGCTCTGTGTGCGTTGCACGCTCATTTTGTCTAACGAATTGGTAGTTATCGAGATTTGTATAGTGCTTTTTGCTGAGACGGTGCTCTGCAATAGACATTATATCTGGCCTATGTTTGTTTAATAAGGTGTTCAATTCGTGTCTCTTGTATAGAAACACAATAGAATTGACATTTTGGAAAATGAGTTTTATGTTAACCATTATTGGGCTATTTGGATAAGGAAGTTTAGGATTAAGGCTTGCTTAATCTTCCTAGCTTCCATATCATTTTGTGTTTGGCCTAGGGGGTACTTTTTAATTATTGATTGCATAGTGTCTATGCACTCAAAAATGTCCTTGCCGAAGATTTCGGAAGAATCTTTATTTAATCCTTCGAGAGTGAAGGTTGAAGGTTTGGGATTAAGCTTTTTTGTCAGGTGCTCCCTAAGTTTTGGGTTTGTTACTGTAATATTTTTTGGGAGTGGGTTTATTTTAGTTTGGGTGTCTGAGGCTTTAAAAAGCGACGCACCCTCCCTTATATTGCTTGTGGGCTTGGTCATATTTACAATGAATTTGGGAGTTGGCTTATTTTTCTTTCGTTCCAAGAATGAAATTCGGATTGGGCAGATTTTTGCGTTAGCCGTGTGCTTGCCTTTGCAGTTCACACACTCGACTTGGCTTTTTACATCATCTTTGATGATGTTACAGTCTCCCGAGTTATGGGTTTTCGTGCATTTTATGCAGCGGAAGGGCATTTTGCAGTTGCTAGCAACGTGTCCGAATCTTTGACAGTTGTGGCACGGGTGAATTCTATTTTTTATTTTTAGGGGCTCAATTATAACTTTACAGTTTAATAGGGTCTTTATATGGAAGATGGTTTTTAAGTTTGGGGTTTTTGTGAGCTGGACCAGCCAGAAACTATGTTTAAAAGGTTTTATAGCCATTATATGAAGATCGGAAACTGCCTCTTCTAGGGCAGACTTAACCTCCGCTTCAGTGAAGCTCTCATGAGGTAATTTTTTAATTAAAACATTATATGGCTTCAGTTGAGTAGGGGTGTACGAAAAGAAGTTCTTTTTGCTAGCTACTAGTAGCGTTTCAACGTTCGTAAAGTCCTTAATGGTGTATACGTTTATGTGCGTTATATTTTTATTTATTATGTTTAATTCAGTCAGTTCCTTAGCTGGTGTGTTGTAGATGGTTATTGCAGGAATTTTTTGGTTCTTCTTAGGTGAGTCGTCATTGGCGTTGTCAACCTCCATGGTGTCTGTTGGTTTGCGTGGTCCGGCTTGTTTTTGCTTCCTGCCTTTGGCCTTTTTAGAGGGTTTTCCCATTTTTGCGCCCAGCGCTGGGAAGTCTTTGTCCTCGTTTGCGTTAGTCTCATGCAAGTTGTTTGTCTCCTCTAAGTTCTCTTCGTTTGTTTCTTCTTCTTGCTCTGCTAGCGAAGCAAATCTGTTCCCACTCAGCGTCTGTATGACGGCTGTGGTGTGAAGCGGGTTAGATTGATTTAATGCAGTCGTTGTTGTCGTCTTTGGCTTCTTGGGTGTCTGGACGGGAGTTGCTTCTGCTATTTTCTCCCTTAGGTAGGCGAGCTCTTCCATTATTTTGTTAAAATCCTCCTTGTTGATCCACATCATCTTTGAGGTAGTTGCTAGGGCTTCGCATTCGTCGTCGGTGTACTCATCGAAGCTTAGAGGCGACTTGGATGAGCAACGGCTATGTTTCCTATGGTTTTCCATTTTGTTGTTAGTGTGTTTGATTTTCGTTGTATTTTTTGGTTTTTTGATTTGTGCACATTCCGTTTTTAGTTTCTCGTAAGGCACTTGTTGAACATTGTGTTTGAGTCGTAGCAGAAGGCTTGTTTTATTTTTGTGCACTTTATTAATTGTTACTAATTGTAACTTTTTATTTTTTGTGTCCATATCACAAGTAACAGGTTAGCAACTTAAATTGAGTAACTTGCACTACACTTTCAGTCCTTTTCACTGGCACTGACTGGATAGATACACTTTGCACATTTACTTCCGAGCGGCCTGCTTTGTACGAGCAATTTTTCACAATTCAACCTTACACTGACACAATTCAAAACACAATGATCGGTCGAAATCAATCCGCATTGCTTATATAGCAAACTGGTGGTGCGTTAGAAAGAGATCGACATATTCGTGATCGACAAATAGTGATCGTGTTACTCTACTCGGCTGTTGTAAATGTTGCAAGGGTAGTGTGTGAGCGGGATGTAAGCATTATGTGCTCTCGCAAGTTTTCGGATATCTCGGTATAAATAGCAGTGGGTCTGGTCATAGGCATTAGTAGTAATGGCAAAAAAAAAATCATTGTTCGATTTTTTGGTCATATGATTTATTTTAGGTGCTTTAAAGGTTAATTGCAATTAATCGCGGAAAAATGGAAAAAAACGATTAATCAAATGATTTTTTTGAATGCGCTTAAATTATTTTTTTTGAACTCCTTTTAGAAGCAACAATAGCAACAAGAACAGTAAAGAATATAAATGTTGATTTAGCTAAAATTGAGTTAAGAAATAGTAGTTATGAAAGGTGCTCTGTTGTTAACCTGTTCCTTTTTTCGGTTAATGTGGCACCCTCCTTGGAAAAAAACACCGACAAGCTATAACATATAGGTTAGGGTATACAGTACGCATCTCCTCACAGGCGTTGACGACATTACGCTTAAATTAAAAAACAGGAGCATTTAAAAAAAAGACTGAGCTCGTCTTGAATTTGAAAATGGTTACCGTCTTTCTTACTGGTTTTGTGGGCTAGTGCCTTGTGGTGGGTCCATAAATCGAACTCAACTTCGCGAGTAATTGAGCCGTCACTAGTGCTTCCTAAACTTTCATTTATATCTGAAAGCTCCGCCATTTCTTGTCGTATGCGCTTCATAACCTAACTAATTGTTGGTGCGCTAATTGTTACGCTTCGCTCTCCAACTTTTGCGCACCAATGCACAGTGGTTGGGCTTGTATGGAGCGAGCGGCCAAAAATACTTCTAATGGAGATAAAAATCTAAAATTTTTTTCGAAATTCAATAAAAGTGTAATAATTAAAAAAGCAAAAAAAAAAACAAGTAAGAACGTTGCAGTCGGGCGTTACCGACTGCGGAATACTCATTCACATCCCATCAACAATTTAGTAGTTAAGTTTCGCTCTAATACTGTAGAATATACAGGTTTTCCGATTTGCCACGCCCCAACTGGGCGTAGACACCTCATTTTTGGTCAGTTTTTAGAAAGAGATAACGGTACCCTAACTGCAAAGTTTGAATTGCCACGCCCCTAAAGAGGCGTAAAAATTATTTTTGGGGAATCGATAGAGGAGGCTACCAGTAACTCAACTATCCAAATTTGAAGCTTCTAGCTATTATACTTTAGGAGATATAAACTTTTGCGGTTTTCCACGCCCCCTGTGGGCGGACATATATCCGACAAAACTCTTTGGTCTTGGGTGATCAGTCCGAGTATATATACAAAATTTGAGGTCTCTGCCATCAATAGTGTCCAAAATATAGGAGAATTTAAAAAATCACTATATCTTCAGGTCCGATTTGCCACGCCCCCAATGGGCGTAGACTTGTAATTTATCTTCAGACTTTATAGAATCATACCATTAGCTGACGTGCAAAATTTCAGCATTCTAGGTTTACAACTTTAGGAGATACAGTTTTATCCGATTTGCCACGCCCCCAATGGGCGTAGATATATCCGCCATAACTCGTGATCTTGGGTGGTCAACGCGGACCTACATACCAAATTTCAGCTTTCTAGCTCTTCAACAAACATGATTTCTGGTATATCGGAAAATGCATTTTCCGATTTGCCACGCCCCTAGTGGGCGGATCGAGAAAATTTTAACACTTTATAAATCGGAGATATACACGAGTATGTGTTCCAAATTTCAAGTCTCTAGCTTCAATAGCGCCGAAATAGATTGCGTTCATACGGACAGACGGACAGACGGACGGACGGACAGACGGACGGACAGCAAGACAGACATTGCACAAAACCAATATACTGACAATATACAACGGGCAAAAATAGTTCTAGTTAAAGTATCAATTGGAAATTAATGTTGTTTTATTGTCATGATTAAGTGGGAGTGGTATAAGCATTGAAAGATTTTATAATAAAACTTAAAAGGATATTATTACATAAGGCAAATAAAAAATTCAAAATAGGAAAAATAACATATTTTTAAATAAAATCAAATACGACTAAATATATAGAATTAATCTTCTAATAAATCAATTACAGACTTTGTTAATTTGGATTGCTGCCTGCGCGGTAACTCTCTTTGCTCTGTTATTATGGGATCGGAACTTAAAAGCAACCTGTTTATTAGATCTGAATTTGTGGCCGTGCGTGATATTTTTCTAGTATGCTGTCTTCGGAATAGTTTTATGTCTTTGTTCCGAGATTCTGCAGCCTCTTCAGATAATTCTCCAATAGAAAGAAGTGCGTAATTGATAATATCACCAGAATGAATTAAAACTTTGTGAATAGTTGGTGGAAGATAATACCAGGCAAAAGCTCTTTGGCAGTTTCAAGTGCATATTTCTGAAATTTTTTTATGTTAATCTTATATCCAGATGTCATAGCTTGCAGCAATGTACCACATCTGTCTATAAGATTTGCATCCAATCCGGTAATTGCTGCAGATAGTTCTGCGTTATTGAAAAATGTCCTTGCCGTGTTGCCATCATTTGAAGTTCCGCTTCCTCCAGTTCTCGGTTTGTCTACAATAATTCCAAGCTTTGCACGAAATTCAGATTGTATTTTAGTTTTTCTTTCCATGGCCTATGGGGGCAACCACTGTGCAATGTTGCTTATAGCGATGCGATTTTTTGAGCATATCATCGATTGTCTCGATTATTTAAAACCACTAACCAGAGAACACACTTTTTTTCGGGAGTTATCTCCCAGACACTTCGTATTTGCTGCATATGTATGCACAAGTGCAAGGGTTCAAAAAACATATCCCATTTTGCCCACTGGGATTAATCAGGTAAACCCAAAATCGTTCACACCATTCTAAGTTGAGGGAGGCACACGCCAATGTTCATCTCCCATGCATACATACAAACACATACACACACGCACATGTAAAGGCACACAGGCATACAAGTTCTTCTACAAGTTATATCCCAAAATTGTGAGCAGCGCCTCCCATGCGTACACACAATCAAATGTATATACATACATACATACATATGTATGTGAGCAGTTCACAAGATCGACCAAATGCAAATGCTGGGATTTAAAATTGCTACAGGCAGAAAGAGCTTCGCACACAGGCATACAAATGTTCATAGTACATGCAGCATACTGTGTGTGTGTGCATGCTCGTCGCGAAAACATTTTAATTATGCGCACCAACGCTTTCATACCCTTCCCACAAATAATAACGAAAACGCATATCAAACGCTTTGAAAAGTTCGGTATACTCTTCACACAGAAGGGAAGGCATGGGTTCTCGCTGCGAAGAAATTTCAATTTTTGTGAGCGCTGCTTGTGCTCACATGCATACATACATATACATATTTGAGAGAGCAGAGAGCATCGTGAGAGAGAGAGAGAGCAAGAGAAACATTCAGCGCAGAGGGATCTTTTGTTCAACAGTCGACCATCTCGGTCGAGCGCATGAAGCGAAATGATTGTGCTTTCGTATTTTTTCGTAGCCCGAACCCAAAAAGTGAGGAGCCGAGCAAATACGAAGTGTCTGGGAGATAGCTCCCGAAAAAAAATGTGCAAAACGCTTTACACTACTTGTCTGGTCTATGTGTTCTATGGTTAGTGGTGGAACGCTATACTCATAGCAACATTTGCCATATCGGCGTAATCCATATGTTTTGTGGACATACAATCTTAATGAAACTTTCAAAACGTGATCACATGGCTAAAATGTGTGTACATTCCAAAGCACAAGTCTCTAGTACTTGAAATGCGTTTTTTACAAAATGATGGCGTCAATGGGTCAGGCTATAAAAACTGATAAGAAATGAATTTTGCATAGCATATTAGAAAGCTTACCTATTCTTCAGTTGTAGTATTTATTCTACACAAAGCTCAGTACATTTAAATCATTTACATTTAAAAAGTATAAAAGCGAATTTTGTTATAAGTTCGCTTGCATTTTAGCTAAATTTAATATTTGAAAATAGTCAGATTTGTAGCTAATAGCTGTTTGAAAATTTTTGTAGCAATCGGCCTTAAAAAGTAGCCAGATCTAGCTACAAAATAGCTGATTTGGCAACACTGCTGCTATTTATACTCAGCCGGTCAGTGGTGGAAATTTCGAGATTCCCCTCAAAAGAGGCAGAACTGTCATGGTGATTCCAGAGAGAACGAAAGTACTATCTACTCAGTTCCTTTATTTCAAAGAAGTATGAGTTCATTCTTTTATGGACGATATACATATCATATACAGACATATGCATGTATTTTTCCATAGTGTATGTATGTATGTAAGTATATTCCATTAAAAATTGTGCAATTTTGGTAGCATATACACACAAACAATCTATGTGCCAGAGCAATTTGACAACCCAGAAAGTATTTTCCAGAGTACTAAAGATATAAATACATACATATGTACATATGTATGATATACTTATGTATGTATGATATTAATATATATAGGATTAGATTAGGCAAACTTTCTGGTTGATCTGATTTACAAATTACAAGAGCAAACAGAGAATAACCCAATTGCAAAGTTTTTAAATTATTAAAGAACAAACAAAAATGCAATAAGTACTTTTATTTAATCTAACCATACAAAATCTGTTCATGCGAGCATTAAAAATTTAGACTCTAAATTTTATAGTTGTTAACAAATTATTGAGCAAGGTAAGTTTTGACTGAGTGGGTCAATCGACTGTCAAACCAATAACAAACGCTTGACTTTATATATTCGACATGACTGTTTAATGTCATTCCCCTTCGGCATTACACACACACATACACATTTTATACGAATCGCACTGTCGACAGTGTCGAATTGCCTCGAACATTCTTCTCTCTTTGAGGGGAATCTCGAAATTTCCACCACTGACCGGCTGAGTATAAATAGCAGTGCGCATTTCCACCTCATCACAGTTCATAGCAAGCAATTGTAGTGAAAACACAACAAGCGAAACAAAGAAAAGCTGAAAAGCTAACGTATATTTTCGAAAAGTATAAACAAAAAGTATTAAACAAAAGTATCAGTGACAATAAAATACTTGAAAAATATTATATACACATAAAGTGCTGAAAAGAGGAAATTTGAAAAGTAAAGCATAAACAAATTTTTCCAATCAAAGAGAACAGAAGAAAAATCCAGAATGCCTGCAATTGGTATTGACTTGGGAACCACCTACTCCTGTGTTGGTGTTTTCCAGCACGGCAAGGTGGAGATAATAGCCAACGACCAGGGCAACCGCACCACGCCCAGCTACGTGGCATTTACTGACTCGGAGAGGTTGATTGGAGACGCGGCCAAGAACCAAGTGGCCATGAATCCAAGTAACACTGTCTTCGATGCGAAGCGTTTGATTGGACGTAAATATGATGATCCGAAGATTCAGAGCGACATGAAGCACTGGCCATTCAAAGTGGTCAACGACTGCGGCAAACCAAAGATAAATGTCGAGTTCAAAGGCGAACAGAAGCGCTTTGCGCCGGAGGAGATCAGTTCGATGGTTCTGGTAAAGATGAAGGAGACGGCCGAAGCTTACTTGGGCACCACCATCAGAGACGCCGTCATCACTGTGCCTGCCTACTTCAATGACTCGCAGCGTCAAGCAACCAAAGACGCCGGTGCCATCGCCGGGCTGAACGTGCTGCGCATCATCAATGAGCCCACTGCAGCAGCTCTGGCCTATGGCTTGGACAAGAATCTCAAAGGCGAACGCAATGTTCTAATATTCGACTTGGGTGGCGGCACCTTCGATGTGTCAATTCTGACCATCGACGAGGGCTCTCTGTTTGAAGTGAGAGCCACTGCTGGAGATACTCATCTGGGCGGAGAGGACTTCGACAACAGACTAGTCAATCATTTGGCAGATGAGTTTAAGCGCAAGTTTAAAAAGGATCTGCGCTCCAATCCACGAGCACTGCGTCGGCTGCGGACTGCAGCTGAGAGGGCAAAGCGCACATTGTCGTCAAGCACCGAAGCTACCATCGAGATCGACGCGTTGTTTGAGGGCCATGACTTCTACACAAAGGTTAGCCGAGCGCGCTTCGAGGAGTTGTGCGGCGATCTGTTCCGCGGCACACTGCAGCCTGTGGAGAAGGCTCTGAATGATGCCAAGATGGACAAGAGCCAGATTCACGACATCGTCTTGGTTGGCGGCTCAACACGTATTCCGAAGGTGCAGAGCCTGCTGCAGAACTTCTTCTCAGGAAAGAGCCTCAACCTGTCTATCAATCCGGACGAGGCGGTGGCCTACGGAGCCGCCATTCAAGCTGCCATTCTTAGTGGAGACCAGAGCAGCCAGATCAAGGACGTGCTGCTGGTCGATGTCGCGCCGCTCTCACTGGGCATAGAGACAGCTGGTGGAGTAATGACGAAACTGATTGAGCGCAACAGCCGCATTCCTTGCAAGCAGTCGAAGACCTTCACCACATACGCGGACAACCAGCCCGCCGTGACAATTCAGGTGTTTGAGGGCGAGCGCGCCATGACAAAGGACAACAACGTGCTGGGCACTTTCAATCTGACCGGCATTCCACCAGCTCCGCGCGGTGTGCCAAAGGTGGAAGTTACCTTCGATTTGGACGCCAACGGCATACTCAATGTGACAGCCAAGGAGATGAGCACTGGCAATGCCAAGAACATAACCATCAAGAACGACAAGGGACGTCTCTCGCAAGCCGACATCGATCGCATGGTGAGCGAGGCCGAGCAGTATGCCGAGGAGGACGAGAAGCATCGCCAGAGGATTGCTGCTCGCAACCAGCTGGAGAGCTACATCTTTGGCGTGAAGGAGGCTGCCGAGAACGCTAAAGACAAGATTTCGCAGTCGGAGCGAAGCACCGTGCTGGACAAGTGCAGCGAAGCCATCAAGTGGCTCGATGCTAATACCACAGCCGAGAAGGAGGAGTATGAATACAAACTGCAGGAACTCACAAAAGTCTGCAGTCCTGTGATGACGAAGATGCATCAGTCAGCTGGAGGCGGCGATGGTCCTCAAGCGTCCCACTGTGGTCAACAAGCTAGAGGCTGCAATGGTAGCGGTGGCCCCACTATTGAGGAGGTTGATTAGATCTCTACTCAGTTACAAAACTGTTAATCCGAATTAGTATTATTTATGTGATCTATTAGAGAAATGATCTCACCAAAGCCATACATAGATTGAATATATATTTATGTTATATTATTGTTATCAATAAAAGCTTTATTTTAAAAAAGTAAAACAAACTTTTTGTTGTAATTGAGATTATTTAAACTTCATATGTGCAGCGCGCACAGGTAGAATTACTGGCAAATAGAGTGACCAGAGCATTTTTATTTATGAAATTATGTTTGGCTGTTTGCAACTATATTTAAATAACAGGGCTAGATTAAATACAGCATATATAATACATTGAAGTTATAGTTATATATAAAAATGCTCATGTTTTACTTCGTAACAATATTATTTAAATATTAAAATGTTATAAAGTAAGCAGGAGCACTCACAATGGTGACGATAGCTATCGATATGTTTTGTTCATTGCTCGATTGTTGTTTTATTATGGGTTTTATGCTTTGCAACACTATAGTCACGTCGCAGTGAATGGCAATCTAAAAGAGGAGCTTCTTGGCGCAAGAAAATCTTGGAAAAAATATAAAAATATAGTTTTTGTGTGTCTTATTGTTGTGGTATACACTTGAATATAGCAACAATGGCTGACGAAGATGAGGAAATGGGACATAGAGGGTTAGCTACAGCAAAACACAAAGAGGGAGAAGAAACTGCATTTCTTCAATTCATTGAAATGGAAAATTTTAAGTCCTACCGTGGCCACATTGTTGTGGGTCCCTTAAAGCAATTTAATGCTGTTATTGGACCCAACGGCTCTGGCAAATCTAATTTCATGGACGCAATTAGTTTTGTAATGGGCGAAAAAACATCGAGTCTGCGTGTAAAGCGTCTGAACGATTTGATACACGGTTCATCCATTGGCAAGCCAGTGGCGCGCAGCTGCTATGTGACGGCCAAATTTATTTTGGATGGAGAGAAGCACATGGATTTTCAACGTGCCGTAATAAGCGGATCCTCGGAGTACCGAATAAATGGCGAGGTATGCGGCACAAAAATGTTTTATAAACAGAAACTAATCTTTGAATCCCTAGAGCGTGTCAAGCAATACTTACCTTAATAAGCTAGAAAAACTGGGCATCAATGTGAAAGCAAAGAACTTCTTAGTGTTCCAGGGCGCCGTGGAAAACATTGCCATGAAGACGCCCAAGGAGCGAACGGCTCTTTTCGAAGAAATTAGCGGGTAAGCCGCAAAGCATATCAACTGCGCTTGAGATTATTCATTTTCAGCATATTTTTAGATCGGGTCTGTTAAAAGATGATTACAATCGACTTAAGCAGGAAATGATTGTCGCCGAAGAGGAGACACAGTTTACGTACCAGAAGAAAAAGGGAATTGCTGCCGAGCGGAAGGAAGCCAAACATGAGAAAATGGAGGCCGAACGTTATACACGACTACAAGATGAATATGTAGGACTTAGGTTTTCTTGTTGTCTCAACAGTTAAGAATCACATTTTCTTTGATTAAATTACAGAACGAAAAGCAAGTGGAATATCAATTGTTTCGCCTATTTCACGTTGAAAAGGATATACAGAAGTATGTTGCTGACTTGGAAGTGAAACAGCAAGAGCTGAAGGCTGTAGAGCAACGCAAAGAAGCTGCTGACGAGGTGCTCCGCGAGAAGAAAAAGGAAGCTGGCAAATTAACACGCGACTTAGCTAAAATTGATCAGGAGATACGTGAGTTTGAGACGCAGCTTAATAAACGACGTCCATTGTACATCAAGGCAAAGGAAAAGGTGGCACATTGCAAGAAGAAGTTGATATCGCTGCAGAAGACGTTGGAAACAGCTAGGGAGGCGGACAATGCACATCAGCAAGATATACAAAAGCTGGAAAAGCAATTGAGTGACGTCGAGGCATTAAAGAAGCGATTTGAGGATGAGATTGAAAACGAGTCCCAGAGACGTGGTAAAAGCGTCAACATGGAGGAAGGTCTCGTACAAGAATATGATCGTTTGAAACAGGAGGCCGAAGCAACTGCTACACAATATCGTTCTGAGCTGGATTCTATTAATCGTGAGCAAAAATCCGAACAGGACATGCTTGATGGAGAAACAAATCGCAGAGCTTCCGTGGAGGAATCGTACAAGAAGCTCTCATTGCAGCGCGAAGAAGCAGTTAAGCGTAGAGATAAACTGATGGATCATATTAAATCGTCTCAAGCGGCGCTAGAAGAACAAAATCGTATAAAGGATGAACTGAGACGTGATGTGGGGAGCTCAAAGGAAAAAATAGCTGAAAAACAACGTGAGCTTGAGAATGTGCGCGATCAGCTGGGAGATGCCAAGAGTGATAAACACGAGGATGCTCGTCGTAAAAAGAAGCAGGAAGTGGTTGAGCTCTTCAAGAAGCAAGTACCCGGTGTGTACGACCGCATGATTAACATGTGTCAGCCCACACACAAGCGCTACAACGTGGCCGTTACAAAGGTATTGGGCAAGTTTATGGAAGCCATAATTGTGGACACAGAGAAAACCGCGCGACATTGCATTCAGGTTAGTTGTGTAGCCAAATCAGAGTTCGATTGATTTATTAAAGTGTCTTTGCTTTTGCAGATATTGAAAGAGCAAATGCTTGAGGTGGAGACATTTCTACCACTGGATTACCTGCAAGTCAAACCATTAAAAGAGCGTCTCCGGAATATCAGTGAACCACGTAATGTTCGGCTGGTGTTTGATGTGCTCAAATTCGAGCCACAAGAAATTGAACGCGCTGTTCTGTTTGCCACTGGCAATGCTCTGGTCTGTGAAACGCCAGAGGATGCCATGAAAGTAGCCTACGAAATTGATCGATCACGTTTTGATGCGCTGGCGTTGGACGGCACATTCTATCAAAAGTCCGGTCTCATCTCTGGCGGCAGTCATGATTTGGCGCGTAAGGCGAAGCGATGGGACGAAAAGCACATGGCGCAACTCAAAATGCAGAAGGAGCGTCTTAATGAGGAGCTCAAGGAGTTGGTGAAAAAGTCGCGCAAACAAAGTGAGCTGGCAACAGTTGAATCGCAGATCAAGGGCCTCGAGAATCGTCTGAAATACAGCATGGTTGACTTGGAGTCATCAAAGAAGTCCATTAGCCAATATGATAACCAATTGCAACAAGTGCAAAGCCAGCTGGATGAGTTCGGGGTAAGTGACATCCGAGTCAAAGCATTTCTAAACACTTCTCTACTCAAGCCCGTTATTCTGCTTACAGCCCAAGATAAGTGAAATCGAGCGCCGAATGCAGGACCGTGAAGAGCACATACAAGAGATCAAAGAGAACATGAATAATGTGGAGGACAAAGTATTTGCCGATTTCTGTCGGCGACTAGGTGTCAAGAACATTCGTCAATACGAAGAGCGTGAGCTGGTAATGCAGCAGGAAAGGGCACGCAAACGCGCCGAGTTCGAGCAGCAAATCGATGGAATTAACAATCAGCTGGACTTTGAGAAGCAAAAGGACACGCGCAGTGAGCTATTGTCTAATAGTATTTAATATTCAATATTTGAAACATCATTTCATATTTATAGAGAATGTTGAGCGATGGGAACGCAGCGTGCAAGATGAAGAAGATGCATTGGAAGGCCTTAAAGCGGCCGAAGCGCGGTATTTAAAGGAAATGGATGAAGAGAAGGAGAAAATGGAAAAGTTCAAGCAGGAGAAGCAAGCGAAGAAGCAAGCTGTTGATGACATGGAAGAGGACATTTCAAAAGCGCGCAGAGATGTTGCGAACCTGGCTAAGGAAATACACAATATTGGCAGCCAAATGTCGTCAATTGAATCGAAAATAGAAGCCAAGAAGAACGAGCGACAAAACATTTTGTTGCAGGCCAAAGTAAGCACGGCGGCAATAACAGATTGCAATTTGTATTAAATATGCTTTTTACTTCAAAGACTGATTGCATTGCGGTGCCCTTGTTGCGTGGCTCTCTAGATGATGCAGTGCGACAAAGCGATGTAGACAGCGTGGAGCCATCGACATCAGCGATGCACGATAATCTGTAAGTATTTGCCTGTATGTCGCAGATTTATATATTGACATTGGAACCTACTCTAGAATCGAGGTTGACTATCGGTCGCTTCCACGCGAACTATGCAAGCTCAAAGACGACTCTGCCTTCAAGAAAACCAATGAACAGTTGCAGAAGGATCTGCAAAGCAAGCTAGATGTTCTGGAGCGAATACAAACACCAAATATGAAAGCGATGCAAAAACTGGACCTGGTTACGGAGAAAGTCCAATCTACAAACGAAGAGTTTGAGAATGCCAGACGTAAAGCCAAAAAGGCCAAAGCGGCATTCGAGAAAGTAAAGAACGAGCGCTCGTCACGATTCGTGCAATGCTGTCAGCATATATCCGATGCCATCGATGGTATTTACAAGAAATTGGCTCGCAATGAAGCCGCTCAGGCATACATAGGGCCTGATAATCCCGAAGAACCGTATTTGGATGGCATTAATTACAATTGTGTCGCACCAGGCAAACGCTTCCAGCCAATGAGTAATTTGAGCGGTGGAGAAAAGACAATCGCTGCTCTGGCCCTACTCTTCTCTACGCACAGGTAAGTGCGGTCTATAAATACATGACAAATTGGGAATGTAATTGCTGACAAATATTATTTACTTTCAAAGCTATCATCCAGCGCCATTTTTCGTACTTGACGAGATCGATGCCGCTTTAGATAACACAAACATTGGCAAAGTCGCTTCATACATTCGAGATCACACAACAAATTTGCAGACTATTGTCATATCCCTGAAGGAGGAGTTTTATGGTCATGCTGATGCGCTGATCGGCATCACACCTGCGGTACGTAGAACTTAATATGTTTACCAAATTTATGAATACAAATTTTTCATTTGCAGGAAGGCGATTGTCTCATATCTAACGTCTACATAATTGATCTAACTTGCTATGAGGACAAATGACGTCCAGATTTTAAGTAGAGTTATGCATAAGTTATTTATAATCCAGATCATTTCAGACAACTACAATTTTAATAAGAATAAACAGTTTTATGATTTTGTAGATATTAATCATGGGCTTTTTAGATCTCGTACTTACGCCTGTGGGTTCTTTTGAAGGTCTTGTTAATGCTCCCTATATTTTAATGTAAACATCTCTTTGAATCCATAAAAATTTCTTAATAAACTGTATAGGAACATTTCTTCTGTTCATTGAAAATGAATCCCAAGTGCTCATACCTTTGAATTAGAAAAGTCATTTTATTTTGAAAATAATTTCTTCAACTTTAATAGTTTCCTTTATTAGGCATCTGTTGGGTTGGTTGTACTGTACTGTAAAAGTCTGATTGTGATTGTGGGGAGAATTGTATATATAGTGGGATAATGTATAGGTGATACTGGTGATTTTGGGCATATGAGATATATACATATACTATTATAGGCAAGTATAAATATATATACATATAGTTAAATATGTAGGTAAAACAACTGGGTTTTTCTTTTCGTTTCAATATTTACTTTTTCGTTTTTTCTTTTCTTCATGTAAAAAACTTGTATTTCTTGATGAACAAAAACAAACAATTTGATTATTCAGTTATCATAATTTAAAAATAATCATATCAAACAGATAAATATAGTAATTCCTAGCTGTTGGTGCTGGCTGCTGCATCTGGTAATATGGTGATCATGATCATCATCATTATTATCTTAATCCTAGCTTGGCAATAAGCTAAGTTCTGAAAAGGCTGCTACTGCTCAATAAGCTGTAACTATTCGTACTAGCACAATTGTTATTTGGGATTTGTATTGTTTTTTTTTTTTTTTGTGGGTAGGATTAGATATTAAAGAAAAGGTCAACGGTAATTATGATATATTACATAGTATACAAAACATACAAAAAAGTAAATTATTTTTGTTGAACTTTGTTAAAAATTTCCGCTTACAATTTGAATTTCGATTTTGACTTAATTGGGAATGGCTAATGTAAACTTTATACATAAAAACTAAAATATTCATTGCGTTTCATATATACAATAGACTTTGTAAACCCGATGAAAATACAAAGATTTGTATCATTCGCGCTTAGATATTAAACTGTGTTGCTATATACTGATTTTTGAAACGGGCTGGATGGGAGTAATGATTGAGGACTTTGGCTATGTGGTATATCGTTTGTCTCTTCATTATCATCGCCATCGACAGGGTAATAATTATCATCATTAGAGGCTGCTGTCCATATGTTGTTCGTTTTGTGCTTTTTGTTAGATGTGTGTGTGTGTGTATGGATTTGCTAGTGTTTCGGTTGTTGATGATGCTGTTGTTGTTGTTGTTGATGCTGTTGTTGTTGTGTATTGGTAACGCTGCTCCATTTGCTAGTGGCTAAATCATCTGTTTGTCTATTTATTGTTTTTGTTTTGTGTTTGTAGTTATTCATTGAATTTCAGCTTTTCAATGCGCCTTTATTACTGCGAAATAAAAGAAAGAAAAATTTTGTTTAATTAATTAGCTCAAGAACTAAATAAAGTTGCCAAAGCTTGAGTGTCGCTTGCCCAGCCCAGTCTTCCCCATGCATAATCTTCATCATTATTCGTTTTAACGGTGCCAGGATCGGACATATCTAATATGTCTGAAATTTCTATTATACAACGAACTACTCAGTATGCGACAACGAGTGTGGGGCCTGTTACAGTCATTATTGAGAAGGATGTGAGATGCTGAAAATATCGAAATGGTTGTTCGGGCTGTTCATACTTACATTGAAACGTATTTAAGGCTATCACAGTGTATCTTATACTCCATTGCAGTTGTTAGAGGTATATTTAATATCCTGCGTAACGTATCACGGATACGAGTTGTACTGGTCATATCAGTGGCAGTCCGATTCCATACAGATAAGCTATCCTCCTGCATAGGTAAATGGGATTATTAAATGTGTTCTTAAGCCTTAAATTAATACAATAGAATGCCTCAAATAGAAGCCTGAAAGCCAGCCAACCGCGTGTAAGGAATTGAAAAGAATGTTCAGCGTTCGTTTTTTTTTTTTTTTTTGTTTAATAATTTTTATTTTTCAATCAATGTTAGTAAATCGTTTTGATGTCTGACCAATCAAAAAATTCAAAATGATAAAACAAAACAAATTGAATTTTTTGTTTTAGTTGTTCCTTAACACAAAAGGCGAAACAATTGAAATCTTAATTTAAAAATTTTATTTTCGGTTTTTTTGTTTTTATTTATATTTTTTGTTTGTTTTGGGTTTGGTTATCGCACTTGAAATTGTTTGTTGACCGTTTCTCGTTTTCTCCTTTTTTTTTTTTTTTTGTTTGTTTTCATTTTTTATATAATTATGTATGTATATAAGACTAACACTTAATTGTAATCGTTTTTTTTTAATTAGATTTTTTTTGTTACTTTTAATAATTAACTAAATTGTCTAACGAGGAGAAAATATAATAGATGTAAGTATGTTCGTTAATATGAAGTTTTACACGGTTCATTTTGCTTTATTTAAATATATATAATCATATATATTTGTTGTAGAGTGTGTTATAGTATAGTTAAACATTTTTAACAATTATCGAGTATTTGCTCAAAGATTTTGAGTAGAACCGTTTTTTGTTTCTTTTGTTTTTACTGTTATAATTGTTTATAATAAGTACAGTTTAAAGTTTCTTTTTAAGTTTTGATTTAATGTTTAGGTTTGTGTATGTCTATGTGTGTGTGTTAGTCTGTATGTGTGTGCTGTATATATATGGTAAAGTTGTTTAATTTGTTGTAAACTTTACGGAGTGTGCACGGAAACTACATGATTTTCTTTCGCTTTTTCTGAGTCTTGACGCCACTCAGATATATATATATGTATATATAGGATTGTATATTATGTGTATGTATGTTTATATATATACACATATATATATATCTGCTGGCGTATATTGGTTTCTATTCTACGTTTTGTTTCAAACGCATTTCAATTGCACATTTTCGTTCTTGTTGTTGTTGTTGTTTTTTTTTTGTTCTTTATTTTAATTTTAATATTTTGTAAATATTAAACACTTGCATAGCAATTACATCAACGCTCGATTCGCTAATTAATTTATTTGGACTAAATATAGTTATACATATATAATATATAAGGTATATGTTGTAACTTCAATTAAAATATATATAAATATTCATTTATGCTCATGTTAATGTTTTAATTTTTTGTTGTCCTTTGTTTTTTACTGCGTTCCACTTTGTTCATTTTTTCAGTATTATTGCTTTTGAATACACATACATACGTATATACACACATAACACACATATACATACATATACATATCCTTCATATGCATATGTATATACGATTTCATCTTGCTTACTCATTTCTTATTTCGTTTATATCGTATGTATGTGTGCGTGTGCTTGTGCCTGTTCTCGGTGGGCGTGGCCTTTTAACAATCCTCCCATCAGGTGTCGCCCGAGAAGCAGGTGCTCAAATTTCATTCATATACATATTAAGTGCTAAGTTTTTCATTTAAGTTTCCCATTTATTGCGGCAGCATTTATTCCCCTCCTCTTTGCTTTCCTCTGCTCGTTCAATTTGTATATATAATATATTGTGATTTAATTTTAAATTTTTCATTTGTATTTTCTCTTATCAAGTTCTCTTGCCGTTTTCATTACTGATTGCTGTTTGAGTGTGCTTGAAATGCTTCGATATGCCTGGAATTATTGTTGGAGTAACTGTTCCCAATGCGTACTCGCATCATCTATGGGGCGAACACATCGTCATGATCACTATCAAAAAACTCGCATCATCGATCAATGCAACAATTGCAGCAAACCCAGTTGCAGCCAGCCATAAAGGCCATCATAAACTGTGACTCATCTCCCACCCGGAGACGCGTCAAGCGGTTTGATTTGCTTTTGCTTTGCTCTTTGTTTTAACTCTATTGTTTAACTCTGGGCATTCTCTCTAGAGAATTTTCTTTGAATTTTATTCAATTTTAAAGTACACAATTTCTTTTACGAGTCTGAAACAAATTGTTTCATATTTTTTTTTTTTTTAATTTTTTTTTTTTTTTTTTGAAACTCACTTTTCTATGCTTTTAAATACATTATGAAATACATAATTGTATTTAGCTCTCTTTTATTTTTATATTTACGGCATATAAATATCGAATTATGTAACTATTTAATTATATTAAAATTCTAATTTGTATTAATTGAACTTCTGCGCTTAAATTGTTTGTTAGTTTTTTTTTTTTTTTTTTTTTTTTTTTTCATTTTGTATTTTAATGTTAAATATTTTTCGATTGTTGCTTTTGTACAGATAATTTGCTGGTCCAAAAAGAAAACTAATTTGAGAGAAACAAACAAAAATTGCATAAATAAAACAAAAACATTAACTATAATATATTTCTGTATATTTTCTTTTGTTTTTATTGCAAATTGAATCTTAAGCTAAGCAACGTTTTTAATATTAACAATATAAATACGAGAAACTAATAGAAACTAATATTTAGATCGAGTTTGCTTTTCTTTGGGCTCGCCATAGTTTTGAGCGTGGCTAAAGAAAAAGAAAAATAAAGTTAAACAAATTTAAATAATTGTATTTGTTAACTGAACATTTCTCTTTGCTCTTCTTTTGTCTCCCTTTTATATTTTGCTTCAATATTTTGTTTTCGTTTTACTTTTCGTTTTTTTGCTTTTTTTTTGTTTTTTTGTGATAGCGGAAGAAATGCGATTTACGTAGAAAACTAAAATATGTATATATGTAATAGCCATTAACAGTATAAGTACATACATATATTATAGCATTAAATATAATATATATGTATATTAAATAATTTGTTAATATTCATTAATAATGTACAAAAGTAGTTGATTTTGGTTGAGAGGAGAGAGAAAATGTGCATTGGGAAATTGTTTATCAACAAGGCTATTAAAGCTTATAGTTGTACAGCTGAATGAATCGATCGATTCAATCAATTAATCAATCAATCAATCAATGTCTACAGCGGATTGCACACCGATCTTATAGAATATACACACACACAATAATATAATAATAACTAAATGAAAGACAATTGCAAATATTTCTAAGGACAAATTTGACGCCAAATTTCGCTGCTCACACTTAATAATTTGTTATTCCGTTTCCATATTAGTTTATCATTATGTCAATCTCAATTTCAATTGAATTTATAGCTAATTGTCTATTATTTGCACAACATTTACATTTTGTTAATCGCAAGCTAAATATGAAAAATTTACAATTCTAGTTACGGTTTTCGACGAGTTCAGTTTATATTGTTTATAATTAATTCATTTTTCTATTTGCATTTAATTTGTTGTTTATTTGTATGTATAATGTACGTATTATATATTATTATTATTAAATTGTAATTCAAAAATCTACTTAATAAAATTGTTTTTGCTATTTGTTTTGCTTTCTATCTGTTGTGGGTTAACATTTTGTTTAAAGTTGTTTCATTTACTAACTGTATATGTATATATGTATATTGGTTTTTATATATGTATAACATCACATTATAATAATTACTAATTAATAGTTTTAATTTTGTTTTTTGTTTTTTTCATTTTGTTGTTTTTGTTTTTGTTTTGTGGTTGTGTATGTATGCTATATTTTATAAATGTAGTTAATGCACAAATACTAATGTTCATAATAAAGATTATTGTTTGTTAAATTTCATTTAATAACAAAAATTTTGTTGCTCAATTTTGTTGCTGTTGCTGCTGCTTCGCTGCGTGTTTGTTGTTATTGATATTGTTACACAGAATTTATATAATAATTATAATGACTATTTACAAGTAGCAAAATGATGAAATAAATAAACAAATTGCTGGCGACAAATTCACATCAAGCAGGCAAATAATTAGTTCCTGAGAGCACCATGCAGCACCTTGCAGGGAAACACGTGCGCGACCTATTTATAGAAGGGGGAGCAGCCCCGACTCCTCCTCCGCTCGCCCCTTTTAAAAAAGTCAATTACTCGTACTGCTTCCGCTGCTTGCTCACATTTCTAAATAGCCAACTAAGGCGACTGACTGTCTGTTGGCCAAACATTTTCCAACTGCTGTGCTTCCATTTTCAGAAAATAAACTTGGCTACATTTAATTTTCCCGCTGGAGGCGTGTAGTCAATGCTGATTGCAGGCAGTGTTGGAGATGAGGCGGCTGGGCTGAGCGAGGCTTGGGGTGGTGTGAGGTCGGGCTGTGGGTCCATTAATTTACCCAGCTACGCGCATCGCACGCGCTAATTAGTGAACAGGCACTCGTTGTGTTCGGTTCCAGATGCTGGTGCTGGTGCTGGAGCCGCCAGCCGGTACTAGTGTTACCTCTGCATACCTCCTGCATCTTGGCACCTGGTGGCGCTACGTGACCGATGTCTCTCATCCGCTCGCAGTGTACTTGTTGTTGGATGGCCCATTAACTTGGTCTTCATCTGCAAGCGAAATATGAATAAAACAAATGAGTTGAATTTACAATTGGTAGCCAAAGTTTTGCCTCTTTTGCCAGTGGAGCATATCTCGTGACCCCGCGCTACATCCGGCTGACGTAAACCGCACAACTCTCCTAGCCAGCCACACAACTGACTGCAGGCCATAAAACGTAACTAACACGTTCTGCCATTGCGAGCGCCTCAAAGCAGGCAATACGACAAACGAGCTGCGGAAACGGAATTATCAATGTGGCCATGTCTGTGACAACGTGTATGGACGCCTCAGATAGGTCAAGCAACAGGATATCACACTATGGTCGTCCCTCTCGCTCTCTATTTCATTATCTGCTTGCCGTTCGCTGCTCACGCTCTCACTGTCTGCCACCTACTCTCTTGTGTGCTCGCTCTCGCTCTCACGCTCTCAGTCTCAATCTCTCAATGTATCTGCATTCCCATACAGACACGTCTCTGTATGGATGTATGTGAGAGCATGTGTGTGCGTTGGCATGGTTTAGCTGCGGCTGTGCAAGCGTATGTCGGTGTGAGTGTGTGCGTACGCGTGTGAATATGCATGTGCGTGTGCGTGTGCGTGTGTGTGTGCGTGTATGGGAATGTGGTAACAACAACCAATGGGATTGTCAAGAGTGACATGCCGGTCAGCAACGTCAGCCATCGCACAGGCACATTAACCAGACAAAGGCAATGCATTCAGAAACTCATTAATCGCTATCAGCAGAGTAATTAAAATTTAATATTTACACTTTTAGCTCATTAGCGAATCTAATAATTTTAATATCTTCTTAAGGATAAGAAGCATGCCAAGTAGATTGAGAAAATGAAGAGCTTTTGAAAGAAAGTTTAGAAATCATCAACTCTTACCCTCCTTCCTATTTATTTCGCATTAAATGCGTTAAGCTTCAACTTTCGTATTCTGTTTATGTCATGTTGATGACCTTCGAGCGATTTTTAATGGGTTTGCATTATGCAATGATTATCTCATAGTTCTGCCTGGTTTCTTTCATGCTTGTGCCTTGCTCAAGTGGTGCTTACAGCGGCTTATGAATATATATGTGCATATATGTATATATAGACGTCAACTTGTTGTTTTGCGCGTGTTAGAATTTTCATCAATGGCTTTGACGAATTTTCTATTTATTTAATTTGGCGGCGTCGCCGAGACAACTCAAAGATGACATCAGCTGTTGCTATGCGCGTTATTTGCGTCATCAGACGAGGATGGCGACGCCGACAATATCAATTTGGTATTTAGTTGAAATTCCAAAGGCATAAGGGCCACACACACACCCACCTACACCCACACACACACACACAAACACAAAGAGAAGTCGGTTGAATTGAATTGCGTTGCATTTGGTCTTCAAAGTAAATTACATAATATGGACTCTAAAGGGATTCAGTGAGCAAAAGCTCTAGCTTGTAATATATAATATATATATATGTATATAAATAACATTTAGCTGTTGCGGATTGTACATAAAAATCTTTAACTTTAACATCTACGATTATTCAAAAGCATTACGCGAGGCAACACAAAATCTTTATTTGAGCAACTATACATACATTGATCAATCAGTCAATTCTAACGTTTTCATTCACATATTCTGCACAAGCCACAGCTCACGTAAACCAAATAAATATTTGCATCAATGCAGTTTTCGCACGCGCCAAAAAGTGCGCTACATGAATTTGTCGTTTGACATTAAGAGGAGTTCGTTCGATATGTAAATATTTGATTTACATTGACTGTATATAAAGGTTATAAATATATAGATATAGATATGTGTAATTTTATGTGGGCGCCGTTTGGCCAAGCCATGCGGCACTGTTGGATGTTATCATCCTTCATTGGGCTCACTGGAAATTCCGCCTCCAATTAGTCGCTTTCAGCTATTTTTACTGCCCGCTCCGTAATAAGTTAATTTGTAAAAATAACAATAACGCCTGCATTAAATAAATGTGTATCAAAAATAAACCAAAAAGGCTGAAACGCCTTTTACAATCAATACAATTAATAAAACTGTAGAATGATGAAATTTTATTTCTATGAACAGCGAATATGAAAAAAGGGACCATGCAAATAAAAAATGAATTTAATTGGATTTAAATTAAGTCGTGACCTTTCAAAGCTTTTTATTTCGTAGAATTTGCTATATTCTCTAAACTATTTATTTCCACGAAGTCCAAATAGCAGGAAGCGAAAAACATTGATTCAATTGAAATCAAGTTCAATAAAAATTTATACAAAATTGATTTTATTAGCTCAGTTTTTGTACAGTTAGTCAGACAGTGAATAGCGTTCAAGCAATGCCTAAAGATTCAGATTAGCCAAGATTGACTGCAAAGGCAGCGCCTCCAGCTTGGAGGCGACCAACGATGGGCGGCGGGGCATTGATGGACGCTGCCTTTGACATGACAGTTTAATTGAGGGGCAGATTTAGTTTTATTTTTCTTCGTTGGCTTGCGAGAGCAGCTGCTGTGACTCACCGCCAGGTCCATGTCAAAGGAGCCGGATGCGAAGACTGAGCGAAAGAGTGCGAGCGAGAGCGACAGTGCGCAAAATATGCAAATTAGTTTGATTCGCCGCGGAGATTGGCCATATTAGACTGTGGAATGGGAGCGGATGGCGGGCGGCGGGTGCTGAGTGGGGTGGCTTAGGGGGGGTCAGATGGCACTCTTGGGAAAGCTGTTGACTAAATTTAATATTTATGACTCTGGTTTTGGCCAGCAGCACAAGTGGCACTTGGCCGCCTTTCCTAGGCTTAGAAACAGGCTCGATTTGCTTTAATGGTTTAATTTCTTCTGACAATGGAAACAAAGGCTGGCGAATGCAAAGCCAGTAAAGAGGTCCAGACATACTAAGAGTTGCCTTCTGATTGATCTGGGCATGGGCGATTGAGAGGTTTCGATTGAGCTGAATTGAAACAGGTGACTAAACACCCGAAGCGAACGACCCCAATACAATTGCCGTTAAAGCTCCTTTGCGTAGGCAGCTTTCAGATGGTCAGTTGTTCGGCGCGTGTTGAGGATTTGCGGTTGTGCTCAGAGAGGTGCCGTGCGGTTGCTCTCTCTGGTATATATGTCTGGGCTGCCTGTGTGTGTGTGGGCGTGCACCTCGGGCTGCATTTAAACTCGTGCACATTCGTATGCATGCTGCGGATATAACTCAATTAGAGTATGGGACTATAACGACCGCACTCAAATACTCAACCTTTCAAGCACGCACACGCACACGCACACACACACACACACAGATACAGACAAAGAGATATACATATTCGATATATAAGTGGCGCGTGCGGAAATCAAGGACACAGCTCGATTGCAAATTGTGCCTGATGGACAATGCAGACCGCAACGTATTTTATGAAAGTGCACACAGCCCCAATACACACACACACACACACACACAAGTGCACGCATACATGTGAGTGTCAATAGACCTACGTGTGCGTGTGTCCTGCTAGTATTAAATTATGCAAATTGACGACTGTCTGCAGGATAACAGACAAAAGGGAATGTCATACACAGACACAAGCAAAACCAGCAGCTCGATTGCTTGCATCTGTGTGTGTGTGTATATATCTGCATTGCTGATGCGTTACTTCAATGTCAATCGCATCTTTGCAGCAAATGTCAAGGAATTTATCAGTGTCAGAATTTCGTGAATTGCAATTAAAAGCAGCAGCGAAAAGTCGTTGCATAATCTGTGAAGGACGAAGTAGCTCGCCTTATCAAAGCGCTGAAGACTTACTAAGCACTGCAGAGTAAGGCCAACAAGTAACTCGCAGCAGAGTTCCAGTTGAAAATGCTGCCAAGTGACTGACGCCTGGCTGCAGCTCAAATCCTTGGACCACGCAAAGTGACAGCCAAACTAAATCGCTGAGCACTGATGCTGATAAGAGCAGCAGCAGCAGCAGCAGCAGCAATACAATATTACTAAACATGACAACAATAGTTGCGTATCCTGTTTACCCACACAGACTTCGCTCTGGGTTATTTCTATGTCCCCAAGCTCACACGTAAGCCAATTTTAACGGTTTAACTTTATGCTTGGGGCTTGGCTGTACGTTCCGCCCACACCCACACCCACACACAGACATACACGATGTGGGTGTGCGCGTGTGTGTGTGTAGATCTTAAGCTTGGTCTCTGTTTGTTTACAATGCTTTTATGTTTGCTCAAATGGTGTCCGCTCCTTGGACCGGCCAAGTGTCGACGCCTCAATTCCACCCACACACACGCGCACGCACACGCACACGCTCACGCACACACAAGGAATGTGGCATATTCAAGTGCTCCGTTCGGTATACCCCTTCAAGCAAACACTCTAAAAGCGACTTTATTGCTTTGTAACTGAGGCTGTTCAGCATATCTGAAATTCAATGTGTATTTCGCTTTTGTATCCCTTTCATATTTATAACATATGTATATGATAGCTAATTTTAGCTATCTATAAAGGAATACCTATTTAGATGCACAAAACTCCGTCCGGCTGTGCCAGACTACGTGAAACTCGGACTTGAGCGACGTATGTTACTCTTACACAATAGCTGCCTTTCAGGTGTGTTTATCACGATAATAACAAACTGGTTGCAAACTAATCCAATTATAAAACTTTCGCCTATGCAGTTATAAATTTTGCCTGTGACTTTGATTATGGCAAACAATGACAATTTTCTGTAATTAATTCGTTTGTACTCAGTTAAGATGTTGTAAATACTTTAGTTCACAGAAGCTCAATAAACATTTACTTTAGGAGAAAAAGGTTTTCTAACTAATAACTGGATTTCAGTATTTAACAAAAGCTTTACAACTACTACTGGGTGCCATATTGTCGACCACAATTCCCAGTACTTGTGTATGTGCAGATACAAGAGAATTGTATTAAGTGTGTGTGTGTGTGTGTGTGTGTGTCCATGTATATGTGTAGCTGTGACTTATTGTTATGCTGGCACAGCGCTCGATTTATGAGTCGAGGTCGAGCAGTGCCTCATGCCAATGCAAACTCCAGCTGCTCCGCCCTCAGGCAGCACACAGTGGGGCTTAAAAAATAGACACAGGCTGGCTCCGGGTGGCCAGGGGGGTGGGGAAAATGGGATAGAAATAGGGACACAGAGAGACTGGGATAGAAGTGGGCAAATGGTCCTTGTAAAACGGAATGCGAAGCATAAATACATTGGCTCTTAGTCTCTCTGGAGCACTCTCAACTCTGGGATTAAACTGGGAGCGTCTTAGCTGGGCTATAGTTAGGACTTTGACTGCCTGTTGAAGGAATGGCTTGTGGCACTGACTTCGTCAAGGCGTGAGCATCGCCCCTCTCGCTATCACACTGCCACACTTTCATTAAAAGTTCGCAACTTAAGCGATTTGCTTTAAGCCGCCTGCTTAGCCGGCCGGAGTGGGCTTCAATATTAAATCAATTTCGTTTACGCTCTTTTAAATTGCCTTTCAAGCCTTGCCAGAGCGACAGACCGACAGGGCGACAGGGCGACAGGGCGACAGGGCGACAGGGCGACAGGGCGACAGAGTGCCAGTGTGAGTAAGTAGCAAACGTCTGTGCGTGGCAGCCGATGTTTATGCAAAAATGTTGCATAAATTATAAAAAGGAGCAACGAACAAAAACTGTGCTGCATACTCTTTGAATTTTAAGTATGCAATACATATACATATATACATATTGTATATGGCTGTGTGTGTGTGATGCCTGGTGACAAAAAAAAAAATCAAAAACAAACAAGCAAGTAAGAAAGCTCTAGTCGAGACTGCCCGACTACGAGATTCCCTGAACCCTTCGAGCAACCGATATTTCAATATTTATTCGCACATGCACACACACACACACACGCACGCATTAACACGCATTGGCTGCAGTGGTGGACCACCACTGGTGGCTTGGTATGGGAAATGAATTGTTTCATAACTTTTCTTGTGGCGGACTATCTTCATGAAACTTTGAGATTATGATTGTAACATGGATATGCATGCATTTGCCAAAGCACAAGTCTCTAGTATTTGAAATACGTATTTTACAAATATGTGGGTGGGGCGTAAATTTTTACAAAAATCGAAATTCTATAAAGTACATATGAATCTACATTTTTAAATATGGCGATTCTAGCTTTAAAGATGTAGGCGATATAAATTTATTACGGGTTTTCGATAAGTGTTTTAATCGATAAAAAATAGGGGGGCAAGTTATCGATTTTTGAAGCAAAGTTCGATATCCGCGTGGTATACACGGACCTAGGAAAAAACATTTTAGGTCCCTAGCTCTAATATCTTCTGAAATCTGAATTCAAACATACTGAGAGGCGGACTTAACTCGTCGCCCTGATCAAGAATGTATGTATATATGGGGTCTGCCACGTCTGTTACATACATTTCAACAAAACCATTATACCCTGATTGCCCATTGAACATGGGTTTAGGGTATAAAGACACAATAACAACAACAACAGCTAAAGCTCGCTTGCCAATTTATTGGCTGCCGACGATACCCTCTGACTGCTACCTGTTTCATTCTGGCCCGCAGTCGAACCGCTTCACTCGCTATTGAGTAGCTTCATTTCTTTAAATTTCATTTCAAAATTTGGCACGTCTCTGCATACAGTTATCCTCCCCCACACACACACACGCACACACACTTTCTCGCTCACTCACTCACTCACTCACTCCACACACATACACAAGCCACGCACACACAGCGAAGGACATTTTGCTTTCTTTACCGCGCGGTTGTCATGTGCGTGAGAAATGCAAGTTTCCGATAAAAATAAAGGCAAAAGAAAAGCTCATAATGGCGCCCAGGAAGGCAGCGCAATCTATAGGCTAATAGCTATAAAACAAACATTAAGGATAACAAAAGAAAAAGCTAATTTTCGTGTGGACAGGCTCAAATGAAAGACACTCCTTATAAGGGACATCAAAAGTAACCGCAGCAAATGTTGTACAAGTTATTTACACTGCATATAATTCCCAAATAAACTTAATACAAGTCAAGCCTAATAACGCATACTTACCAAAATGTATATAGCCCCTAGTGCTAGCTTTTACAGGGTATAATGCGAAAATTATCAAAAGCAAAGCAACTTTTTCTTCGTTGGTTCTTTTTTTTTTTGTTTCGTGGAGAAGCCAAGTTCAAATGCCATCAACTTGCCACTTTCATTATGCGCGGCTGATATGTCGAGTTTCATTGAGCCAAGGCCAATAGACAATGGAAGGCAAGAGGACGTGACGCCATTTGAAGTGGAGAAACAACAGGCGCACGGATCGTAAATCATAAAATTGAAATGCTGTAGCCAGCACGAGCATGAGAGAGAGAGAGAGAAAGAGAGAGCGAGAGCTATGCAGAGTACGCACGAATTATTAAGTATACGCCACGGGTACGACTGGAAACAGCCAATTGAGACTTCTGAAGCGCCTTTTGGCAGGCAGGCAAGCATATATGTATATATACGTACATATCTGTACATATATTTCATCACAGCTTCATCTATGCAACCACAAATCTTTGCCTCAACTGCCTGTCAGCATTTAATTAAATCGAATACCGTAGTTTGCATACGTTTGACAATTCAATGTGGTTGCTAACGATTGAATATGTGTGTGAGTGTGGGTGTGTGCGTGTAAGTGTGTACTTAAGTGCCTGCACTAAACCAAATCGAGTAACTCCATGCACGTTTAATGCAGGCTTCAGCTCTGCTGCATAGCTATGACAACCGAATGCGCTGTTAACATTTGCCAAAGTGAATTAAATCGTTTGTGGCTTACGCATTTAGCATAACTCACAGCTCCTTTCAGAAATGCCAGCGTCTAGCTGCACTTGCAAAGCAGGCGAAAAAGTTCTGGCTTGCAGCTGAATAGCAGCCACAGTTTTACAGGAGAATACAATGCACTAAATGAAGCAGTTTAGTTAACGTAATAATGAGGGGGGCACGGGTTGCTCACTTTCCCGGAAGGTATTCAATAGCCCAATTAGTTTAACTCGCAGCACAATTAGGTAGCTGAAACAAGAGACAGAGCTGCAAATTTATGCTGAACTTCAAATTTCGACTATCTATTAAAATAAATGCATATTCGAGGAATATAATATTAGTTTGCTCGTACAGAAGGTTTTTCTATGTAAAGTTTCGTTAGCATTTCAAATTTCAAAACTATTTTTCTTAATAATTTGAAATCAGGTTTGACTCTCGAATCCACTGGGAATGAAAATGTGTTCATTAGGCGCATCATGAACTTTGGCCCACATTTAATCGCTCCCATACAGCTCTATGTGCATAAAGTACATACATACGTGTGTATGTATGTATATACAAACACTTCCACACATACAAACATAGATACGTCCATGCTTATTTATGCATGAATAGCACATATACACACATGTACATATGCACACACACATACACAGAGTATTATGTACACGGGATGCTGCACGTACTTTGGCTAAAACTTTTCGCAGGCACTGTGTTGCTGCCTTCTGGCCAAGCTGTTGCTGTTTCGGCATGCAAACGGCATCACGTAGTGCTAACAGCACTTGTGTAGCAAATATATGTACAAATATATATACAGATATATAAATATGTGTATGTATGTGTATGTGTTCTGTAAGTACATAGATATATGAGAATGAAAGATAGCCTTGAGATACAGTAATTTTGCTGCGCTAGAAGCAAATTTTGTATCGAATACGAATATATACAACATACTAAATAATTAATTAATTCGCATGAAAGTTAAAAAAAAAAAGAACAAATTTAAAAGCTATTACCTCGAGTAACTAACTAACTGCAAGTTGGCAATTTCAAACGCCCTCGGCTACACAACTACATGTTTTTGGTTATGTGCAATAAAGCAGATAACACAATCAAAGGGGGGGCGTGGCACACACACACAGAGAAATTGACGCTAAAGGCGAGCGCAAAAAATGACAATAAAAAACTATACGAAAAAAATTGGACGAGAGAAAAAATGCAAAAATTTGTTTCAGTCTGCGGCAAATTGAAATACAGCGAATAAAACGTTATACTGCATAGCGCAAAGGGAAAATGAAATAGAAGGAGACAGAAAGAGAAAGAGAGCGAGTGGGAGAGAGAGAGGAAGAGGTGACAAATGCCACCTAGAGGGATTCTGGGTCCGCGCAAGCGAAAAATGTTGAAACTTGAAAACAAAAAAGCGAAACAACAATGCAATATTTGCAAATGAAAGCAATGTAATTAAATTCAAATTATTGCCATTTGCGGCGAGCATAGCAATCATAAATACCGCCTCGACCGCTTCAAGACAACAATTTAATTAACTGTTCAATTGGGTATGCGCATCTTGCAGTTTTTCCCGTCTTTGGTTTCAAGTGATTGCCAAGAGCAGGCCCAAGGTCGTCGCTGTTTAGCATATACAGTAGTATGTGTGCATGTGATTGTCACAAAACTGACAAATGCTGATTAGATATCGTGACTGACACCTCATGAATTATTGTAGAACATCGCTGACACTTGAGCGCTATATAAACGCACCTGACACGAACCCAATTGACCTTTGACATTAATATATGGTTTACGTAACCGTAGACATATAGTCGGTCGGAAAATTTCAGGTGTTGTCGGTAGTTTCGCATTTTACTTAAGCATACCTATTAAGGAAACTCTAAATTTGATGTGGTTGGGGCTTAGCACGTCTTCTGAGTGTGTGGGATCTGTACGCAGGGGAGGGGTGGTCACAAAATTATGCCCACTTTCAGTTCACACGGCGCGGTCACGTTTCACAAATAAAATTGCAATCGTGTTAAGTGTAGGAGAAATTGTTATTTTAATGGCAAATTTGCATTTCGATTGGAAATAATTCCGTGTTTAATTGACGTCGTTTTATCAGCTACTCTCATGACTCACATTGCCATTTAATATTTTAACTGACTTTAATCACGTTACACACATGTTTAAGCTCGAAAACAATGAGAAATGAGAAATGAAAAATTCAAATTGACATCGTCAATTGCCGGTTTCAGTCTCACGGCTCATCTTTCTCGGAAAACGCCAATTGAAATGTCAGAGGCGTGAGTAATGAATGTGCAAAGCTGTCGTTAGACAACAGTTCCAGAATATTTAGTTTAAATGACTATTCAAGTTCCCCTGCAAACACAATCTATAGCAATCAATCAGTGGAAAGCAATAGAGAACTTTGTTATGGGCTGTATTAAACTCTTTGAGTGCAGAGAGTTTCAATCAAAAAAATATCTTGGCTTACATTTGAAAAATGGGCTCAAGCCCATTGTAAATGAGAATTCTGGATATTTATATTGGTTTTCTGGCAAATGTGTGCCACATGCAAAGAGAGACGTGGCACTCTTTTCGCAACTATGGACAGAGACTTTAAATATATTTTTGTATGCCATATATGTATATGCTGTATATTTTTATCATTTCACTCTTTCCATTTCAATTGAATTCGATTTTTGTTTATACTTTGAACCCTTTGAGCATGGGAAATCAGCGCAGATTGTATTTTTGTGAAAATATATGTAACTGGCAGAAGAATCCGTGGCAGACCCCATAAACTATATAATCTCTATATATAACTGTGTACTAACTCTTGTCTTGTTTTTAAATATTGTAAATTTTCGAGATCTTCATATATTCACATCTAAAATGAAAATACTTGAGGCGACTTCTGCTTCCGCTAATATCAGCTTTTGGCTCTCATTATTCCAATTCAAGAAGTGCATCCAGAACAAAAGCTATGCAATAGTTAATTTACCATGCCAAAACCCATAAGTGCAATCACTTGTGTACTTCTGCATGTGTATGTGTGTGTGCAGTCATAAATACATATATATACATATATTATATGCTGCAAGTAAAGCTTGGACTTATGGGAATATCAGCCCAAGAGCATAATTAATTGCTTTATATTCCACATATAAATATTTCATAAAAGACATTTTCTACTATGATGCGCTGGCTATTATCAAACAGTTTCGCACATTTTCCATTTATATAAAGTTGATTGAAAAATTTCAAGAGCGCGCATATACAAACAGTATGCAAATGGCTGACTGACGTCAGGCTTCTGCATAATTAATATCGATTGTCGGCCAAACAATTAAACAGCCCAAAACATGAACACAAATTAAACAGAGAGTGCGTGGGCGGCACAGAGCTCAGCGCAGTGCAGCTACGCCTACTCGATAATCGATAAGCAAACAGAATGCGACAGCTGCATGCACAGTGCAACCAGATGCATGCCACAAAATGCAAATTGATTGAGTCAGATATAGTTCAGTTTGAATATGAATACGTTATGATATACCATATTAATAATCATTCATTCAAGTGCATCGGATTTTGAGTATTATATTAGTGATAAGATTATTTGGCTTTAAGATCGAGATATTCACTAAAGCAATTCCCAATCACTTAAGTCTTAAACACTTAAGCGATAATTAATGGAGTACTTTGCACCACAGTAAAATCGGATGTGCGTATATATATCATTATCAGTAGTTTATGTACATACACATACATATATATGTATATGTATGTATTTTCGAATATTTCATCAGCCGACAGCTGTCGCACTGCAACATCTCTGCGTTTCTGTACATACATATATATATATATAGATGTATATATTTATATATACATTTCCGCAATTCCTGAAGTGGGCGTAGGCCTGAGCGCGCATGTGGGCGCATATAGTGTGGGTGTGTGCATGTGTGCATGTGAAAAGCGCATATGGCTTGCATGTGTAAGTCAGCAGCTGCAATAACTGTTGTTATGTATTGATTTATTACAGTCATTTAATAATTATCCTTAAATCGAAATTGAACTCATATTATATGTATGTATATATTATTACCTATAGTGTATCTGAAAGTATGATCTGATTGTATGCTAACTATATTATTAGCTATTGTTCATCAACTCTCTCTATATATAAAAAATCGTTAAATTTGTAAATAATATAGTAGATTCTTGCTTGATTGGCGTACAAGGGAAGGAGCAATAATCGATTGTTGAGCATGTTGGCAGGGCTAGAGAGATTCCATTGCTTGTATTATAATCTGCGTATGTTGTGTATGATATAAGCATAAACCCGTCGTATTGCAGTGTATATCTGTATATCTGTATATCTGATGTTTCTAAGAAGAACTTTCAAAAACAGAAATAAATTAAATTTCTTCCTAAAACCTTTTGAATAACACGAACAGCAATAGGAGAGTATAGGCCATAGCTTAATTGTCATTTGTATTGAAATTGTTTAATTAATTTTAACTGCAATATCTGCATATCAAAATTAATTTTGCATTTTTGTGCATTCACTGACGAGAACTCGATGTAATTATGAACTAGAGAAATACAAAATTCGTTTTGCACATCGCTTCACATGCAATCGTAACAATTGTGCAATTTGCAATGATAAAAAGCTGCTGCATAAATAGTTGACAACGCACAGCTAGAATCCTTGACAAGGATGTCAACCGAATGGAATGCCGACGACTTTGATAGATTGTGCGCATATTGTTTGTTGTTCAACAAATGTGGCTGCTGCAGCCTTGAGTGCAAGGACACTGAGGCTGAGGCTTATATAGATTGATGCACTGCAATATATATAAGTGTAATTGCATTGGAATTTCGGTGCCTTGCCATTGTTTTGGCATACAGCTAAGACAGTCTAATGGCTAGCGGCTAATGCTGCAGACATTCTAATTGAAGTCTCAAATTCTTAGCCAAAGCCGCAGGCCGATGAAAATCGATGCCAGCCTGGACATACAAATGTACAATTCAATGAAATGAGTCGAAATTTTCCATGCAGTAAATTGCTATTTGCGTGAGCCGCTCTCAAAGATACACACACACACACAGACACTCACACATACAAACAGAGATAGAGGCAGTCACACAGTCTGGCTAACATCAACAATATAAATGACATAAAAATCGCATTAACCCATATTTGCACTAGGCACGAGAGCAAATCAAATTACATGTGAACCCAAACCAGGGCCCGGACCCGGGTTGGCTGCTGTTGCCACTACTACTTGGATATTGAGCGTAGCCTCTTATCAGCTACAAAAGTCGTGAGCAGCATGGCGCGGAAACGGAAAGTAAACGGCAGCCAAAAAATGAGAGAAAAATGAATGAACGAAGGAAAGGAATGAAGCCAGCGCACAAATTGAAAACTTTTGCGCAGCTTAAACGGCCATACATATTGACACAGTTGACGATAATGATGTCGAAAATAATGAGATAGCTCACAATGATGATGTGATGTGATGTCATTCCTGCATCGTTGCCTACTTATGAGCATCAGCTGCCAGCTACATAGACACACAGATAGATGTATGTGTATATGTATGTGCCCAGGTAGGTATCTAAGTTTAATTTCAACTCAAAAGAGCTGCATGTGCATGTTTCCTAGATACTCTGTAGACATTTTAAAAGTTTTTTTTTTCTAATTGCCAAGTTTAAGTTTAAATTAAATAAACTATTTTTTTAATAGAACTTTTGACAAATGTATGGAATGTATGCATAAATCAATTGATACTCTTTTATTTCCAGATAAGTTGACAGAAAGGCACAGAAAAGCTGAGTCAAGCGACCTCAATTCAGCGTGTGGCATATAGGGTATATTACCTCGATAGGCTTGATAGCACCAGAAATTGAGAATGTGTGTGTGTGTGTGTGTGTGTGGCGGCGCATGTGTTGCTCCCCTTAGGCGGAAATTGCAAATGCTGACATAAATACTTGTAAATAATTAGTCAAATTAGTGTCGCAATTTATTAAATGAATTTGTGCGTAATTTAAGTGACTTGGCCTTAGGAAATGGAGCAGCCTGAGCGCAACAATAAACCGTTGCTCAACAATAAAGCACAAGTTGCTGTCTGACACTTTGTTTACCGCTCATAATGAAGGCACTTGACTAAGAAGGCACTCCGCTAAGAATAACAGTTATACATAATTTCAGGCATGTCCTTGCTGCACGAGTGGGCGAGCAGTGTTAATTGAATTGAGAGCTGCGCAGATATTACGCAGTAATTGCAGCTCGTCTCAAGGACGACAATGAGCCAGGCGCAAGGCCAAGGTCAGCCTTGTGGACTGCATTGCCTTGCCTTGCATTGTATTGCGGTTTGCTTCAAGCAGCAACCAGCAGGCAGGCGGCAGGAGGAGGCAGGCGGCAGGCGGCGAACAGGAAGCAGGAAGTAGAAAGCAAATCAGCTGCACAGGACATTCGAGAACATGCGGTCAAAATGAAATTGTAGCCGGCCAAGTAGCAGTAGGTGCTGTGGAAATGCAATTATTGATTTCCAGTCGGTGTATCTATAACAACAATGCTGCCTCCTCTGCAGTAATAATATTTTCTCTTTCGCTCTCTCCCTCAGCCTCAGCCTCACCCTCACCCTCTGCCGCTGTCTGGCTGTGATTATTATTTTGTTTCCCCTTTCACCGTCTCGGCTTACACGTGTTTCTTTGTTGTTTATTTTCCTCTGCTGATATCTATTAAAAGTCAGCTGCATTTTGCTTCTGCACCCACTGCAAGTGATTTTGTTGTCCAGCTAGGGATATAACGTAATTCGAAAGCTGAAGGACGACAGCTCGAAGTTAGGGATCTGCCCAGGCGAGCAAGTGCATCGAGTCACATATCGAATGCAGCACACATCGGATGACTGCAAATTGATTTTAGGACAAAATATCCGAGTTTACCTTTGCTAAACGAAAGTTTAGATGAAAAAGAAACAACGGAAGTAATTATTTGAGCTAGCTCCAAAATTTAAGTTGAATTTTATACATATATTGTATTTATTTATCTGCTCGCTGTCATCGCCCTAGCGAGGTGAATGAACGCTGCAAACTTGAAGAACGTGAATGAACGGAACGTCGCAGCTGGAGATTTTTGTGGCACGACTGCAGGACTGCAGGACTGACCGATAAAATGTTGATGTGCATTTTAATTGAGAGGCAACGCACATCTGGCAATCACAGCGCTCACCGAAGAATTTAAATTGCCTTTGAAATTTTAGTAATACTCGCTACGGAAACATTTTTCATTTACAGCTATTGTTCAAAAGCTCGACTATTTTTGAAATGGCAGTCTCTCCCTCACACACAGACTCTCTGTTACTCTCTCTCTCTCTCTCTCTCTCTTTGTTTTTGGCTCATATTTGTTCATCTATATGAGTGAAACTAGGCCATTTCTGTATGAAATTCACAAAAGCATATAAGCACGTGAGGCGTGCGGAATAGCAAACGACTAGCTACAGGAAGTCGTGTCAGCGACCTGCCTGCATACTTAACCTAGCACCCATTCCTCCACACACTTTCTCTCTCCCTCTCACTCTTTTCCACTCCCACACTGCCTCGTTTTATTTTCTGGCTCTGCGCTTTGGGTCGCAACCAGCCATCCTGGCTGAATATGCTTGAAACAGTCAAGCACAAACCATTTTGTCACATGTTGCATGTACAAACAGACACATACACACACACCCTCAAGGAAAACATGGATTATTAATTGATTTTGATTTTGAAAGCTGGGCTTGGCTGTCACTTTGCAAAGTCGCACAGCTGGCGAAAATTAATGAATAGAATTTGGCCCCAATGGACAAATTTTGCTGTTAGTGCCACCGTGGAATTAATTACTGACAAATGCTCGCACATTACGGCGATTTGCTGTAGAAAATCAACTTGTTTGCTTGCAAGTTTTGGTGCTTAAAATTTGAGATATTTGGAGTTGACTAAATAAGGAATAATTGAGTGATTTGTTGACCTAAAATATTTGATAAACCATAATTAGAAATAACAATTATATCTTATCTCATACCTTATCCGTAATACTAGGTTCAATATCAACAAACACACTTGATTAAATTGCAATTACTGTATTCACATTCGCTATGCAGATTATTTTGGATTGTTTCCAATGTGGCATTTCGGAAATATCGGATTAAGAGTTTGCTCACATTAAATGCTAACGGCTTTAGGGTCTGTATATTCGAATTTGCGGATGCTGTTGTTGTTGTTGTTGCACTGCCATTACCAGGCAACTGCAACGTATGTGTGTGGCATATTTGTGAGATGCCTGAAATATTAGTAACAAGCACTGCCCGTGGCAAAAGTGGGCGGATATGGAAATTGGCTTGGGCAGCAAATGCAAACTGGGTAGTCCAGTCCATAGAAGCTGCAGGCTAAGTGGTCAGTCGAGAGGCAGACACAGAGAGAGAGAGAGGGAGGGAGATAGTGAGTGTGAGAATTGGAGCATCAAAGTAGCATAGTAAGTAGCTTTTAGTGAATAGGATTACCATTGGAAAATGGAATAGTTTTGTTACTCTCGCATAAAGCAAAAGTTGCAATATTTCGGACACGGCCGCAGCATGAAATTACCTTTTTGAAAGCTTTTTAATTCACAAATAAACAAAAGAGAATAAAATACTATGTATAAAAATCCATTTGCTCTGATTACCTGTTCGGTTTCGTTGCTTAAAATAAAAGGATTCATAGTCGAAACTTTGCTGTGAATCATCGCAAAACACCTTGACTGAATTGTATTAGCTATCTTAACTTATCAGTTTGACAGGTAACAAACCCAAACAACAAAAGCAAAACAAGAGAGAGACAGAGAACAACTTGCAAAAAGTTTTTATTTACTCGCACGAGTACTAGATAACTGAGCATGAGTTTCTGTTTTATATACATTCCTAGTATCAAACAAAAAATACACACGCGACATAAATCACAGATAGGCCAAAAGAAACGGCATTTGCTGATATGACAAATTCGAAATATCCAAAGCGAACAATTCAAAAGAAAAACCAAAAAGGAGAAGCAGAACAGAAACAGAACAGAACACACACAAAGTTTTTGTGCGAGCTCATCGTGTTAGATGCAGGCGCATTTCTCTCTGGAAAGTGGGCGTGGCAACAATTGGGAAAACAGCATAATGATACAACAATAAATTTCATAAGAAGTGGAGAAATGGCCAATAAATTGGCCTCACATTATGCGCTGTGCGATGCAAAACCAAAAGACAGGGCTGAGCATTTCACAATTTATGACTATTCAGTAAAGTCGAATAAAGTGGAAGAGCAGAGCGAAAATGGTGCACGATTGAAAGCGCAAAGCAGAACTGAATAAAAGCAACAATAGCTCCACATTGCGTATACGCAACGTGCGCTTTTTTTATTGATGATTTCTGATTGCTATTGAGTGATTCGATACATTAAGAATCGAAACTTGGCTCATGATTATTGTATGGAAACATGCAAGTAGTATTAGTTACTGATTACACAGGTAAACCCGTATACATATATATTGCAGTAAGCCCACAAGAGAGGACAATGGTTAATTATCAATAGACATAAATCTATCGATACTCAGCCATATCGATGGATATGTGGCTGTCGATAGTTAGCGTGAGAGCGATGATCGTGAATAGCTGAAGCAGAAGAAGAACAGCGTAATTTTTAACTGGAAAGCGACGATCGTGAATTGCTTAAGTCGAAGAAGATGAACGAGAACACGATTCAGAAGCAGAGTTGCGGAAATAATATAATTAATAGAGCCGGAAATATTATAATAAAATAATTATAATTAAGAGTCTTCAATAAATATATAAATATATTTTGCATTTACACAAATGTTCATCTATTTCGTGGCGCTTGTGACATATGCCACATGTATCCCATAAGTGGGTCAAGAGGACGACCGCACGTCGCTCCAGTTTTGCATGGAGTCACCTTTTTAACTGTCGGGCGCATCATTTGCATACATACGTATGTAAATATAAGTATATATGTATATCAAAGGTACACGCAGGCATATAAATATTTCTTTACATCATTATTTGTGTGCGAATCGACATTTCTCCTTTTGGCATTTTATGAATTCATGCGTGCCTTCCGTAATGGGTTTTGCATCAGATACAGAGAGAGAGAGAGAGAGAGAGAGAGAGAGGGGAGAGAGAGGGCAAAATTTGACCCAAGGCAGGCGTAGTGAAATTATAAAAGAAAGGTTAATAAAACATTTAATTACGCTTTGGCATGTGATTCTGGCAGAAGAAGTGAAACAAAACGGAAAAAGGAAACGTTGCCGAGTTTTATTGAATTAAAAACTCACGAATGTCAAACGAACCACTCATTTTTTCTTTTTGAATGTGTATTTATTCATTAAAGCATTTGCATTTTTAATATATATATATGTATATATATTTTTAAAGCTTTACGAGCCGCAGTAATGCATACTTTATTTAATGCTCTATTTGTTATGCAAATTAAAAATGTATTTAATGTAAATGCATATTGCATGCTAATAAATAATAATATTTTTTAATTAAAAATTATTTAATTATATTTTAAATCCGACTCTTTTAAGCATAAGAAAATGTCACCAGACTCAATTCGTTTTTATATGAACAATTTTTTGATTAATTACATTTGTTGTAATTAAGGCAAATGCACAACAACATGAGCAACAATTCAAAAACAAAAAACAACGGTGTGCTATGTAATTACAAGATAAATTTACCAGCAAGAAATTCCTGCCTTGCCAGGATGAGGCTGTCCTTTTGACAGTTAATTTATGTGCAAAGTTACAAGTGCCTCGAGCCTACAACGCAGCTGCCGTAACGAGCTCCTTTACATATACCCACTGTACCTACGGATATATATATATATGTATACCTACAAAGCTGTATATATATATATAGATATGAATGTGTGTGTGTGTACACGTTTATGCGAAAATAGCCAAGTTAAAGGTCAGGCGCCGTTTTTAATGGGAGCCTTTCGTCGCACGCCCCGAGAAGCATGCTACACTTTTCTGCCTTTTTTGCGGCTGTGAATTGAAGCGTAAGCGGGCCCAAGCTGAAATGTATACGCCATGTGGGCCTCCGCTGTGAGATTTACGATGGGTCAATCAGCCATGAAGCATTTCGTGTTATTGTTTTATTTATTTTGCTTTCGCTTTTTCTTTTCTCTTTGTTTTTTTTTTTGTTGTTGCAACTTTTGGAAAACCATGAAAAGTAAGGCGGAAAGGGAGCCGAGCCGGCGCCAGTTCGCATATGAGAAATGACAGCAGCTAATCAAGTATTCGAGTTCGAACCAAAAGTAAATAGCCGGACGCGATTTGGCAATAAAATTGCTAAATTACAGCATGCACGAATAAAACATATATATATATAATAAATTTATATATACATATTATGTACGTAATATTGTATTGTATAACATATATTATTAAAAATTCCTAACTGGAAGCAATATTCTTTCAGAAATAGATTATTTTATAAATATTTAAAATTTATAAGAAAACCTTGTTCCTGATTTAAATTTCTTAGAAAAGGTTACTTATATCGATTAGAAATCTACTATATGTGACAACCAAGAATAGAAAGAAATTTGCATATATCGATTCAATTATATTTGTTTATTTTTATACAAATGCTATATGTGAATATTATTTACCTTTATTTAAATGATATGCATTAGTAAAAATACAACTCAAATCTACTATGAATTTTGTCTTTATGGAACAGACAATTGGGAGACAATGACGAACCTTATATAACCCTAGCTCATTTCTATTTCAACTCTAACTCTGTTTGTTGTCTCATAAATGTAATATCTATTTGTTTACATAAAATATTATGCGAGCGCGCCGAAAATGTAATGCAAATTGAGTTTTGTCTCGGAGGTCGATATAGAGCCTACCATAAAGAGTAACCGAAGAGTCGAAACTGTGGTGCTTGTGGGTACAGCTCGTGGCAAGGTCATCATCGTCATAGTCATCGTCATTGTCGTCTATGAGGCGACAGGTTTTTCGACACGCACATGTCAAACACAGCAAGAAGTTGAGCTTTTGGTAGCTCTTAGGAATGTATTACGACAATACAGAGACCTTTGCGAGCTTATTTACTTTCGAAGCCGTAATAATCCACACACGGAGATATATAATATGTATACATACAATAATGAGCTAAGACAATTGTGAATCGTGTATAAAATTACGATGAGCGTTGCTTTCATTTGCCATTAATCTTAATCCGTTAATCTTTGTAATTGCTGAATTCATTGTAATTGCTGAACAGTTCAAGAGAAGTGGCTAATAAACTCATATTGAAGCCGAATTGGATATTGGTAAACATAATTGAAGCTATTACATTTCCCTTGACTGACTGCATTCGACTTGATGATGATATATTTTGAAAGTACTTGAAATACCATGAGCTTCGATTTCAACATCAACTTGCACTAAAATACACATTTATAATTGTGTATATAAATACTTATCCATTTATATAGATTTGCAGACAAGACCAAACTGATTATTCTCATGAAGTCGGTGCGAGGATGTGGTGTAGCATTCGTGTGGTCCTGAGCTTTAGTGCTGCGGGTAATATGAGTGGTGCGTGTGCTTGCCATAACATAAAATGCCTTTGGGTAGCAGCGGTTGTGCGCAAAGAAAGAGAGAGAAAGAGAGAGAGAGCGGGAGAGAGCGAGAAAAAAAATACAGAAAAGAAAATAACAACCGTTTTATGGCCCCAATACAGAAAGTGGCGTTGTCAGCAGCAGCAGCAGCAGCAGCAGCAGGATGCGAGCCAGTACCAGGAGCAGGACGACAAATGGGCAAAAAGCAAATTACAAACGCCACGTACTTGAGGCTTGTCAGATTGTCAACCAAAAGGGAAACCAAAGGAGCGAGCGTAAAGCAAACAAACGCTGATAACAACAACAACAACAACTACGGCAAGCAGACAAACAGCGGTCCAATTCTTAGATTAGCCCCTTCGGCATGGTAAAGGTTTCCTTAAGCCCAGCTGCTCGACGTGTTTCATATTTTTTCCCAGCTTTTCTTTTTCGTCGCAAACAAGCGGTCAAGCTCAAAGACAAGCACAGCTTGATAATAATGATGACAACAATAATAATAATAATGCTGATGATGATTGACGGCTGCTGCTGGCGGCAGCAGAGAGAAACACAATTTGACGAACTTATAACAAATACAAATTAAATTAAAGCCCAAACGATGAGAGAAATAGCGCGCAATTTGTATGCACTTTAATTTAATTGAATCTGTTCAAAATCAACGAGACAGCAACTAAAAATAAACAATGAATAATACGTGACCCGCGTTTCGTTGCATAATTAACGGGATTGTAGTGCTATCAGCGTCCGGCACCAGATGCTAAAAATCTTAATGCGATTAATGCGCAAATCCAAGAGCCATAAACAGCAAAAGGATATAAAAGTCCTTCACAGGCACACAGAAGAGCGTCTTGTACACCAGGAGTACAGTGAAAACTGTGACAATGAACCATTCAGCAATGGACTCAGCTTGGAAGCAAATCTGGATTTATGATTGACCAAAAAAACTCGCTTTGAATAGGATTAAGATTAGATAAGAATTTTATTTATGATATCTTTTCATGCTGCATTTAAATCTTTTGTGATTTATTGTGTTTCTGAAAGTTGAAAAATTACATGCAAGATATACTTAAATATTACAGTTAAGCCAAAGCTATCTAGAATTTAGTATGGGTAATAAAGTATCTAAGAAATTTTAGTATTTGTATATCAATATCTGAGCAACTTTTCCTTTCAAGTTAAACAATTATGCAAGTCCTTGCCATTACTACTTATTTCCATTTATAATAATATCGTCTCAGATATTATAAATCACCTGCCTCACCGTTTTCACCAGAAATTCGAATTTAACGCCGTTTTTTGCTATCGCTTGTATATTTTTAGAGCTATACGAAGTATGTAATGCAATTTTACAACAATCCGAAGCTTCACTGTGGTTGCCCGGCTCTTTCACATTAAGTGCCACAAAGTCAGATTCGCAGAATCTGCTTTTAATGATGCCAGCAGCAGCGTAACGGGCAAATGGGTCAGCGTCACAATGTCGACAAGGCGATTATTGTAAATGATGCACAAATGCCGCTTTAAGTAGCCTCATCATCTGCCGGCCCTCACGCCCTCACAGCTGTTCGTTTATAAAGACAGACTGCATTGCCTTCAGCTGAAATTTGAAGCATTTCTTTATTCTTTTTTGCTTTGACGAGAAATTATTTTATGCATAGACTGGAAAATGATATCAGCAAAAGTATATTCACGGCCTGACATTAACAATTCCATTAAGTTGACATAAAAAAAATATCGTAAATAAATAAATAATCTGGCGCACATACAGAGCCAAAGGGAAGTGGGAGTAATCTCGTTACTATCCCCAGTTGGCTGGCCAAATCTCTGTTGACAGCTAAAAGACAAAGACGAAAGCCATGGCAAAAAAAAAAAAATAATAAACTTGGAAACGCTTTTAAGAGAGACGAAGAGGGAGAGAGAGGCAGACAGAGAGAGAAGAGAAACTCATTAGTTGCGAACGAAGATTGAATACTGCTCATGTGGCTGGGCCATCATATGTGATCATTTATAAAGATGTAAATTATTTAACAATATGTGCGAGAGAGACGCAGCCAGAGATACGTCTGCTGGGGCCGCAAAGGTCGCTGCGGGGGCAATTTGTATTTGGCGAAGGTCGCTGACAGCTGAAAGTCGTTCGCCACTTCCATAACAAATAGAATGAGAGATAGCGAGAGAACGAGAGCGTATGAAAGTCGAGACAAGCTGATAAAAGACTCCAGCTGTCAAGTAATTCAATGCCGTCATCGCAACCGGTTCCCCACTCGGCAAGGTGACAAACAACAGAGAATCAGAACCAGAACCAGAAACAGACAACAGAAAACAACAGCTAAATAAAAGCCAAAACCCAAACCAAAGCCAAAAGCAAAAGTCGTTAAACAATTTTTGTTTGTTTGATATGCGTTGCCCTTGAAATTAAGTACACGATTGCAAAACGAATATTGAATGCGTTTTGTATAAATTTCAAGAAATAAACAACTTTAATAAAATTTGGATTTCTATTTAAATAGCAGCGGGTTTATTAAATATTTTCTAGATTCAAGCAGCAAAACTGCGAATAGTTGATGACCATGGCCAAGGGTTTGTTGAAGTTCGATAACCGCTTTTCAACACCCAATGAACTGGAGACCGGCTCTGCGATATGAGCTGAGTGTGATAGGCAAATTAAGCACTTGAAGCATATGCAAATCGGCAGCTAGAAACGATAAAAAGCGACACAGCGACATTGGCAAAGGTTGTTTCCCTATTTCGTTGGTTGTTTTTAAGCCAGTTTTATTGAAATTTTGTCGTTAAGATGTTGCCATTTTCACTGTATCGAACGAGGAGAGTTCAATAAACCGTAACTCAAATCAATTTATGGCAAGCCTTTGTATATGCTTTCGCCATCTATCAACGGGCATTGCGGCCATCAATCAACCAATCGATCGGAACAGCATTCTAGCTATTAGAGGCTGCCGCACATAGCCAGACGAGTGCTCACCTGGGGCGTGGCTGACTCACAGTTGGTTAGGCAAACAGTGCAATGAGTAATTGGGGAAGTATTTTGCGTGCGCCAGCATGGCGTATGATTAATTTTGGCCTCGCCAAGCGCACGGAGAGTAATTTGGTGTCAAATCTAATTGCACCCTAAAGGACACAAAGCGCAAAGCGCAAAAACTGAAGCAGAGCGCAATTACAAGTCGTGTGCTCAGATAGCTGACAAACAACAACAGAACAGCAAGAAAATGTTGGAAATTTTTCGATAGTCTATGCGTTGGCTGTACCTAACGCACCGTCTCGCTCGCACTAGCATGAGCAGGGCGCCGCCGTATTGCTGTCCTTTGCTCGTTTGCAGAAATAAAACAACAAAGTTTTATTATTTTTCGTTTTTTTTTTTTTTTTTTTTTTTTTCTCTTTTGTTGGTGTTTTGACGGCCTTTGGGGGCAGCATCGGAAAAACTAATTAATAGCACATTTTATGTTTGCCTGCCTGGCGGCCAGATTAGTCCACTATCACAGCTCGCCCCCACTCACAGCCACGTCTCTGCTGCTGCCCTCGCCCATGCCCACGCCCACACCCACACGCACATCCACAAACCCCAGTCATTTTGTGACAAATAATGTGGAAATTAAATGATATGCCCGCGGCGATAAGAGGATAGCATTTGACGTTATCATTGTGGAGGATGTTGTTGCTGATGTTGTTGTTGTTGCTGTTGGCTTAGGGGTGGGCGTTGGTGTTAGTGTAAGACTGAAGCCACATTACTGCAGCTCGTTGCGAAAACAAGTGTTGGCTTAAAGTCATCCACTTCGAGCACACCTCACACCTCTCCTAAGTAACGATAATGGGATAGCTGTGACCACCGCCGGGGCCAAGCGATGTCGGGCTGGAACCTACGCCAATAGCTGACCAGGTTAAATCTGATTAGTCCTCGGCCAAATTCATGCTATAAATAGCATTTAGTCTGGGCATTAGGCTGTCAAATTGACGCTGAAAATTTGTAGCCTACTTCTGAGCACGGCAATTAAACTCAAACACAAGCCACATACATACATACGGCGTACGGCGTACGGCATACAGTGAACGGTGTACGCCGTACGGCACGACATGCACATGAAAAGAGCAGCGGTAGCTGTAAAAATGGCACAACAAAAGGATGGGGCTAACAGTAACATATAAAGCTACGGGTGTGCGTGTGTGTGTGTGTGTGTGTGTGTGTGTGTGCGTGTGCAACATAATACGTGTAGCAAGAAAAAGTATTTTAAAAAAAACCCACACAAACAAACACACACACACGCGCGTAAAACTAGCACGCGACACAACAGGAAGTGACAGACGGGTGGGGCTTGCGAAATATTGGGTAAGCGTGGCATCAGACTGGGGGGCAGCGACAGCATGGTGAGAAATTTCAAAGGAACTAAGGACACGACATAGTAACAAAAAGTTGTTGTTGTTGCTATTGCTGCTGCTGCTGCTGTTGCTGCGGTATATTTTACTTCTGTTGCTTGTTTGGCGCTGTGTTCTTGGTCTTCATTTTGAGTGTGTGAAAATTAACACAGTGCCACACAAAAGTTTATGTACATATTTATATTTAAGCACACAACAGATACACAGATACAGACGCGAACAGACAGAAACAGTGCACACTGGTCAGAGTATTGCATTATGCGGCAATGCAGAAAAATAATATAGCAAATATATTTTTAATAAAATATATTTAAAATTTAATAATTAAAATTCTATGAGTAATGTTATTTGTATTTTCCTTTTGCTTTATTATATTATATATAATATTGTATTATTGCAAATCACGGTGCGTCAATGACAATTCAAAAACGTGGCCGCCTTAGCTAAGCAACTGGGAGAGCCATGGGCAAGAGCGAACTGCAAAGAAAGCTCGCTCAATGTGGGGCGTCATGCGCTCAGCGAGAATCAAAAGAGCGGCTTTTGCGTGTTAACGCGTGGCTGTGTGTCTGACGACTGTGCGTGCGTAGGTATGTGTGTGTGCGTGTGTATGTTTCAGTTTTTGATTTGCTGCCGCTGCTTTTGCTGTTGTTGTTATTGCGCATGTTTAAAACAGCAAGCGAAATGGATTATTTTGCTTGTTGGGCGTGAGGGAGAGGCGGAGAGCTTGCGCAGTTACTTGTTTGTTTCATCGGAAGGCGCATGTCGACTTAATTTGTATGTATGTGTAGGTGTGTGCGTGTGTTTGTTTGTTTGTGGTATGTGTACGCAGATTGATAACTCCCGCTACAGTGTTGCGGTGTTTACAGTTATACGGTTGACATTGTGACCGCGTACATGTGTGACAAGCCCTCCTCTAGCTAGCTAACGATTTTGTTGTTGTCCTCGTTTTGCATGTCAATAAACTTAATATTGGCAAACATGGCGGACGGCGGCCATTTAGAATTAAACACACACACACACACACACATATGCTGACAAGCACGCACTCACACACACACTCATTCGTATACATTTATACAAAAAAAAAAAAAAAAAAAAAAAAAAAATGTTGCTGCAAAAGTTAAATATAGCTGAGAAAATGGCTGCCACCGACCGGATAAAAACGGAAGGAAGTCGACTGTCGACCATTACTACGTACACGCGCACCCAGGAAACACCCGGGACAAATTGGGCAACATTACAAAAAGACAAGGGAGCTCGTAAACAGCATAATAAATACAAAAATAAAATTTCTTCCTCTAGGCTTTCACTCAAAATAATAAAATTTCCTTCTCCTCTTTTTTGTTATTTCTAATCTTTGGGTTTAATTAATAAAGCTTTCGCTTGCCTTATACTACATAAGATAATCCAAATGAAAATATCTAGTTGTTTTCGCTTACATAAGGAGGAGGAGGGCCTTGAAGAATTATTAATTAGCACATATAACAAAGGCTTCGGTAATCTGAAAATCTCAACAGGACTACGCTTTTCACATAATCAGTATACAGTCAGTAATTAATTAAAATACCTCCGTAGCCGGCCAGACAGAGGGTATATACATAGTAGTAAATTTTAAGCTTGCTAACTTTGTCTGATAACTAAGTAGTGAGTGAAGGCAGCTTTTCCATTATTATTGATTAACTAAAGCCAAGTTCATAGCGCTGAATTGCATTGACCTACACTGTACTTACTGTTCCTTTCTTTAAATCTTTTCATTGTTACATTATTAAGCTTTCTTTTGTTGCTCCTACGTTCGAAATAGTTAGAGTGCAGCGACTGCAACTGAACGCTGAAGTAATCCAAATCAAAATATCCAATATCAGCAGCGGCTATTAAGCTGACAGCAATGCTAGCCCTGAGGCGAGAGAATGAAATGGAGAAAATTAAACGCCTGACATGCTGCAGCCAGTAAAACATTCAACAAACGTCTAAACGAATAACCTGAGTCGGCCACTCTGAGAGAGTGTCTATGTGCCTGTGTCTGTAGTATGTGTGTGTGTGTGTGTGTGTGTGGAGAGAGGGAATGCTTTGTGGGGGCAAAGCGATTAGCTGTAAGAAATGCTCTTAGTTCATGTCAGTTGGCCAACTGCAGCTTACAAGTTGAAATTCTCTTTAATGAGCGACGAGCATCAGTTCTAAAAGTTCTCTGTGCATAGCGGATGCATAAAATATATTAAGTAGTACGACTTAAGTGAGCTCAGGCAAATGGGAATGTAGCACAGCAAGAAATGCGCTTATGAAAAATCATTGAAACATCATACTCAATATATATTAAATTTCTTTTCATCACTGCTTCAATTACTATATCATGTAACAGACTTGGAAACAATTTTGTAACTAACTTCAAGAGGCAATGTTGTTATTTTGATGAAAGCTGTTATATAGCTGTTGCTTTCTGACTCCTCAGCTTGCCGTAAAAACTTTCCAAACTCCTTCCAAACGCTTTGTTTTAGTGTCTATTCCATTTTTTTTGTTTTTCTTATTTGCTGAGTCAGTGTAAGGGAATGAAGGGGTTATGTAGTTAGTTTATTGACATAGCCAGTCCCTGAAAGTATTTCCACGCCAAAGGACTCATTCACTCTCTCTCTCTCTCTCTCCCTCTCTCTTTCTCGCACTGTTTCTCTATTCTATTTTCGACTGTTGCGTTGGTAGAGTCTGCTAGGCATTTTTCCTATATTTACGTGCACACTGAAAACAGTTAACCACAATTCTTGGCTACGTCTCTTGGCTTGAGGCCAACACAGAGTCGCCTTAGTCAGGGCTTTCTGCGCGTTGCCCCTTCACTCAGTTCCTTAATTAGTTGGTGCTTTTTCGTTGATTGCGCTGTTGCTTGCAATTCATTTCAGCTTTCTGGGAGCTTTTCGCATTTTAATTAGAGATTCAGACAAGGGCGTGCAAAAATAGCAACAACAACAGCAGCAACAGCAACAGCAACAAGGCCAAACTAAAACCTGCTAATCGAATCAAAAGTTTTGGGGACATTTGTCATGACGCAGAGATCCATCCAAGTCCTTTGTACAATTAACGCGTTGCCAAAATATATGCACATGCATTAGAATACAAATTTAGTCAAGCCTTAATAATAGCTGTCTGTGACTTATTTAACGGTTAACGACGCATAAATTCCAACTTTCACTTCTGCCCATTATTTTTCTCTTTTTTATGCAAAATGAAAATTAACAAAAAATAAATTATATATATATATATATCCATGGCCCAAAATAATAATAAAATAGGGAAAGGAAATTGAAGCTGTTGCTGGCAAAGCGAATGGAATTTAAATGTAAAATTATTTACAAATAAACTGTGGAAATTTCTCTACTCGCCTCGCTGACTCTCGTAACAAAATCACTCGAGCACCTTGAATGCTTGTTAAAGGGAAAATAGCATAAATAAATAAACAACACAAAAATACAACTCGAGCTCAACTTTAAAACAATCAGCAACTGGCCCCGCCAACTGCACTCCGTTTGCTATTTTAAATGGGCTGCTCGTTAGCAGTCCAGGCACTCGTATTACACACTCAGTGCTCTATTCCTCTATCTATCTCTCTCTCTCTCTCTCTCTCTCTCTCTCTCTCTCTGTTGTTGCTGCTGCAATATATATTTACGTACACGCATTCAGTTAGCAACGGGCAGGCAGTCAAAGGTCCTGTTGCCTAGCAGGCGAATGAACTGAATGAAGAAGAGAGAGCCTGAATCGGGATGGCTCAACTGGGAGTTACCCTGAATCTTGATATGATATGGAATTATACATAGACTCTCCTAATCAGCTCATTTTTCCTGATCTTTATCACAATTTTTACAGCGTAATATGCTATAGCCTCTCTCTAATATTTCAGCTAAATGTTATTCAAATTCAAGCGATTTCGTAGAACTGATTAGGAATAAATACACTTTATGGGATCTATCACAACGCCTGTTCAAATCATCTTTACAAAACCAATATACCCTGCAAGCCCAATGTCAATGAATGAAGGGTATAAAAAAAAAAGGGCCAAAAAGTCTGTTGGCAATGCGTTTGCTTTTCGTCTGGGTCCGTGAAACGGAATGGTGCGTTACGCTGGAAGCCCTTTAGCTTGTCACGCCCATAAAATCGATAAACTTTATATTCTAAGATCAGTCTTAACATGAATGAAAATTAGCTAGCCAAATTCAATTTCATAAATCCAATTTGCAAGCAAAGAAGATTGATCTACGAATAAATTGTATAATCATAATTATTGAATAACAACTAGTGTTTATTTACTTAAACTGAAATGAATATGAAATTCATATAAATATAGCTTATCTGCTATTCAGCATAGGCATAATTTGGCCTTGCAATTGCAATACAATTTCATATTAAAAGGCGGAATATAACAGCAATATTCACACTGCAGTTCTCTACTTTAAATCAAAACAGAAAATCAGTATTCACATGGAAAGCTTTCAGTTTAAATAAATAATCACAAATCGTTAGTTAATTATTTATTATTGTTTGTAAAATTTTGGCAAAGTAAGAGAAGCTGTTGAACTGCCAAATAATCTTAACAAAACAAAATTATAAATCAAATTAAAAAAAAAATATATATATATATATAAATCAAGAAAAGTTTTATTTCAATTAATATACATATGTATAGTTGAATAATAAGAATTTAAATAATTTGTCTTTTGTTTATTTATTTGAACTGAAAGCTTTCCATGTGAATACTGATTTTATGTTTTGATTTAAAGTAGAGAACTGCAAAACAGATGATTAAGCAAAGGCAATTAAACAGTTTCACTAGCTAAGCCTACTTTTTACTTTCTCGCACACACACACACATGCAGTGCTATATATAGAACCTAGTTTGGTTACACCGATTACTCCCTGGGGTCGTAGAAACGCTGCCATGTGCGAGCTCGTCCTCGAGGCTTGACCTGACCCGGCGCTCTCTAAATTTGTTTTCAATTAACAAAATTGTTTGCTCTTAGCAAAACAAAAGTTACAACATCAACAAAATCAATACAGGTACATGTATAGTAGATAGTGCAACACCTGCTCAGTTAGAAGTGGTTGAGCAATAGGCTTAAATTTAGTTTAGGAAAAAAATCAATAAATAACTAAACGGTGCACAAAGCCTACACCAAAAGTTTTAATTAACTTCCAATTCTGTGAATTCATTCTTCTTTATTTTACTTCTATCTCGGTAAAAGTAAATAATAAAAGAAACATTTTTGGAATATTTCCATGACATTTGATTTTTGTAAAAATGTAAAATGATTCTATTTATACAGAAAAATTGCTACGTATTCAATCTAGATGCCAATATGACCTCTTCTTTTAATAGCAGACCATCCTACAAGTTATTTTTGCAAGAAAAAGTCATGTGAATCAATTCAATGTACATTCGGAAAAAAAATTGCTCAGTTCCCAGAGTTCATGACTCATCATCAGCTGGGAAAGGGCGGCGTGAAAAAATAAATAGAAAAAAAAAGAAAAGTACACAATGTTACACACAGTAAAGTAGAAATAGAAATAGCCAGACAGAAAGAGTTGGGTGTTTAGTGAATTGGCAAAAATTGCTTGCCATGGTCTTGGCCAACAAACACACACACACACACACACACAGCGCACAAGCGTACAGATGGCCAAAGGCATAAAAAAAAAAACAAACAACTGAAAAGCTAAATACATACATAAATTGATTTCATGACTCGATGCGGGCTGCTGTGGGTGGTATAGGGCTTTGAAGGTAAGACACCGTGTTGCACTGCGGCAGTCATCAAACTCGAGACTGAAAGGGGAAAAAGGAAAACTAACGAAAATGGGTTTTTTCTTTTTTAGATCTAAAGTGAGTATGAGCTCTCGAGATACCCTTTGAAAGGAATTTCGTATGAATATTATAATTGATATATAAATGATTTATCTGAGAATGCCAGTGTTGTATAATGAAAACACCTTTAAATACTATTATTGTTAAAAGTATTTAACCCTAAACGATTCCCTATTTAGACTAGAGTATTGCAATATTACAAAAAGCAAACAATGAATGACGAAGCAAATAGCGAGAGCGTCGAAAATAAAAACATATACAACTGACATACACATACACACAATCAAGAGACGAGATAAAGTACGGAACTGAGAAATAATCTTAAAAAAATGAAGAGCTTCACAGCTCAGTCACAGCAGCAGCAAAAGTTATAGAGTTATAGAGAAGAAAGAGTAATAAATAAATTAAGATTCATTATTTCAACCATTCATAATACATTCAGAGTCGAGCCGAATAGTTGAAAGCATAAAACAAACAAAATATATATACATACATACTTTTTTGCTTCACAATCTAGCAAAAAAAATTCTTATCAGTCTTATCTTTGTGTTTTGTCTATCGCATGATTCACTCATTCATTTGGAGGCTTCTTTTATTTCAATTATAAGCTTTTAATAACTAATAAACAGAAAGTGTAAATAGTTTTCTCTTTTACATTTACATTCGCTAGCTGTCTCCGTTTATGATGGGCAGCTCAAAGCGAGTGGATGACTCAACGATTCAATTTGAAGCACTCGTAAATGTGGGTGATGCATGTCTAAGTCACATTAGGGTCACTCACATTATTTAGGAACAGGAAGTCTGGTGTAAATGATGCATGCTGAGGAACGAGCTATATAGATTAATGAAAATGAAACCCATATAAATGAATACGGCGAGCGAGTGAACTGTGAAAGACGACGATGATGACGGTCGAAATGTTTAGCAAGATCTATAAATATGAAATGAGCATTCAATGAATGTGAATGATACTCGAAACTCTAAAGAGAAATATATGTATAAATGACTCGCTCATATGAGATCATCTCATCAAACAGATTTCAATAATATCTATAAATGGATATAAAATGTGCTAACTTTCGAAAATGTGGGTTGAAGTTCAACAAATGACAAATCAATTGAAATAACATTTTTTAGAATAAATATTACTAGATGATGTTTCATAAAAGTTTTTTTTGTCTTCTATATTTCCTAATCTTTCCTAAACTTTAATTTATATATAAATAACTAAATTCGTATTTCAAGTACATCATTAATCTCGCATTTCCTTTTGTAAAATAATTGATAAGTATTGCAACTTATTGACTTATTTATATTATATACTTTATGCACGCTCAGTAGACTCCACTATCTACAATTTGGAATGACTTGTAATTCTATAATTTTTATAGCTTCCCATTATACATACATACATACAGTTTCTCCCAACTAAATTGGTCAATTGAATTTATTTACAATCTAATCATTGGCATATTAACTCTCACGAACCCAATTAATTTTGCGCTCCGTTCAATTGCGTTCAGAATATAATTGACACTCAATTTCAGACGTGTATAGACTAATTGTATATCCCAAAACACATATTATAATGTGGAAATATAGTAGAACGAAAATGTTGCAAGTTCTGTTATATATTAAATATGTATATTCTTGAGCAGGATCAGTAGCTGACTCAATTGAGTCCTGCATGTTAATTTATGTGTGGGTATTTAATAGAACATATGCATATGAATTCAAGTTGAAGTATATCAAAAGTAGATTCAACCATACTATTAGAAGACTCAATAATTATTCAAATAATCGATAAATAATATAATTTCTATTAATATCCAAGGGCATACCAGATTTGCGTGTATATCATATATCTCAGAAGATCTAGAGTTATTAAAGATTTATGCTTTTGCAAACTTTTGCCAATTCCTGATCAAATCGTAACACATTCTATATAATACTTTACTCTAGGGTATCTTCTTGTCACACACTGTTGCTTGTTTATAGATAATTTGTAGCGCTGGAAGTGCGCATTAGACACAAAATAATCTAGGCGTTGCAGATATTCCGACATTGCGAACACAATGTGCATGCATTCATATACAATGTATATATATTGATATATGAATCTCATATTTATTCATAAATTGCGGGGGTGACGAGACTTTCAACTGGCAAAACATGTATTAAAAAAAATGTGTATATATAGAATTACTCACCTTGATTAGGGGAATGGCGAATTGCAGCTGCATATGGGGAGAGGCGTTGGAGACGTTGGCGCTAAGGCTGGGAATCCCGCGTGGCAAAACACTTTGGGTTTCTACGTACTTTTTCGAATTTCTTTTTCTTTTTTAACAATTTTCGATGTTTTAGATTTTGTTTATTCGGTTTTGGTTTTCGTTTTTGTGGCGAGGCTGGACGGCGGAGTCGCGTTTAATGCATTTGATTTTTTTTCTTTTAAATTTTTATTTTATTTTATTTTTTTCATTTTGTTGATTTTAATTGGGCATGAGAAAACACATTGAATGCGGCTAAAGGCTGACGCAGCTTGATTGACTGCCATAATACGAAGGTATTGTTGTTGTTGGTTGTCGGTGGTTGCTGTTGTAGTTTTTGTTGTTGTTGGGTGACAGTTGTTGCAAATATACTCTCGCTTTAGGTGTTATCAATGAAACGTGCAACGTGCTTGCAGTTGCATTCACAGTGGACTAGAAATTAAGTTATAGCTCGGGTTCTGGATTTTATTTTTGCTTTTTTTTTTTTTTTTTTTTTTGTTTTGTTGCTTGTTTGATTGATTGTTTCCATGAAATAGTGGAAGTGCTTTTTAGATGCATTTCGTACTTAGGCGTAAGCATTGCTCATTGTAAAACATTTGCAGTTATTGTTGTTTTGGTTTTTTTTTTTCAGTAAAAACATAATTTGATAAGTTTTATGCATGCTACTTGCTTGCTTTGATGCTATGAGCATGAATGTAGTTTACAACGCAAGAGTATAAATAAATAAATATATTTTTAATCATAGAAAAGTAAGCAGATTTATTTTTGAACGATTTGGCATGCAGTTGGGGTTGGGTTAAATTATACAATTTCCGATTGTTGATTGGTTTGTGGTGGTCGTTGTTGTTAGTCATATGGTTTAAGTTGGGAAACAAAAAAAAAATACAAAAAAAAAAGAAGAAAGAAATAATCAAATAAATAAGTGGGTTAATATTGCAAGGAAAAATGTGTTAGGTGCGTGGGTGTTCATGAGTGTCTGTGGGAGTGTGTATGTGTGTGTGTGTGTGCATGTTCATGTGTGCTACTGCGAGTATGTGCGAGCTAAGTGAATTGCAGTGACTAAAAGCAAATTTAAACACAAATTTTTATGAGTTTTTTCTGCTTTTGCTTTAAGAAACGTATTGAGCTGACTTTTCTGTGATTTCTTGTTAGTTTTTATTTTTTTCATAGCTAGCAATTTGGTTTTGCAATACAGAGAAAAAATGCTGTTAAACGGAAGTGATTAAACACAAAAACTAACGAAAAAGGAAAAAAAATTAACCCGTTTTGATTGAGATAAATGTTGAACATTTATTTGCGCAACAAACTAAAAAAAACATTAATGTTGACTTTACAGTTTGCCGATTTGTTTGTCTGTGGCATATATATATATAGCATGTATATACGAGTTGGGCGAATTTCTATCATTTTTTGTATTTTTTTTTTTTTTTTTTTTTATAATTTATGTAATGTGCATTCAATACATATGAACACGATTGGGTAAATAGCATAAGTAAATAGTCACTATAGTTATTATACATACATATATATAGATATATATATGTGGAATATATAGTACATATATTTATATATTTGTGTGTATATATATCATTAATAATTGTGTAATAAATATTATTCAAGAAGTTAACTAGAGTTTAATATACATAGCATTTGCATGAGATTTGTGTACTGAGAGATTTTTGAGTGAGTTTCATTGAATTTTCTTTGCTTTCCTTTTGCTTTCATTATTATTATTATTATTATATATTTTTTTATTTAAAGAGAGAATCTACAAATAAGTGTATATAAGCAATTGAGATTTTTGTAAGAACTTTTTTGGGGCAAATAAAAAATTAAATGCATATCCTATCAAACGGAAACGATAAATTGTACAAAAATTAACAACGAATTAACAAGATGCGTTTGTCTTAATTTTTTTTTTTTTTTTTGTATGCAAAGCAAAAACTACTAAAAAAGTGTTATATATATTATTATAAATTTTTTCTTGCAATTTTGAGTTTGCTTCGCATTATAACAATAATCAATAAAAATTTCATGTTGCTTTTGCAATTACTTTTTGTTTGTTTTCTTTTCTTTTTTTTACTGTATGTATACCTTTAATTGCAATTTTTATCATATATATGTATATATATATATATATATATATGTTTGTATGCTTGTTTATATATTATTTAGACTGTGTTTAATTGCTTTTTGTTTTGTTTGTTCGGTTCTATTTTAATCGGCATTAATTTTCGGGCTGGCTAATTAAACGATTTGAAATGTTATTATTAGGCCAGTTGCGTCTTTATCTATGTATGCATGCGCATAGATATACATATATATGTATATATTAACCCTTATGTTTGTGTGTGGGAGTTGAGCGTTGGCTCAAGCGGCCGTCTGCGTATTATAATAACAAGTATTCGCACTTTGCCGCTAGACTCTCAAGGTTTCTAAACTAATCATACAAATTAGTTTTATAATGAATATTTTCATTTCTTCTTTGTTAATTATAGAGCCTAAAGTATCAAGTGTGTGTTTGTGTTAGTGTGTGTGTGTATATATATATGTTAACTCACTGGCAAGGGCCGCTTAAATTGTTTTATGTATTTCAATTATAACATATACTGAATCATATCGGGGTGGGTTGTACAACATCCTAAACAGACATCGATAGTGTGTGTATGTGTATGTGTGTGTATATGCTAGTATATGTGTTGTGAGTGTTTCTTCGTTTGTATGTATATGTATGTGTATATATGTAAGTTAAGTAATTGCATCAATTTACATGAAATAACTGCTAACATATGCAGCCGCTAAGATACCCAACACAGTCAAGCATATCAGTATCATGATCTTCTTTCGTCGCGCTTTGCTTTGATATTTGAGCGCCTTTTTGGTGTCCTGAGTTGCTGTCTGCACATAGTCCATAGCGTGCTCCACATGATACTCAATGCGATCGATCATCTCGCCCTGCGACTCCACCAGCATTGCCATGTCCATGAACATGTCGTGCAGCTCCTTGATGGATGTCTCCAGCTTCATGATGTCAGCGTGTCTGGCCTCGATATCGGCCAGCGTTTGCTTGGCCTGCTGAGTTTCCATGATGATGCCCTGGGTGAAAACAGCTGGATTTCCCTGCTCCAACATATCCTCCAGCTCCTCATTTGTGGTCGCACGTCCCGTTATCTCCAGTTGACGCTGTATTCTGCCTTTGCAGCGCTCTCGATAATCGGTCTGGGTGCGATTATATTCGGTCATGACCTCGACAAATTTTCGCGACAGCGTCGAGTGTTGCGTCTTGCGTATACGTAAATCGGCCGATGAATTTTTCTGTTGCTCCTCCTGTTCAATGTTTTGCTCGATGCCCTTGAGTTTGCCACGCACACGATTTGCATTCTTCTTGATATCGGCCATAAGGTCCTCCAGCTCCTGTTTGGTTTTCTCATCCGACTGTGGTGCGGACAATATGGCCGAATGTTTCTTTTTCACCTCCTCCACATTTTCCTGGACCTTATCAATCATGCCCCGTATCTCCTCCACTTGGGCAAAGAAATCATCCATATACGAATCATGGCCATCCACATTGACGGCCACATCTTCCGACTCCTCGTCGTCCGACTGGGCGGCGTGCAGGGCAGCTAATCTGTCTTTCGTCATGGCGTTTTTGACAGAGCTTCAAGCGGGAAGCAGAACTAGTTGATGTTTATTGTTTTCTTTTTTTTCTGTTGTTGGTTATTTTTAATTTGTTTTACGGCCTAATTCGTTGATTTTTTTTTTTGTTATATATTTTTTTCGTATATTTAGCTAATGGCAGGTTGAAAAATGCTATTGCAGTTGCAAGTGCATTTACAGTTTCACTTGAGCTTTTACGTAAGCTTTGTTATATTCGTGTGTTCGTTTAGCAGTTAACTGTCAACTTTTGTAGCGTCGCTCGATTGTTGCTTAACTTGTTTGCACGCGTTTTGCTAATTCTATTTTTCTGCTGCTTACAAAGTGAGGACTATTGATTTTTCGTAGATTTTTGTGGCCGCTAAATGGTATTTCGCATGCCCTAAATAAATACGACTTCTTTTTCTTCTTCTTCCTCTTTGTACATTTGCCCTTCGTTTGTTTGTTTGTCGCTTTCTGCTTTCTGTTATTTTGTTTGTTGCACGCACCTCACTTTTTGCTTAATAATATAAGCACACACACACACACATATACATATATCTTTACGATTATATTTAAATATATGCTCAAATATATGTATGTATTTTCTATGTCGTTTTCCTTTTCGCCTTTTTCGTTAACGGCGCGCGTGTTTAGCGCTCAAGAGAGGCCGCAAAGAGAGAGACTAGCGACGACAGTGGCAGTAGCAGAGCAGTGCTAGCAAGCAGCACCTCAATGCCAGGCAGCCAAGTCAAGTGGGGAACAGCAACAAAAACGTTAAATTATGACTCACGGCGATTGCTTAAGCGACGGCCACAAGAAATTACGTTTATGTGTGTATGTATGTATATAAATAAATATATATATTTTTGTTGCTGCCTGTGCACAGATATTTATTTGTTAACAATGCGTACGATTTATGCCCGAACAACGTTTTTAGCACACTTTTATTATTTACTCTTCGTTTTATTCACTTTATTTTGGGCTGTTTATTGTGCACTTGTCGATAAACAGCTTGCGTTTGCCACCGATCGCAGTTGCTTTTGCGCACGCATTCACATTCACATTCAGATTTACACAGATCGCGAGGGTGGGTGGGGCAGTGGCAGCGTGAGTGTCGTTGTCGTTTTCGGCATTGGATTTGCCGATCGATCGCGTTGCAGTTAACCTGTTCGGCTTTGACTATTCACACAAATTCGCAAGTATAGTGCATTTGCAGCGCTTAGGCCTCGTTTGCGTACATTTGGACACAATGTGTCTGTGTTTTAAACGAATTATGGTTGAGGTTGACTTCGCAAGCGAAGCACGTACGAAAACTGCCAAAAAAAAATCGATTTCTGCGCAGGGTTCCAACGGAGGCTCTCTTCTTTTGCCGCTTGGGGGACTGTGACGTGATGGTTGCTTCTGGCTACGGTAACACAAGTTAGCAGCGAACGGAGGGGGAAGGGCTACACGGTGGGCGTTTTTTCTCTTCACGTTCCGTTTTGTTGTGTTTCGCGTACGAGAGTTTCTATGTGTTGCTCGACTGTGGTTGTGTATGTGTGTTAATATGTGTGAGTGAGTTAGTCGGCGGGCACTTCTCACACTTCGCTCCGGTTTGCACGACGCTACTGCTGTGGGTGGCAAACATCCATTTACTCTCTTTCTCTCTCTCTCCACTTATATCTGTTTGCTGATGCTCGTTATTTTGTTGTAGCTACGTATAGATGTATGTTTTTGTCGCCTATTGTTTTACGCGCACGTTGCTTAAAAGCATACTTGACGCGTTGCTGGCTATCGTCAATCTGAAACACGCGTCGCCTTCCGGTGCAGGCAAGACCGAAGCGACAATTCGCTCTTCTATGTGGAATATATGCTGAGTGCGATTGCGCTGTTGCTCTAAGCGCAGTTGTGAGAATTCATCCGTTTTACTATTACGTTTGGTTGTCGTATTTCGCGTTTGTTGACAGTTTCTCTCTCAATGTGTAGCTCTCTCTATAGAAATGACATACAAACGTTGATGCGGCAAAGTTTATATTGCCATCATTTTTGTTTCGAGTTGTTTATTTCGTACTTTTACTTTTATTATGTTTATGTACGCGACCATTGATTGCACAATTAGTAGATCACTGCAAAACTTATGTATTTAATGTTTTTTTTTTGTATTTCTTTTGCTTATATTTTCGTGATTTCACTTTTGTTGCCACAAGACGCCTGAAAAATACTAGCAGCATCGGCAAAAATGTACCAAAAAATACCCAAGTATTTACGTTACGTCATAGTACAAATGCCGCTACATAAAGCAACTAATACTACGAGCACGAGACCTGCACACCGGTTTGTTTGTGGAACATAATTTTTGCACTGTTTACCTTGCATGCTCAATCGGAAATGAGGGAGGTGCGCAGTTTTATGAATGGATACCGGCATAAGTAATGTAATTAAAGACTGCACCGGGAAGAGATGTTTAAAATTTCGCGAAAAACGAAGCTTGTCGTTTCAATTACTACGTAAACAAATATAAACAAGCCGCACCGCAAATAAATAAAGGGCACGTAGATATATAAGAATATATATCGATAGTATATCGAAAGAGACGTTTCACAGCACTGATAGCGCCAAATTAATCGTGATTGAATGGATCTTTCCATACGAATGGCTTTCAGGCTTGTATCGAGTCTGTTGTTTATTTAAGAAATCGTGCACTTACCGGATACTTCGTTTGCAGCACTATGCCACATATTTCGTCGCCAACCAGAAATTGCTCACCCAGCATAGCCATGCAGACATTCTCCCAGGCACGCTCAATTTTGTTCTTTCGCAAACGTATGACCCATTGGCCGCCTTTACTGTTCGCCGGATCCTCCCACATCGGTTTGATGCCCTGTTTGAAGAGACTCAGCTCCCGATAGGGCTTCAGCGCCGTTGGCCTTATGAGATGCGAGTAGAGTGACCACCATTGCTGCACACTGGCACACCGCCCGACTACATGCAGCGATTTGCTATAGTCGGTGGCCGCGCGCTGTGTGCCCTTGCGCGAGAACCACAGGCAATATGTGTGCTGCAGGCGATTCTCGTTGGGCCCCACCTCCAGTGGCGGCAATTTGTCAACATCTATTTCGTTCTCCACATCGCTGTCATCGCTATCGACAAGGTCTGGCCAGATTTTCCTGCAACGCAATGGAGATGGCATGTCACGTTTGAGTTGTATGTCGTATGAGTCTGTTGTTTATCCCACCCAAAAATCCAAATTCACGCTTAACGGCAAAGCTAGCCAAGCACTCAGAAATACAGACAGTTCACATATATAAGTATATATATAAATATTTGTATATATATATACTTTTATATGTATAAAGCTATGTACATGTACTCAAATCTGCTGACCGTATCATGAAGCTCACCATTCGTACGCTTGACCAGAAAACAATCTCTCTGGAACTGAAGGACGACAAACAAAATGTGTTGCATCTAAAGCAACGGCTGGTGGAATTACCGGAGATATCCCAACCGGTGGACAGTTTGCAGTTGATCTATAGTGGTCGCATTATGCAGGATGATCGGCCGATATCTGAATACAACATAATGGAGGATAGGTTTATAGTGCTAATGACCAAGAAGAGCGTCAATGCGGTTGAGCCCCCGAAGAAGAACACAGAGGCAGAGCAAAAGGAATCACAGCAACCGAAGTCAGGGAACACCGAGCAATTACGCCCAGCAGAGCCACCGCGTCCCTCTGTTGCGCCTGATGAGCAGCGTGTGCGAGATCTGGTGCTAATGGGCTATGATGAACCAGATGTGCGCGCTGCCCTACGAGCCAGTTTCAATCATCCAGAACGCGCCATAGAATACCTAATCACCGGCATACCCACTCATGTGCCTGCAGTTAACCAGACACAGACACAGACAAACGCAAATGCAGCCGATGCGAACTTGATTGGCGAGACGGCCGAACGTCTCAACTATTTGGCAACAGATCCCCATTTCGCCCATGTACGCGATTTGATACGACAAAATCCAGAGCTGCTGGAACTGGTGCTGACACATCTGCGGGAGAGTGATCCCGCCGCGTTTGAAGCCATACGCAACAATCAGGAGGAGTTCATCTCGATGCTGAATGCACCGATGCCCATGACGGCCTCGCTTAACACCGAGGAGGAGGCGGCTGTGGAGCGTCTGATGGCGCTGGGCTTTGACCGAGATGTCGTTGTGCCGGTCTATCTGGCATGCGACAAGAACGAGGAGCTTGCTGCCGATATACTCTTCCGCCAGACCGATGAGGAGGATAACTAATTTTAGTGGGCGGGCAAATCTATTTAGTTAATGGTTCTTTTCAAATGGCTATTGAATAAATTAACTTGGCGCTGCAATCCGTTGGTGCAATCAACCCACTGCAATCTGTGACATTGGGTATTTAAGCACAACTCGCACCTAAACTGTGTCATCGGGTATTAGGAGTTAGTAATTGGAAAATTCAGAAAATTGTCTCATAAAACTGAGAAATGTTCAGCAAGCGAAACCTGGGATTCATGTGAGACTTAGGCTCCCACCGAACCGAACTAGCAATTGTTTTCCTTTTGCTCTTGTATTTTTTTTTTTTTTGGGTTTGCAACCATGATTAGAACATAACCTAACAAACGCTAGCCAAGATGTTGCCCCAATTTTGGTTTCCACTTACGATTCGTATTGTTTGCTTGCGACCTTCTCCATGCTAATGCTGTGTCTCGACGGTGGCAGCTTCCTAGACGTCTGGTTGCTTGTTATAGTTATTGTTATTGTTATGCCTCTTGACTGTTGTTGCCACAATCTTTGTTGTTGCTGTTGCTGTAGATGTTGTTGTTGGATTTGAGGCTAGCTGCTGGGCTATTTGAACGGCTGCCTGGCCTTTGGCGCTGTTTGCTTCAAATTCTTATTGTACTCTTGCTGGCGGTGTGCACGTTGCACAGTTTTTGTCCGCTGTTGTTCTTGCTGTTTTTGTTGTAGTTGTCTAGTTGCCAAATCGAATTTTTTGCTGCTGCTGTTGTTGTAGTGTTTTAGAATTCAGCTCCTTTTGCTTCTTGCGTGGTCGTTGATATTGTTTGTGGGTGTGCGTGTGTTTGTGTGTTGTCCACAACACGAATCAGTCGCGTTTGGCAAATCGGCCGCCGTTTTAGAGCGGATGCTGTACGTACTTAGTTGCGTTGCCAGTTGTTGTCGTTTAATGCGTCCAGTTGGTAAACAGTTGACAAGATGTTTGGCTCTTTTTTGATTTTAATGGTTTATATCGGCGTGCTACGTAAATTATTCAGTGCTGTAAAATGCGTTCCAACAGATAGCGTTTTGCAGCACCAATTCTAATTTCGGGGTGAATGGCTATCAGAAGCAACAATTATTGAATGCGTTTCAACAAGTTTATAAGAGCAAAGTTTTTATTATTATCTACAATTCAGCCTTTTCTTTTAATAATGCTAATATATAAAGCATGTGATTGCTTTTCGCTTAAATTATCGATAGAATATCAGCTGATCCATGCAAAATCAAAACAATAGACCCGAGTGACCAGCTCAACTTAAAATTGAAGAAACAATAAGATGTTTTGATTTGTTTGTTTTTTGATTGCTAATATTTTAGCAATTGATGAATTGCTTAGCTAAAAGTTATTTGTGTATATATTTTTACCTTGAAAAATAAGTGCAATGCATAATCAAATTTGTTCATACTATCAATTTAGTTATTGGTATTTTTCGATTCCTCTTGATAGGCTGAAAAAGACTGTTATTTATTATAAAATAGCATTCAGTTTTTTTTATTTCATAGCTTGTCATTTATAAAAAGTACATTACTTTCATTTTGATCTATAAAAAAAACAAAAGCATCAGTTGCTTTTACAATGAAAAGCAAATAGTGTTAACAACGCGTCAGAAAAATGTTAATTGTTGTGGATTATGTTAAGCAGTGACAGAAGGGTTGTGGATTCTGTATGTTGATATTTTTATTGAATTTGTAAACAATCACGTTTGAACAGCATGGGTAAAAGTGAAAAGAAATCTAAGAAAAGGCATAAGAGCAAGCGTAAAGAGCAAAAAGAGAAGCATAAAATCAAATCAAGGAAATCTAAGAGGGAAGACAAAATAAAGCTGAAGCAAGCAAAGGAAGAAACGCCGGTTGTGGACGAGATTTCACTTCAAGTGGCTGCGGCTGCGGACAGTGGAGGCGAGGATGACTTCGCCATACCTATAGGTCGGTCAAAGCCATCTTTACGTTTTTAACAACAGCTACTCAAATGAGTTAACATTTCGCTCCAATTTAAGCACTTATGAATAGCAAATCGCATGCGCCGGAAACACCGGAGGAGTACCAGCGTCGTCAAAGCCAAATACGCCGTGAAGTCGACCCCGTGACTGGCCGAACTCGTCTCATCAAAGGCGACAGCGAGATACTGGAGGAAATTGTGAGTAAGGAGCGTCATTGTGATATTAACAAGAAGGCAACCAGCAGCGATGGCGCCTACTTCGAGTCGCAATCATTTGCAGCTGCCAAACGCCGCAATGCAAAGTAAACATAGCTTTTCATTTAAAATACAAGAGGTATATATATATAATAATAATTAATAACTGTTAAACTAAATAAACATTTGTGCAGCATTGCAAAAAATGCTAGCTTAAGCTATTTACACATAGACAGACAGATGAATAGCAGAATAATAATTAGGTAAAAAGTTCAATTGTTCTGCACTTAGTAGAGCTGATGGAAAAACGTTGTGGCACCATCCTGCCAAGCAGGATCATCGCTGACCTTGGCGCGACACATTGGACAGGTTTGCTCGCGCTTGAACCACGTCTGGACGCACTCATCACAGAATATATGTCCGCACTCCAGTATTATTGGTGCAGTGTACACGTCATGGCAAATGGGACAGACGGAGCCAGCGGCATCGAGTTCGTCCTTTGTAGGCGGCCGCTCCGAGTCCTGTTGCAGTTACATGAGAACGAGAGTCAAATATTTTCTGCATTTCTATTTATGTGACTTACAATATTGCGCCTAAATGTGGAGACGGCCTTCTTGAGGGCTTTGCCACGTTCTAGCAGCTCAAAGATCTTGGCCCCAATGTACAGGGAGGAGAAGAGGCCACCCGAAATAACTTCCAGTCCCGAATAGGACTCGTAGAGGAAAAAGAACCATTGTGTGATGGGGGCCAATGCGCGATAAAACTGCGATGTGTATTCCACCAATACATAAAGACGGGCCTGAGAATGGAATGCAAGCAATCGTAATCTGAGTCAATTAGTCTGACATGGATAGTAGGTAAAGGTGCTTCAAATACCTAAGCAAACAACAAGTTGATTGTTTGCCCGTGGTTGCACCTCGATTAGCAGTGACTCAACAAATGATGAGTAGATAAGAGAGTTCAATTACTTACGCGCACTTTCAGTCGGATTACATGCATGGGCAGCATGGTTATGAGGATCTTGATGAGAATGGTGATTAGCTTCAGCAGCAGGTCGCTGACGGCGATATAGTAGAGCAGCATGCCCAGCGGAATGACTTTCGATGCTGTTGCATCGTCGGTCAAGTTCTTTGGCGTCTCGGCGCTCGATTGGAACGTGGTCGATGGACTATCATTGAGTCCATTGCTGTGGATGCTCTCAATGTTGTAGTGCGTAGTGGAGATGCCAAAATTCTGATAGCTTCTGGGCGGCGGCACCAGCAGGCCCAACGGATCTGGTGGCGCTGTGGCCAAGAATAGACGCAGTCCAACCACCACCACCAACGTGCAGCTGTCGCGTAGCAGCACCGCATAGTTCTTTTGCGCCAGACGGGCGACCTGATTGCGCACCGAACGATTAATGTTGTACATGATGGTCTGCAGCAGCAGCAGATCGAGGATGCCCAGCAGGTGGTCGTGCACGAACTTGATCAGCAGTATGCATATGATGGGCAAGTAGCGAACGAAGTGGCTCAGCACTTGCACCACCATGTCCGTTATTAGGTGATCATCGTCTGCGTTGTTCTCGTGCGCCGCATTGCCATTGCCGTTGCCACTGGGGCTGCCGGCGCCATCCGACGTCGCTGCATTGATGGCGCCCGAGGAGGCGGCATCAGCAGCAGCGAGCGGATCGGACAGCGTGGCATCATAGGCAGGTGGATTGATGCTCGCCGTTGCCGGCGTTGTCAGGCCAATCATGCTGGCATTGTGGCGTCCTGTTAGGCTATGACGCGCCTGTTGCATTTCCCCCTCGCGCAGCGAAATGCTTCTGCCCATGCCGGCGCTGTTGTAGGCGCTCGAGCGCGTGGGTATGGACGCGCTAGTGCTAGCCTCCGGCTCATTCTGGCTTGGGAGCTGATTCTGGTTTAGCAAAATATGCGTATTGTCACCTTGAATGGGAGCGCTTGTTGGCGGCACGGCATTGCCGGTTGTCGGTTGCTGATAGCGAAAATTGGAATGTGCAATGAACGAACGCAACGCCTCGGTTGAGGGTGCCGTGGACAGTGAGAACATTTCGTTGAAGTTGACACGCCAGAAGCCCAGCTGCCGTACATTCGCTGGCGATGCAGCGCTAGATGCTGGTTGTGCTGGAGGCTCCTCGAGGCTGCCGCTGTTGGCGCCCACGCTGCGCGACTGCTGCAGACGGCGGTTCACGCGCATAGGTGTGCTACTGACGGGCGTAAAGGATCGCTGCCGGGACAGGAGCGTGGACAGTATATTGCTGCTACTCGCACGGCCGCCACTGACGCTGCTACTACGCGCCGGCTGCTGATTGGTTTGCTCCAAATTAATGGTTGTACTTGCACTTGGCCCCATCAATGGCTGTGCCGAGGTCACCAGCGACGAGGGCGGCGTCGGCGCTGGCAGCAGGTAATCATGCTCAGCTGTGGTTGACTCATTGTCATCGTTGTCGCTGTCAATGTTTATTGCCACGCCAGTGGCGGCCCTGTTCAGGTGGGCGGCGCCACGACCACGGTGCAAGGAAGCACCATCGTTCGGTCCGTTGTTCATTGCGTGGCAAAAACCGTATTTCCACTTATTTACTTTGCAAAAAGTTTATACTTTTTGTTTTCTACGTGCGAGCCGAGTGTTCTAGTGGTCGGCTGTAAACGTAGCAATTCACGTGTCAACGTTGCAATTCTCACGGATCAGAATTGCTATAAAGAGAAACCGTTGTCATTTTTGAATGTAAATATACAAATTAAAGCGCGTTTACCTTTTCCTAATTATTAACTTAAAATTTTAAATGTAACAGTAAAAAATTACTCATAACTTGTTGAAATTGCGCACTTAAATGAAAATCTACAATTGAAATAACATATATACATACGTATATGTACGTATGTATAATAATTAGAATATTGCATAAATGTGAATATAAATACGTATACGTAGTATACATCATTTGCATAATTGTTCTAGACTTGGTTGGTGTTGGCTGCGCTGTGTTCAAGCCTTTTATACCCTCTTTCTGGGGGTTAGTCTGATAAGGATAATGGCAATGGTTCAGTTAGCGCCAGCTCTAACCGCAATTAAACTGACCTAAAGCCGTTACCAGGCAACCGGCACTCAAAACGTAAACCCAAACGAAAACGAAACTGAAAAACGAAAGAAACGTGGCCAAAACAACCACCGCCAACAAGAATACGACAGCAGGATATCAGTGGTGGTCAGTTAGTCGACTGATTCAGTATTTGATGTTTATTTTATTTAAAAATGTGCTCGCTGAAAAATAAAAACATTATGGGTAATTCGTATATAAATTATAAGCTTTATTATATTGCCAAGTCAATAAACTAAAAAGCCTATGGGCTTCCATGTGTGTGTGCGCGTGTGTGTGATAGTGCCAGATCCAAGTGTTTCTGCACATAATCGTCTATGCATGTATATGTGTGTGTACATAATGTACTCTATGCTAGCCTAATCTTCTTAGATAGATGTTGAACCCCATTGGATGTGTGCGCATCAAGTAAACAAAATAAAGCATATGTGTATATGTATATATATGTATATAAACGCTTATATGTGTATGTGACAGTATTTGCCTATATGTAAGTAGGTATATGTATGTGTGTGTTTGCGTATGTATGTAGGCTGTTTGTTTATGTGTGTGTTACGTGTATGTATGTACATATTGTTGCTGTTGGTGTTGTAGTTGTTATTATTGTTCAGTCTGTGCAATCTCTCTCGCTGTCGCTGTCGCTATTGCTATTGCTATTGCTATTGCTGTTGCTGTTGCTGTTGCTAGCCCTGTTTCTAGCTACCCAGCCGGCTATTGGTGCACTGCGTCGTTCAATGAACCGGCACCGTGATGCGCGGCGATAAACTTTTGGTCTCGCTGCGATTCCGTCGCTGCAAAAACAGCTTTACAGATTCCAGCGGCAGTTGAAAGTGATAGTAGGCGCAATAGGGCAGCGGATCCCAATAGGCGAATAGCGCTTCGCGCTTATCCAGCGGCACCGTCGATGTGTTACGCTCCAGCGTTGACCAGCTCCAGCTCCAGCTGGCCGAATCGTCCTCGGCCATGCCGGTCCGACCATGTATGCACATGCATTTGATGGCCCGGCATAGCAGCTGTGCGTGCGAGCGATTATGACAGATGTAGGGTAGCGCCACGCCCAGTCGCACGCCCAGCGGCACAAAGTGGCCGCCATGGGTGGGCGACTTGACCAGGCGAAAGCTGACATGGCCATTGATGCTGCGCTGGAAGCGCACTTTGGCAAAGAAACTGCGCAGCCAGAGCTCGATCTGCGCCTCATCGTCCCGTCGCACCGGTATCAGATTCTTGGTATTGTGCTCCACCCGGCAGCTGACATTGGCCACGACCCGCGAGTCCTTGACCGTTGTGCACGTGACATAGTGATGATAGCCCGGCTGATCACGCACCACCAGCCAGGGCTGGCGTTCGCTGATCTCGTGCTGATTGAACTTCAGCAGCTCGACTCGGCGCGTGGGCAATATGTACTTGTGTCGCTCCATGACTCCTTGCATGCCGCAGGCCATGAATATGTTCCGATAGCCGGCCGCAAAGCCGCCCTCGTACAGTTGATGCAGCTGCTCCGGTGCCGTTATGACCGTATGCGCTGGCAGCGTTATCTGCTGCGCCTCGCAGCGCCGAAACAGTTGCAGGCAGTCGTCCAGCTGCTGGGTCTCCCGGGCACCGGGCACAAAGCTGGCGCAGCCCAACAGCTCCAGGTGCGGCTTGGCCAGCGAATCATAGTAGGCCGGACTCGTGGCACAGACGGGCACATATACCGTTGGCCGCTCCTTGCGCACGATGTGGCACAGTGCGGCTATATACTGCTCCGCCGTAGCCTTGGTCGGCCGCGGCACCACATAGAACTTGTCCACACAGCTCGAGAAACGCGCCAGTCCAAACAGACCCTCAAACTCGAAGACCACAACTCGTGCGCCGGATCCGTAGAAATTGCGCGCCAGATGCAGTGTCTGAATGGTGCTGCCGCAGCTGAGGAGTACGGTGCGCTGACGATGACGCTGCCGCTGCGGAGCTCCCGGCTGCTCCTCGTCGGTGCTGAGCAGCCACTTGAACAGGCCAATGGGCACGCGCAGCAGCTTCCAGAAGATCCAAAGCACGGCGGACAGCCAAAAGCTGGGCGCCGCTATGGACAAGGGTATATAGAGCATGTAGCGCAGCAGCGTCAGAAAGAGACGCATCAAAAGCTGCGGCACAAGCAGCAACAAATTGCTTGAGGATTGCATCCGCTTGGCGCCAGAGGCTTGGATGTGGCCACGCAACAAGTTGCCATCGGCTGTGCGCTGGCGCCGTAGGGTTATGAAATGACGATGCTGGGTATGCTCCTCGTTCTCGGACTCATCCTGGCTGGGATGTTCCGGGATGCGATCCAGTGAATTGAAGCGACGAAATTTGGGCCGTGTGGCCAGGCGCAGCTGGCGTGCATGCTCCTGTCGCTGCAGCAGATCATCCAGTGCCTGCGACATCTTTAACGTTCACTCTCGTTCTCTTTCACACACACTCGATTTGTTTCTTTGTTGTTCGCTCGATCACGGGCGTAAGCACACACACACACACACACTCGTCTTCCGTTTTATTTATAGAGTCTTTTCTTGTTCTTCTCTTTAATCTTGGCGTTCTGCCTGCCGTGCAATGCTGGCAAAATTCGAAATCTGACTAAAGTGCCGCTTAGACAGGAGCTCTACTTAAAACCTATGATTGTCATATGTATGTACTATGTCTGGGCACTGCAAGCGACGGCCAGATTAACGGACGGACGCTCCGACGATTCACGTAGATAGCGCCTGAGACACATAAACAGATACGGCCGCACCTATAGTAATATAGGAGGTAGCGCAGCAGACGCATTCGGATTTGTATTATTATTATTAATATTTTGCTGTTGTTGTTGTTGTCGTTGCTTCTTGTTGGTATTGTTGTTGTCTGGTTCGCAGACTGTGAGATTTTGCATTGTATCTACACTGCAAAGAAAATGAGCAAGGTTAATTAATTATGTATAGTATTGGTAAATGTGGAATATATATAGTTTTACTAAATTTAAATATACTTGCTTTTTCTTAGGCAGGGTTTAAAGTTCCAAAGCGAATCTTTAATTTAAATAATAATATCTTTAAGAAATAAATACAAATTGTTCTTTAAAGCTTTAAATGTCCTATTAGGGCAGGAAATATTAGAAAGGCATTTTAGGATTTGAAATAAGATATTTTATCATATATATAATATAATATTGTACTTGTAAGAATTCGAGTTGATTGAATTTATAATTAAAATTATTGAAATAAATTATTATTAAAATGTAAGCCGCGTCTCAGGGGACAAAACTTAATGGATTTCAATTGAAAACTAATTAATAATAGGACTTAATATTCCATAACTTAAATCTAGTTGAAAAAGCCAAACAACTTGAAACAAAAACTTTTAAAATGAGCGTAAAAATATCAGAAAGTATTATGAAGTCTTTAAATATTAAAAAAAAAAAATTACAAATAAAATAAAATTAATAATAATTAAATACATATAATAACATAATCATATATAATTCATTATAAAAATATTTTTTTTTTTAATCTACAAGAACTATACCAAATATTTCTTTCAGCGCACGAAAAATTTTCAAATTGGTTGATACAAAATACATACATATATGATGCAAAAAGGATTACAAATATTAATAGTAATTAAATGTATAAACAGATTCAACAATTTTGTTGTTAACTTATAATATTGTATAATAATCTATAAGGTCTATAAGAACTATGACAAGTATTTCTTTCAGCGCACGAAAATTTTTGCAATTGGCATAAATTATGCACGTTGTCTAGAGCATGGTCTTTCATCCAAATGTTTGGCATTGTTGTCAGACACCTAAAATAAGAAGAGAGAATGAAAAAAAACTATTTGCCATGAAGTTGGTGCTTAGTGAAATCAATTAGACTGGACAGAGATTTCAATAGCAGCCAAATAAGTCAGTCAGTCAGTCAATCAGTCAATCAAGTCAGCCATTCAGTCAGTCAGTAAGTTGTAGTTGTACTTTGACCCAGTCTCTGAAAATTAATCCGCTTACACATGTACGTATCAACTAATAGGTACTCGATTTCAATTCAATCAGCCTGAGGCGGTATTACGACTGGTTCCGACAGCGACTGCGACTGATAAGACGCTGACTATGAACCCAACACTCATTAAGCAAGCCAACAACAACAACAACAACAACAACAACAACAGCAACAACAATTACTAAATATAATAGCTGATGAAAATAAGCACATGCTCTATTGTGATTAATAGAGAATAATCACACACCTACACCTACTCTTATAAAGGTAGACTAAACACGATTGTCCCATACACTGTCCCATAATTGTTTCGCATGCACTCAGATTAAAATAAACGGAAAGTGAAATATACCTGAACCTTGCCAATTGGAGTTGGACTTTAAACAGCCAATGCGCGTATGCAGCCGATTGTTTATAGTTATATTCTCATATAATTGACAATTATGTTTATTATATTTGTATATGCTACGTGTGTATATACTGATATATGTATATGAATATTGATATTTTGTTCCTGCAGTTGCACCTTGATATCTGCACAAGGTTCTGCCCAGGTTAAGAGTGCTGCAAAAATACAAAACACTCTTCAAAAATATCGTCGCGCATTGATAAGCTACCTATACATATATATTTTATTTATGAACAATTTATTTATATATATTTGATTTTTTCTTCTTTTATATTGAAATTATTTTTGATTTTGTTTGGTTTGCAATTTTCATACGTGTTCGTTGCTGGTCGCTGGGCGACGTTTGATACATCCACACACACACACGCACACACACACACTCATACATATATACATACACGCATCTACCTAGAGCAGCACCCACCTTTCAACGTGTTGTGTAACTGAGTGTACCGGAGTCTATGTAGCTATGTGTGTGTGTGTATGTGCATGCACATGTACATATATGTATGTGCAGCCTCTGGCAGGCGTGCATATAACCTTTGGGTCTTGATAACCTTCGCAGCTCGTGCCCAGCTCTGGCATTGCAAAATACAAAATACATATATGCACATATAAAATACTTATGTGCATATAATATATGTATATGTATATGTATATATAAATGCCAGGAAACATTTTGACATTTTGGTTTTCGAAGCGATCTTAATTAATCTGCTTCAATCTCGATCTGCCCATAAATATTTCTTCGAAATAAGTACATGATATCATATATGATAGCAATATGAAATATATTCATGTTTAAGAACTTTTTTTTATAAGAAAGTGAACCGAGCAGAAGACTAGGATTAATATATTTCAATATGACATTGCAAATATTTATGTCTTGAAAATGAAAAAGATAAGAGAATCACCTATCTGAAGCATCTGGAATTTATTCTCTTTTCTAATTAAATTCAATTGTTTTTATATTTAAGCATTATATTTTATAATATAATTAAGAACAATTATTTAAAAGAAATATATAATAATAAGTATTCTGCATCCTGTTAGCTTTGAGATGACCTGTTCAAGCGATTTCCTTGATAAAATTATTATATATACAAGTTTGTTATATAGGGTTCTTCGGGGTCTTCAGCCATACAATTGGCCAATCTAATGATTCCGGTTCCCCAAACCGACGAATATATATATATATATATATATATATATATATATATAAATGATTACCATAATGTGGCTTTGGTGGTTACAGTTTTATGCCACAAAAAGAAATAGGGAATTCAATTGACGGTTATGACAGACTAGATTATACCCTGTAGCCACAGATGTGTTCTTGTTTTTAGCCACGACCAAGGTTTTTAAAGAGAGCAGCTCTAGTGTTAGCCTAACGCATTCCTTCAGTTTAGTTACCAATATGTGAGAGATATGCTCAAATAATTGAAATGGAAATTTGATGAAAATGTAATATTTATAGATCTACATTTAAGATTTCTAGCTCTTTTGAGATTGATGGAATAATCATACAGTGATCTGGCCAGTGCTCAAGTGCCTCGGCTAATAACGCTGTAAATATGTTAATGTGTTCAGTCAAGCCTGAGTCCAATATACCCCAAATACCCCTATTCAATAAGGTAATGAGTATAAAAAGTAGAGTAAGAAAGGGGTAAACTCCATTGGCATAGCTCAAAATTTATTGCCCTGCACTGTTTGACTTATTAAACGCAGCTAGGCATGAATATTGTGACCAATATTGTGAGATGCTCTATCACACACACACACACACACACATGTACACACTCGTACTCATACAGACATAGGCTGGCAGGCAGGTGGGTTGGCACATTGGAAGTATGCTTTGGGCCACAATTTGCATTTGTTGCTCGCTCGCATGCCAAACATAATTGTGACTTCTTTTCTGGCCAGGGCAAAGGGCTTCGATGAGTCGCAAAGCCAATCAATTTTTCGGTTGCCAGCGGCAACGTGGAATTTGTTAATTCAATGTTTATTTTACATCCACCTAACGCCCCCAGGAGCTAGGCAAACGCCAAGTAGCAGCCGATCATCGGGCGTCGACTGTCTGACTATCCGTCCGTTCGTCTGTTTGTCTGTTTACTTCGAAAGCGAATCCACTGGCTTCCTTATGTAAATGGGCGCGCACAGGCATTGGGGCTCAGTTGCTGCTGTTCCACGAACCTCGACAGTTCTAAGGACTTTTTAACCATTCCGATTTGTTTTGCTTTACGACCAAAACGAGGCGCATGTGATTTAGTTGCGTATTTCCGCATTTTTGCCAATTTGTGTCAATTGTTTGGAACTGTGAAGTGGAAGTGGAACTGCGAAACGCGAACTTGCAAGTGGGTGTGGCAGTTGCTACTCAGGAAGGGCGCCCACTTTGAGTGTTTAGTGTATTGCCGAATAAAGCTACACACGCTAATTTGATGAGTATTCAATTGAGGCTCTATCAGTTAACAAGTAGATTCTCACATTGTGGCCCCTAAAACTACGAGTTTTGGATAAATTACAAGAGAAGTGAGTGTAAACTAGTTTTGATTATACTCGTCACTAGCGTTGATTGTATAGATTGCTTTTCTTTTTGTCTGTTCAAAATACTCATAAATAATCTGCAAATTTGTATTATTATTTTTAAAAACTGGGTAAAAAACGTGGTTAAAATATTTTAAATAATAATATGGGTACTTTTTTAATTTTATACATAATTGATTAAAGATGTAATAAAAAACACATATACTGAGATTTAAAGGATACTTCTAAGAAATATGAATACTATTCAAAATTTCAATTTTCGTTTTGTCTTAGTTAAAGGTCGAGCAGATATTTAAAAAAAATTGACTCAAAATATAAATCTCTAAGGATTGCAATATAAACAGTTCTATGATTATATAAAAGCTATTGCCGAACTTAAGGTATAGGAGCTACATTTATGCATGTAGGAAATACATATTTTGTATAGAGTAATTTAAGAGGAAAACCATCTTTCTGACTTCAAAACTTTCCAAGATACATGCAGATATATTTTCAGATATATGTTAATTATATATGCTCACAGCGTATAGTCAAAATTTAAAATCTGGTTGGCAATATGAATATGAAGTGAACGATAGACAAGCGCACGAAACTAATATACTCATTGCATTCTGTTAATAAGTATACAGAAATCAGAGATAGCACTGTTGCGAGGGTTTCTCAAAACTTATGTACAAACTACACGCATAAGCGTGTTATAATATAATTAGCATTCATATTATTGCATGATTCTGATAAGACTGATCTCATGAGCGACTATTATTATTTTTTGTCTTTTCGGTATTATTTTCATGTGCTAAAATTATGCTCAATATCATAATATTTGATGCCGCTCGTCTTGGCAGTTGAAAGCAGTTCGGAAGTGCCGTTAAATTCATATATTTATGACAGATTTACGATTATGTCTTTATGTCGACCTCAATCTGAGCGAAACACTCGCAACAGTCATGACCAAAATAGAGAAAGTACAATCGTATGGAAACATGGGCTCAAGCCAGATTGCATGCCAAGACATAGTCGCGACATCGTCGTCCTCCGCACATATAAAGAAATCTATTAAATTTTGTTGTTGTATCTATAAATGAAGTCCACAGAGCATAAGGAGCTCAAAATTAGAAGACGACCCACAGACTAACAAAAAAAAAAAAAAAAAAAAAGATAAAAACAAGGCTTCATTCGTGTCGAAAGAAGTTTCAACAATGAGCTACATAAAACGAAAAAAAAGAAGAGGGATCCAAAAACGAAAATCAACTATTTTTGTTTATTAATATAAATACGTCGAGGACAAGGAAATTATAATGCATGTTGTTGCTGGGCACAAAGCAAAACTGCAATGGGGCAAAGGGAATAGGAGTTGGGGTTGTGATTGTGATTGTGATTGGGGGAGACGGAGGGATTGGTAACATACAAAGTTTGCTGTCCTGGTGACAAACGGTGTCAGCCCAGCTGTGGAGGGGGCGGAGGCCGAGAATCGTATTGTCAAGTGGGTGATGTTTCGCATAGGAATATCATTGACTAGATGATAAAAAGGGGAGCTTGTTTATTTATGAGCGCTAAGCATTAGAACTATAATTTCGCTGGGCGCAGCTGTCATGGCGACCGGATATGGCAAAATTGTTGGGCTCATGGCAGAAGGCCGTCAGAGTCAACCCGAGCGGAGTTAATAAATCAATTTGGACAAAGTTATCGAGCATTTAGGCGTAGGCGGCAAAGTTCTGCAAAAGTTTCCTCACACGCAAACCGCAAACAATTTCACCGAACCGACATAAACATTCTCTTCCACTCTCTCTCTCTCTCTCTCTTTCTCTTTCTCGCTCTCTTCTCACTCTCAGATGCAAGCGTATCGCGATAACTTTAAGCAAACGCCTTGCCCATCGGCCGTCGACCTGCCAGCGCCGTCAGCGGCACCATCCACATCCACGCGTTTACCCTTCTCTCGCAATCGTGGGCGTGGCGAGCCAACGACCAGCAACACAATCAACAACAGCAACATCAACAACATCAGCAACGGCTCTGGTGCCATCACGCCCAGAATGATGAGCCCAGCACCGGGCGGGCCGTCCACGGCGGACTGCTCCACCAATGCGCTGCTGCGCCAGAATCAGGAGCTGCGCCAGCGACTGGCAGACGAGTCGCACAGCTATCGCAAGCGCCTGGACACCTACAAGCAGGCCCAGCACAATCAGGCCAATCTCGTCAGCCGGCTCCAGTCCAAGATACAGCAGTACAGGCAGCGCTGCAGCGATCTCGAGGAGCGCATGCACGACACCATCAAGCCGACGACGACCATGCCCGGACCGCCCAAGCTGACAACGGGACCAACGGCAAGCCAGGTGATGGTGAGTAGGAATTCTACATATACTAGATACGTATTTATTACTTTTATATAGAGCTTCAATCAGAGCTTCTGATATGCACATATTTTCTTCAGATATCTCTATTTATTGTATTGTATATACATATACATTCAACGCTCTAAATGGTTCTATACATATACAATAATATGCTATATACGATCTGAACTCTGTCGGACTTGTACATGTTATTAAACATGCTGGTTTTCTAATCAAATCAGACTTCCAATGAGATTCATTGAACTTGAAGTAATTCATGACTTATAGATCTTCAGATCCCTTAAAAGGGAGTAATATAAACGAAGAATAGGAATTTCAGAAGGTAGTACGAATATGAGCTATTTTACAATCAAGAAGTGAACTATTATATGTAATGTACTTCTCGTTCTCATAAGAACTATACTCATTCTTTCTTACTCAATGTACTTCTCTTACCTTCTATAGATCCAGCTCTTAAGGACACACTATCATTTTTAGGATATACTATATACATTTAAGGCATCAGGACCATATTTGTATATTTATGTATTTGGTATATACATAGAGATCGATCTTCAAAAAGTGCCCTACTCTGCAATTCTCATAAACTCCGTTTTATTTTATATGAATACTACCTGTATTTGCAAGCTATGTTTGTGCTTAGTAACTTCGTTTTATAAATATTATAGTTTACTAATACATGATCTATAATAAAACTCCGAATCCTTTGCGTGAAAAGCACTTCAGAATTAGAAGTCTCGTTTTCACTTCATTCGCTCTCCACGCATTTGTTTGTCATCTATAGAAGTATACCTACATAGAAGTACTATTAGGATAGGGTATCATCATCAGAGATTATTTTCAAATTACTTTTACTTGTTTACATTTATTGTTTTTGCATAATTTTGAGTGCCTGTCGCGATTATCTTTGTTAACAGTGCTCGACCTCGCTGACCCTGGGTCAGAGCAGCCTGCCGTGCAGCTCGTCGTTAGACTCGCCTCCGCCAAGTTGTGGACGTGATTACTTGCATGACGATGTCAGCAGCAGCGAGCTGTGCCGCAAGCTGGAGGAGGAGCACAATCGCTGTGAGCAGATTTTGGCCCAGAACAATGCATTGCGTCAGCAGCTGGAGGAATCGAATCGCACCAACGAGGCGCTGACGAATGATTTGCAGAAGTTGACCAACGACTGGGGGAACATGCGCGACGAGCTGCTCATCAAGGAGGACGAGTTCAAGGAGGAGGAGCAGGCCTTCAAGGACTACTACAACAGCGAGCACAATCGCCTGCTGAAGATGTGGCGCGAGGTGGTTGCCGTTAAGCGCGCCTTCAAGGACATGCAGAGCGCCATGAAGGCCGAGGTGGCCAAGATGGGCCAGGAGATCAACGGCGTTAGCAAGGACATCAACTGCTCCAACTCCTCGGTGGCATTTGCGCTGCAGCAGGCCAAGCATGCCGCCGACGAGGAGCTGAAGCAATCCCGCCGCAGTAACGATGAGCTGCAGGCGCAGCTGGCCACGCTCAAGGTGCAGTACGAGAGTGCACGGCACGAGATTATGGAAAGGGATCAGCGATTGCTGGAGCTGATGAATCAGCTCAAAAAGCTAGAAGATCGTTGCGCTCAGGCCGAGTCGCAGGCGGCATTGGCTAATCGCTACAATGATGAAATCGAACGATTAAACAATTCCATGCGCGAGATCGCTCAAGCTGTAGTGCAAGATGCCGAGATCGCCGATCGCGAAGCAGACGCCGAGGTCAACAGTGCCATGCAGCACATGCATCTGACGCGTGACGCCGGCTCCGTAGCGGGTGGCTCTGCCAACGCCGGCGTCGCTGCCGGAGGTGGAAAATCACCAAGACGCAATTCGACGCGCGCCTCCCAGGCCTTTGCCGAGGGCACCATTTCGGCTGTGCAGGCAGCGCTCCACAAGTACCAGCTGGCCCTGCACGACATGCAGGTGAAGTTCCAGCAGAGCAGCGAAACGCTGCGCAGCACTCGCTCCCAGCTGGAGACCAGCGAGGGCACCAAGCAGCTGCTGACCAGCAAAATGCAGCAGCTGACCGAGAAGCTGGATGCCAGCAACTCCAAGCTCTCCGAGCTGCTGCAGGAGCGCGAAAGTCTGCAAAAATCCCTGGATGAAGTCCGAGTGCAAAAACAGCAAGCCGAAATGGGTCGGGCGGATCTAAACAATGCGGTGAGTGGGTGCCAGAGGTGATAAGAGCCGTAGATAAGACTCGGCTAGACTTACATATATAAGATAATACTCGACTAGACTTACTTGATTTTGAAATCAGTTCACAGCGGTATTTTTAGCCTCGGTTTACAGTTAGGACAAGGATATACTCTATCAATCATCATAGATCTACTTCAGTTTACTTCGCAATTTATGCATTTTCTGGATAGACTGTATATTAAAAATTCTATAAACTAATATGTGTTAGCAGAAGAATTCTTCTGACTTATGTAGATCCAGTTGCTATTTAGATAGCCCTGGGCTGCTGATATTCGACTAAGAAAAGTTACGTAAGAAATGTTTGTTCCACATATTTCAAATATAAATATAAATGTATAAATAATTTAAATACTAGGGACTTGTTTTTTGTAAACATACATTTCTTACTTTCGAACAGATCTACATATATTTAATAGTAGACTTACGACCGATTATCTATGTATATGCATTTGCCGGGTACAGTCAGCTGACTAGATTATTTATTTTGCTGTCTCGACAAAAATCAATTACATATACTCTATGTTTAATGCCCTGGATGGGTTTTTGAAATGAGCCGTGGCAACTGGGTAACGAGAATCCGGGTTCGAGCTCCTAGGCTACACCAAGCATTTCAAAATGCGTGGGAGACAGAAGCTTCTCTAAAGCAAAAATATTTTATGACAATCTGTTCATTATTAAGCTAATGAGATCAATCATAATCAATACCATTTTAGTTTGAGAATTTGAGCGCAGACTTTGAGAAGTTGCAGCTGAACTATGGCAAGCTACAGAAGCGCATCGATTCCATGGAGGAGGATAAGAAGGCAGTGGAGCTGGAGATACAGCGTATACTCAAGGATAAGAATATAACAGAGTTGAATTTGAGGTAAGCTTCAACTTAGTATAGCTAGTTTACAGGCAGTTAAATATGTGCCTTACGTAGATCTGAGGAGGATCGCAGCAGTCGCTTGAGGGAGGAGACCATTTCGCTGCGAGAGGAACTGAATCGCGTTAGTCTCAACCGAGATCTGTTGGAGCAGCAGCGCATTGAATCGGACAATTTGATCAATTTGCTGGAGAAACAGAAATGCGATCTCGAATACGACCTGGATAAGCTGCTGCTGGACAAATGTGATCTGCAGGAAAAGCATGAGAAATTGTCGAATAACAATTGCTCCACCAGCGATGAGCTGAAGTCCGTGCAGAACAGTTTGGTGGAAGCCCAAGAGGAGCGCAAGAAGCTGCGCGCACAGGTCGCGGATCAGGCCAGCGAAATTGGGGAGCTGAAGAAGGAGTTGGCTGTGCTGGACAAGGCGCGCCTGGAGCTGGAAACCGACAATCTCTCGTACAGCGAGAAGCTCAAGTGCCTGCAGCTAGAGAAGGAGAAGATCCTGCAGGACCTGGCCTGCATGACACGCGAGAAATGCGATGTACACAACCAGCTGACCGCCATGTGCCGCAAGAAGGAGACGATTAACGAGGAGCTGATGCGGACGCGTCAGCGGCTGGAGCAAACGACGGAGACCAACAGTCGGCTGAATCGCAACATCGAGGACATGGTCAAGGATGTGGAGGAGAAGCAAGTGGTCATTGATTTGCACGAGAAGGAAACGCATCGGCTGAACGAGCTGCTGGCCGCACTGCGCTCCGAGAAAGAATCCCTCGAGACGGTGCTGTTCGATACCAATACAACGCTGGAGGCCGTCGAGGAGAAGCGCAGCCAACTGGAACGTGATCTGCAGGAGGCGCTGGTCCGAGAAGAGTCCCTCAAAAACCATGTGGCACGTCTACAAAAGGAGCTGGAGCTCTGCCAGCGCAAGGCCCAGGAGACGAAGACTCAGCTGCTGAATGCCGCTCGTGCAGCCGAAAGTGACTTCAACCAGAAGATAAGCAATCTCCAGGCAGCCGCTGAGGATGCAGCCAAGCGCCATGGAGACGAAGTGCTGCAGTTACGCAATGCTCTAGAGAAGCGCATGCAGCAGGCCCTGCAGGCCCTGCAAACCGCCAAGGACGACGAAATCGAGAAGCTGCAGGAGCGCATCGCCGCCTTGCAGGCGCACATCGAGAGTCTCGTGCAGCAGCACGAGGAGACGCTGATTCGAGCAGAGAACGAGAAGCAACAGGCGCTGCTCATGGCCCATCGGGACAAGCAGGCGGTGGCCGAACGTCTCGAAGCGGTCTCACGCGACCTGAAGACCGAACAGGAGTCACTGGATCGCAGCAAGCGCGAGGCCAATGCCCGCGACGAGAAACAGCGCGCGGCCATAGCCCAGCTCAAGGATGAGATTGTGCAAATGCGCACCAGAGAGGAGGAGCACAAGTAAGACTGTCCCAGCCATGCCCTAACTCAAATTTATGCATTTGTGTACTCCCATAGAATCAAGCTGGAGGAGTGCATACGTAAGCAGGAGCTGCAACTGAGCAGCATTCGCGAGGAACGCGACACGCTCTGCCGGCTGAGCGAGGAGCTGAAAATGGATATACGACTGAAGGAGGACAAAATTGAGGCAACCAATAATGAGCTGCAGGATGCGCTGCGCAAGACCAAAGAAGGTAAATGTTATTCTATTAATATAAAATATTATTATTAAATACTGTACTTAACTTATCCAGACCAGTCGAGGTTTTCTGGCTTGCAAAGAATCAGACAAACATTTATTGCAGATCCTAGGGCTTCCTGAGTTCAGGCTTTAGATGTTTCAACTGAACATTTTTTAGCTCCTTTTTGCCCTCTTCCCTTTTTAGTTTTCAGTCTATCTTTAGTCCCAAGGGATTTTTAGAATATTGATCTGATGTTCGAGAGATTATATAGATAATGAAATGATTATCTGATAATGAAATGTTGTGGCCCGTGCTGGCTTCCCTTTTCTTTTTTAAATGTTATCTATGATCGACTCGAAGAGCACATAGAATACATGCTGCATAAATCAAATTGTTAATCCTCTCCTTCCAGGTGAAGGTTACATTGACAGCCTGCGCAAGGAGCTGACCGACAGTCGACGACAACTGGCGGATAGCAACATTGAGCGGGACAAGTACTCCGCTAGCAACAAGGAGCTGCGCGATCATGTGAAGCGTGTGGAGAGCGCGAAGCGGGAGCAGGCGCGTGCCATTGAGGAGGCGCTTCAGAAGATTAACAATCTGGAGGAGGCCAAGAACTCATTGGAAATAGAGCGCACGCGCGTGAGCACCATACTGAAGGAGACGGAGAACAATTTCACAAAGACCACGCAGGAGCTGAATGCTACCAAGTCGTCGCTGCAAAAGGCGCAAATGGAGTTCGCCCAGAAGGACGAGGGCGGCAAGGAGCTGCAGGCGAAGCTGTCCGCTGAAATTGAGCTAAAGGAACGAGCGCAGCAGGAATTGTGCCAGATCAAAAAGCAGCTGGCCGATCTGGAGGCGAATCTGTGCGCGACGCGCCAGGAATTGGGTCGTGCACGGTGTCACAACAACCAGGAGGAGCATCGCTTCCATGCGCGTGAGCAGGAGCTGGCCACCCGCATGGAGGAGGCGCGCGGGCGCGAGAAGCGCTTGGAGGATCAGAAACACAATCTGGAGGTGTGCTTGGCGGACGCCACGCAGCAGATACAGGAGCTGAAGGCGCGGCTCGGTGGCGCCGAGGGTCGCATCAGGGCATTGGATGAGCAGCTGGCCTGCGTGGAGCTACACAAGCGCAGCACAGAGCAGAAACTGAGCTCCGTGGTGCACACGCTGCGCCGCATTGCTGGCATCCAAGTGGATGGCAGTGTCAATTTGTCGCACCGCCTGCTGAGTCCCTCGCGCCGGTTCAGTCCATCGCGCAGCGTTGGCGAATATGACACACGCAGCACATCCCAATGTCCCGATGCGCCTGTCGATGTTGATCCGGATCTGGTGCGAAAGGGCGTGCGCAATCTGATGCATCAAGTGGCGCAGCTGGAGCGCGAGAAGGACGACTACAAGTCGCAGTTGGGCGCGGCCAAAAAACAGCTCCAGGATGCCGCCGAGCAGCAGATGCGCTGCGACGCCAAGATGGGCAAGCTGCAGGGCATGCTGCGCAACCTGCAGGAGGAGAAGAGCAATCTGGAAACGGATCGTAAGATGAAAATCTCTGCCATGAACGCGCTCGAGGAGAAGCTGAAGCAGCGCTCCGATGAGTGTCAGATGCTGCGCGAGCGCATTGCCCAGACCGAGATGCAGCTGGCCGCCACATCCGAGGACAATGCCCAAAACGAGGATCGCCTGGAAAAGAGTCGTCAAGTGTGCGCCAAGCTGGAGAACGAGAAACGCGTGCTGCAGGAGGAGCTGGCCAAGGTGGAGGGACGGGCCAGTAAGCTGGACTTGCAGCGCGTCGCCATGGAAGGGGATCTAACGCGGCTGCAGATGGCGCTTCAGGAGAAGGACTGCAACATAAGGCAAGTGTCGGAACGGCTGGACAACCAAAATCGTGCAATGGTCCAACTGGAGGATCGCTGCAGCTCGCTGAAGACCACTGTGGATCAGCTGAAGGAGCGGCTCCAGAAGAGTGCCGTCACCGAGACCCAACTGCGTGGCGAAATCAAGACGCTGCAGAAGGAACTCTCTGAGCAGGGCCATTGCTCGCAGGCCAACGAGGATAAGGTTAAACTGCTCCAGAAATCACTCCAAACGACGGAGAACGAGAAGCGCATATTGACGGAGCGCCTGGACAGCGCCCAGACCAATCTAAACGAGCTGCGACGCAGCCAGCAGGCGCAGCTCGACGGCAACCAGCGGCTCCAGGAGCAGGTTACGGAGCTCGAGGTGCAGCGCTCGGCGCTTGAGTCCCAGCTGCGCATTGCCAAGTGGAATCAGGAAAACGGCGACAAGGATGCCGGCAATGGTGGTGGCGGCGGCGGCAGTCGCGAGGAGGAGGAACTAAGTCGCCAACTTAAGTCGTCGCAGCGAGAGAAGTCCGAGCTGCGCAGCAAGCTGCAAGTACTGCAGGACAAGGTAAAGCAGCTGGAGTGCGACAGGAAGAGCAAATTCTCTGGTGGCAACGCCTACGATCGGGCTGAGAAGTCCAGCTCCTATTATGGTGGCGGAGGCGGTGGCGATGCCGGAGAATATGATTCCAATCGTTATGAGGGCGGCACTGGAGGTTCCTATAGCTGTGGCCTGGACCACAGCGCCATTGAGCAGGAAACGCGAGACTTGCGCTTAAAAGTGCGTCGCCTGGAGACGTTGCTGGCGGAAAAGGAGTCCGAGCTGGCACGCTGCAAAGCACGCATGCATGACAGCTCCAAGTGCATGGATGGCATGGACGCGGATCGCTATCGCAGCGCCCAAATGCATGCCGAGAAGCTGCTAGATGCTCGCGAGCAGTCCCACAAGCAGCAGGTGCTACGCCTCGAGAACCAGGTGAGCCTATGCCCAGTTCGATGAGGTGAGAAAATGTTCAACCCTATATTTTGCTCTCTTCTCGAACAGATCTCAATGCTGCGGGAGCAGCTGGCTCAAGAGGCTAAACGGCGACAGCAATACATTCTGCGCAGCTCCAAAGCTAATCGAGAGATGCAACATCTACGCAGCACTTTAGGTGATTCTCTGCGCAATGTCTCCCAGCATCCAGTGGATGCCCATTTGTTGGAAAGCGAAAGCAGACGGTGGGTAGCAATATATTGTATAAATTCCACGACTTCCATTACGAATCTACTCGAATCTATTTGCTTTTCCAGCCTGGACTCTGCAGTGTCCATGAGTTTGCCACCGTCGACGTGCCGTGATTACGATCGTGATTAATGGATTGTGCAATCGCGTTGTCATCTGGTAAATTGATCCCGCCAAGACGTAACGTTCACTGCCAGCGTGCGGCAAAGTACGTGCATTTATTTTGAGGCAAACGCTTTAGACTACTAAAGACATCGTATTCAAATAATATTTAGTTCACCCGCATCTGCATTCATAAATCTTGAAGTGCTTCAAGTACAATTCTAGCTGTTCATTGTCTGCCTTGTAGACGATCGAATATAGTGCGTTCCATTATCTCGCATCCTGAATTGGATGTTCATTTATGACACACGAAAACAACAAAACATATTTTACAATATTCTACATTAAAGGGTCACAAGTTCCGCATCTCCTCGAAAGGCAGGAGAGCAAAGAACTGCATATATATCATATATGAGCTATAAACCAATCACATAATTATTTCATTACTAATATTGACATGGACACATAGACGGCACAACACACATTTAACTTTTAGCATACATACAAAAATATATATATATATATATATATATATATATATAAATATATATTCGAAATACAGTATGTGTTCAACAACTTACAACAAATTTTATAAACTATATACAACAATAAACACGTCCAGTAACACAATAAATAAATGCGTTTTATTTATTTTTTTAAAAGTCTCTCCAAGCACTCAACCACGACTTTCATATTCGCCTTTTGTGCCGAGAGCTTCGCAACTTCGCCAACAATGGCATAAAGTGCTTTCGATTTTCCCTTTTGGTATTGCTGCACTGTTTTTGGCTGATTGGCAATTGCTTCACGACAATAGGCCTCAATGATGTTCAGGTCGGAAATCTGCTCCAAGTTGTGTTCTTTGACCAGCTGCAAAGTGGAGTAAAAGAATATATATTTGAAGCTTTCAATGGTGAAACCTCTAAGTTTTCTCACCTGGCTCACGTCGGCCGTTGGAGTCGTGTGTAAAAGGGGAATAAGTTGGCGAGCTGCTTGCAAATTGATTTGGTCAGAGTGTAACGCTTTCAAGACATCCCTCAAGGCGTTGGCACTGATGGCACTACAATATAAACCGAAAACATTTTGCATGAACTGAAAGCATATGCCTAAATATATAACACATACCAATCTGCTATGTCCAAACTGAGCTTGTTGCAGTACGACAACAAATCGTTAATAAGAAAATTTGTAACCACTTTGGTTGGCATATCCGGTAGACTCTTGGTAATGCTTTCAAAATGCTCCAGCAATATGGGCTCGTTCTAATAGAACAAACATCAAAACAAATTTTTGCTAAAAGAGCTTGCCATTCTATAAAGCTTACCACCAAAATGATGGCTGTCTCTGCATTCAGTTTATAATATTCCATAAGGCGTTGACGCGTATGTTCAGGCAATTCTGGTATTTCCTCGCTTAGCGCAGCTACTGATATCAGGTCTTCGGTTGATCTTGAACCCGGCTTCAGATTGACATGTAACGGTGGCAAATTGGGCTCCGGCATAAATCGATAATCCTGCAGCACTTCTTTATCACGCATCGCAATGGTGCGTCTTTTGTCCGCATCCCATGAACGGGTTTCATTTGTCACAACGCCGCCATCGGTAACAAGCTCCAACTGGCGATTTATTTCGTAAGATATTGCCTGGGATATGCTCCGAACGGAGCCAATGTTCTTAACCTCTGTACGCACGCCTAAAGGATCGCCCTCCTGATGTATTGATATATTGGCATCTACACGCAGTGCGCCCTCTGCAAAAGCAATGTAAGCATCGAAAGCATTTTGGCAGTTGTGTTAAGCACTTACCTTCCATTTTACAGCTACAGGTCTGAAGTCGTCTCAATATAAGCATCAGCTCTTTCACTAATGATGCAGCCTCCTCGCCAGTTTCTAAATCTGGGCCAAATACCAACTCCATTAACGGCAAACCAGCTCGATTCAGGTCAACTAAACTCCTCTTCAGCTGCTCATCGTGCAGCGATTTGCCACTGTCCTGTTCCAATTGCAATTGTAACAAGTTGACAGATTTATAATAAATCTTCTTGCCCGGTGTTATGACTGGAAATGTTATTACTCCATCATTTGCGAGGGCAGCGCGTTGTTGGGTAATTTGGTATCCATTCTAAGCAAATTTAAAACGTTTACATTGCATTGTGATGTGATAAATTTGACTGCTCACTGGAAGATCTGCATAGAAGTAGTGCTTGCGATCAAACATGGACACTTCGTTCACCCGACAGCCTAGTGCCAATGCAGTTTTAATTCCAGACTCTACGCATTTTCTATTAAGAACCTTAAATAGAATATTCGTATTAGGTTCCGCAGAGTAAAAACTGTATAAACTTACCGGCAGGGTACCTGGTATAGAAGCGTCAAAATAGGCAACTGCTGTGTTGAGAGGGGCTCCGAAGCCGGTGCCACTGCCGGAGAATAGTTTTGAGGCGCTTGCTATCTGTGCGTGCACCTCCAAACCAACCACACTCTTCCACTTCCTGCATCAAAACATACAAACATATTCAAATGGGATGTGGGACACTTTAAACAATAAACTTGTATATTTACCTTTTCGCTGCATTCGCCAATTTGGGCTGCGTTGCCAGTCGACGCACAATCATATAACTCCCCATTGAAAATTCCCTTTTACAGACTGAGATTTAATAATATAAACAGCTGGGCATCAGGTGCAATGCCTAACAACAATAATAGGTATTCCCTCCGCTCTATTGATGTAACTAAAAAATCGATAGAAGGTGCAACAGCTGTTTTTCATCAAGGAATCGAATTTAGCCTGTTAAGCGAATCTAGTGCAATCGTATTTTGTATCTGATATATATCTGCCGTCGTATTTAAAAAGATTTATTTATAAAGTAGCTTTTCTCTGCGTTTATCTTAACAAAACAAAGAGATATTATTACTGCCTACCAAGTCCTGACATACATTCCCATATTATATTCTACCAGTAGTAAGAACATCCTCAATACGAAGACCAACTGTTGAGAACAGCTGATATTGGTTAGCGTGTCACGAATCAGCCGTTTAACATCGATAGCTAGCATTTAGTTCCGATATTTATGGCACTTACGATAAATCAAAATATCACGAAGGCGAAGTGGGCTCATTGGAAGAATATGGAAAAGTTGAACATTACTGCTAAACTAAGGTAGAAAAACACGCGATAACATTTTTAATAAAACATGTGAAAAAGATGAAACTAGAGGTAAGCACAACTCTTGCATTATCCAACGCAACAGGATGTTTGAATACACTTGGCGAAAAATGTGATGCAAATTTTTGTATATCACAGTTGACAACAACGACGACGAAGAAGAGAGCAAAAAGCACACGCAGCGCAGCAAAAGTAAAAAACACGACCAAGAGACCACGACAACTTCGACGACAACGACGACGACGACGGTTACAAAGTACTTGGAGTGGTGACCACTACCAGGTCGCTACGCCAACGTGCAGCTATAGGTTAAAGGGAGAAAAACAAAGGCTACCGATGCAAATAAGGAGCTAATGCTGAAAAATCAATCAAACACAACGCACCACATGCTGTCCGTTGTTGCCACTCCACATAACTCAGTCACCAATATGGATTTCGATAGGACTATCTCGGGTTTGGAGTCAAATCAGACCCTTGAGAATGAGGAAGCAAAGAAGAAACTTGTTGAACTTTTCACCCAAAGTAAGTAAAAAGAAGTTTACCAATATCCTAATATTATTCGAGTTTCCCATTCAACATAATAGCTAGGGAACAATGGCCAGTGCGCTACATGCTAGATTACTATTTAAAAACTGGCTCAATGCGCATTATGGAAGTGCTGGTGAAGGCGCAGCCGCCACATGATAGCTACATATTCGATCGTTTGGATGACTGGCTCAAGCAACAACAATATCGCGTTCAGGCATTGAATGTATTTTGTTTTATTGTGCGACGCCATCCCACCTGGCTGCACAAAATCGAGAAGCATCGCCTTATTAAGAGTATCTTCAAGCTGTTGACGGTAAGTGAATTCGATAATGCTAACCGTTCTTATGTACATGTGACATGCATATGATCCTTCCAGCACGAAAAGGATATTGTGCCCTTAATGAGCGCTCTTCTGTGCATAATTACGCTGTTACCCATAATACCGAACTCGGTGCCGAATTTTTTGAATGATTTGTTTGAGGTATTCGGGCACTTGGCTTCGTGGAAATTTCAGAACGTGAATAAGTTGCCAGACGATAAGGTCGTACATCTACAGTTGGGCTTGCAAATGCTATTCCATCGACTATACGGCATGTATCCGTGTAATTTCCTGAGCTATCTGTCGGAGTTCATCAAGAAGGACAAGGGAAGCATTTTTCAGCATACGATCAAACCGTTACTGGACACAGTGCGCGTCCATCCGATGCTACTGACGTCTACCACTGAAACGGAAGTGAGCAACATGCGCTGGAAGGAAATGGAGCCACACGATGTGGTCATGGAATGTGCACATTTGTCGCTGCCTGTACTGCATCCCGACTCCACTCATGAGGATATCTCGTCCGTCTATCCATGTAGTACGCCCAGCTTTAGTCGCATGACTTCGACCACATCCTACGGCGAACAGCACAACAATGTTAGCAATCAGCTTAACAACCAACATCTATCTGCGGCACCTCTGAGACGCTTTGAGCCAAGTATTGCTGATAACAGCAATACACCAATCTGGAGTCCACATAACGAACTAGCACCTGCTACCGCCAGCTCGGCTATGCCGCTAACTCCCACACCGTTTATTGTGCCGCCCAGCAGCACTGCTCAGCTGCTTGTTGCGACAGGATCCTCACCGCCAGAGGCGGCTGTGGAGGCCACGCCGGAGACTACGCCGCTGAAAGATTTGCGCGACTTTAAACAACACCAACAGCAGCAGCAGGTGCCCAACTCACATACGGTGCGAGCTATTTTTGCAAATAGTCAGCCTTCCTCTCCGATGCGCAAGGATCACCAAAGCCAATTCCACTTTCCTGACATAAGCAAAATGCAGCCAACGGCTGAACTTCCACAGCTTACAGATCCATTGCTAACGGGAGGACCGAATCCTTCAACGGTGACACTTTCTGAGACCAAGGATCTAACTGTCAGTGTCTGTGGCGAATGCAACGAAACGGATCGTAATCTATGTAGCGATGGGGGTCTTCATATGCCAACCAACCGTACCATTCAGCAGCTGGCCAAGGGCGTTAAGCGAAGAAATCGAATGGCCAGCTATTGCTGCAACGAAAGCAGCTTCACCAGCGGCTGGCACAGCAGTGCAGCATCAAAACGGACAACAATGCCGAATTGTCCGGCGGATAACCAAATACGTCGCACTAAGTCGTGTTCGGCCTTGCCAAGTCTACAGCAGCAGCAGATGCACGATGATGATGACGAAGCCGATTGTCCGACTCTGCGACAAAATAATGGCAATGGGAATGGAGTGCATAATACCGTGCAAACACAAAAGACTGTGCTGGCTGGCACCCGACTGCAGCGTAGCGGTCGAATGCTGGCCCTGGGAACACCCAAAAACGCGACCGGCACTTCATACAAGTCGAAGGAGGTACAGACATTGGAAACAGTGCCGATACACTATGAAGAGTTTCTCTTTGAATTGTTGCGTGAGTGCAAGGATCAGCGAAACAAGCACGAAAGAAGTCAATTTAATCCGCAGGAGATACTCGATCAGTACATAATGCGCTCCATACACGCGAAGGAGAGCTTCGATTCGTCGAGCAATCTCTTAACGCAGCAGGAGCAATGGCAACTGATGTGCCTACAATTGCTATACGAACGGTATCGTCGCAGCATTCATGCCGAGCGTAATCGCCGCTTGATGGGACGTAGTCGAGACAAACGCAGCCTGGAAATGGAACGAGATCGTTTGCAGGAACAACTGAAAAACTTTGATTTGAAGAACCAAGCTCTTGCTGCTAGAATCGACTTGGGAATTCGGCAATCGAATGAGCAGCTAAACAGCTACATCCAACAGCTGGCCGACCTCAAGTCTAAATATCAGTACGAGTTGGATCAAAAAAAGTGTCTGCGTCAGGCGAATGATGATTTGCAGACGCGTCTCAATGCCGAGATGTTGCAACGGAAAGAGATGAACTACGAAGTGGAGTCGCTTCGCGGTCAAATATTTACCATGACCACAGAATTGCAACATGCCCAGCAGCAAGCGGATCTTGGACAGCAATATAAGCAGGAGCTGGCGCGCTTGGAGGCAGAGTTTATTATCATGGGTGAGGTGCAGGTGCGATGTCGCGATCGACTGGCAGAGATCGATAACTATCGCTCTCGCGACGAGGAGCTAAAGTTACTCCAAGAGAGCTACAATGCCGAAATAAAAGGTGAGTTTTAAAAATATTCAAGTCATGTTAAACTGATCGCAACTTTCGCAACAGATCTGAAGCATACCCTGGACGAAAAGACTTCTCTACTCGAAAGCACCAAGCACAAAATCAGCGAACAAGCGATTCAATTGGGCATCAACGACAAGGTTATTGCGGAGCAGAAGCGTTTGTTGCGCACTGTCAAGGATGAATATGAGGAAAAGCTGAAGGTAAGCCTCATAACTCGCCGTCTTTTGCTGCTTATATAACCTATGCTCTTGCAGTCGGTGAATAAAAAATACGACATTCAAAAGAAGATCATCATACAAATGGAGGAAAAGCTTATGATGTCGCTGCAACACCCACAGGGTGCTGTCGGACACACAACTTGCTCGCCGGATACTGACCGAACTGGTAGGTGTACATATTAACGAAACCATTTTTATTTGTTCACAAACATATATTATGTTTCGTTTCGCAGATATCGCCTCATCCATAGAACGAAACTCTCCGCTTTCAACGTCGCTAGCATCTAGCGAGAGTCTTTCGGCAAGTCTGCGTTCCACAGAGCTGAAAAATCTGCAACAGCTGCTTGAAACGCCGGCGATAGCCGAAGTATCGAGCCAAAGGGCCGGTGGTGCTGGCCCGAGCTCAGGCACGGGCGCCTCATACGAAGACAATGCGCGCATGTCGACAATTGACTTGGCCTCATCAGCGGGCACTGCTAGTGCCATAAACATAATGCAGACGACAACGACGGCAGCACTGTCGCAAGAATTGAACCTGCCAACGACATCTAATCACACACACGCCCACCCACATTTACACTTGCAACAGCAGCAAGAGAAGCAGCAGCAACCGCAGCAGCAGTAGCCACCGCACAGTCAGCAGTAACAACTGCAGCAGACTATATGTTTGCAACAGAAAGTACACAAGGCTGTCAATTATATAAAAAGAAAATCAACACATGGTCGACGGAAAGGCAAGCATCGGCAAAAACTAATTTAAAAAAAAATCTCAAATTTTTTTTTTGTCTCCACTACCAAAAATAATTAACGTCGGATTATGAAACGAATTGTTCAGGGTTTTCGCATTCAGTTTAAAAAACTGTAACTAAAATTAAATAAAACGCAGACTCCGCGCAATAATTATAACGATTATAAACGTTTGAAATTTTAACTTGTTGGCACATTGCAATGTGTTTTGTCGTATAAATTGTATAAAAAAAGGATATAACGAAAATAGGTTTTGATATGATGAAACATTAAATGAAAATAATTCATGAGCATATTACTCCATAGTTGTTTTATTTTGGCGTGCAAAATACATTTACTAATATTTAAATGACTTAATTATTATAATTTTCACACTACAATTTTTTTTAAATAGTAGATTTAAAAAACTAATCAGGCGCGATAGCTGTGTAGCATTGCCAACAGCAAGGCCAGATGCATGTAGTTGGCAGCACCGACAGAAACAGTTGGCAGCGCCAACAGCAAACAGCTGTTATCTGATCTAAAGTTAGCAAGAAGAAGAACACCGCAACAATCAGTCGAAAACGCCTCAAAAACAATAAGCTATGTTGTCCCAATATATGGAGGAATTTGAACAGGTGCGCAAAGATTAATGGAATATGCATAATACATACTACATAGATCGAAGTTTTTTAATCTAGGAGCCTTTTGAAGTGGGCGAATTCATTGAAAGACTGACCTGGCGCACCAACAATGAGTTGCAAAATAGCGAAGACTTCAATCCGGTGGCATTGCATGACACATTCATACAGACTATTAAGGATCTGAAAATACTACAGGAGAAGCAGCAAAGTAAGTGCGAACGCTTGGAGGAGTCCCTGCGACAAGAGGAGGAGTCACATGCTAAGAAAATCTCGAAGCTGCAAGAGCGACACCAAACGGCCATCGATTGGTTCGGTCAGCTGGATGAAAAGATCAACTCTGTGGCTGGCAAGATAATGCATCTGGGCGAGCAGCTGGAAAATGTGAATACACCTCGCAGTCGATCCGTCGAGGCACAAAAGTTGCTCAGCTACATGTCTGAATTTCTAATGGCCGGGCCCGTGATAGTGAATGATATATTTAGCGATCCGGTGCGCCTGAATGAAGCAGCCGATGTGATACAGAAGCTATACGCAATTTCACAGGATCTACCACCTGGTAGTTTTGCTGAGTCGAAGCGTAAAATCGAGAAGAAATACGATGAAGTGGAGCGTAGACTTATCGAAGAGTTTGCCACGGCACAAAAGAGCGAGGACATTGAACGTATGAAGTCCCTGGCTCAAATTCTCTCTCAGTTCAAGGGCTACACTCAGTGTGTCGATGCCTACATCGAGCAAAGCCAAATGCAGCCGTATAGCGGCAAGGATATATTTATCGGCATTGTGCCCATGTGCAAGCATCACTATGAGATCATCAAGAAGGTTTTCGCCAATCCGCAGCAAGTCATGTCCAAGTTCATACTGAACATTTATCAATTAAAACTTCATCAATATGCGATGACCAAGCTGGATGACAAAAAGGACGAAGAAAAGTACCTGCGTACGCTCTATGAGCTCTATTCACGGTTAGCTAATAGAGTGCTAATAATCGTATCACTAATCCAAGTAATAATTTCATATTTGCAGCACTCTGAAATTGTCCAGTGATTTACAAGTCTACATGTCTACCATCGATGACGATCTGCTGCAAAAGCTCACACAACAAATCTTCATGAAGAATCTTGCCGGCTATGCAGAAATTGAGCTGAGATGCCTGACAGCCAAGTGCTCAACGGAGCTGGAGAAATTTTATGCCAGCAAAAAGCACCAGAAGACGCAAACCACGAAAGGTTTTCGTCGCAACATGGAGGTGCTGATTGCCACGCGAGCCAACATAAATATAGCTGCCATTGAGGATTATGGCGGCGAGACGTTCCTCTCAGAGGAGCTGGCCATTAATATGCTGCAAGAGGCTAAGGCATCGCTTAAACGCTGCAGGTTGTTGTCCAGCGAGGCTGAGCTGCCTGGGAATGCCATCAAGTTAAATGATATCTTGCTACGCTTCCTCATGCATGAGCATGTTGATTATGCGCTGGAGCTGGGCTTGCAGGCAGTGCCGTTGGCAGAGGGAAAAGTATTTCCACAATTGTACTTCTTTGATGTGGTCCAAAAGACCAATATCATTGTGCACTTGCTGGACAAACTGTGCAATTCGTCGGTTATACCCTGCGTTAGGTAACGACGCAAGTTCATAAAATATACCTAATACTAAATACTGTTTGCCTTTGCAGTAACACACCGAAATACTCAGATTATGTATTTAAAAAACGGATATTGATGGAACAGATTGAAACTAAGCTGGATCAGGGTCTGGATCGATCTATAAGTGCAGTAATTGGCTGGGTTAAGGTCTATCTGCAGTACGAGCAGAAAAAGACGGACTACAAACCCGAAACAGATGTCGACACCATCTCGTCGGCCGTAAGAATAAACCATGAAATTATATTGAGCACAATTATTTCATATCACTTATCATCCATATCAGGCTTGCCTCCAAGTGGTGCAGAATCTGCAGCCGGTTATTGTACAAATAAAGAAGTGTGTCGATGGCGAGAATCTGCAAAATGTGCTGACAGAATTCGGAACGCGCCTGCATCGCGTCATCTACGACCATTTGCAAACGATGCAATTCAATACGGCTGGCGCCATGTGCGCCATTTGCGATGTGAACGAGTATAGGAAATGTATACGTGAGCTGGACAGTCCATTGGTGACGCAGCTTTTTGATATACTTCACGCTCTGTGCAATTTGCTATTGGTAAAACCCCAAAACCTTCAAGAGGTGTGCACTGGCGATACTCTGGTATGTGTACTGATATCTCTATATGGCTTTATGTCTAATTTTACACTTTTTGTACATTTTTGGGAACAGAATTATCTAGACAAGTCGGTGGTGCGTCAATTCATCCAACTTCGTACCGACTTTCGTATCATCAAGAACACCAATTATCTAAAGGGCATCATCGAGTAGCACTATTGCCAGAGGCCGACCTATTGCTGACTCACATTCCCAAATGTATCCCTTACAATTTATTTTGTTTGTATTACTTTACATAAAAATAAACATACGATCAAAACAAACAATATACCAATATTATATTATATATGCTTAGCTTGCATCTTTAACGTTTCGTTTTTCAATTAAAGTCAAGTGCTTCATATTTTTATCTGTTCAACAGCTATCATATTTCATTAATTGAAGATTTCCTCATGTCCTAAATACTGTGAGAACGTCCCAATAGTCAATCTATATTTATCAGTGAATAGTTGCTGTACTTGCCTCACTCCATCGCCGGTGATTCGACAATAGCTCCCGTTCACAGCCAATAAATCAAAGTTTATTGTTTAAGTATACACAAATTATTTATTTCTGTGTGCATTTAATGTCGCTCGCCTAATTGCAGATAAAAACGCTACTGATTGCCAGCAGTCACTGGTTAGCAAGACTTCGACAGTTAAGTCAGTCACCTGCTAGCAGTGTAGCTAAACGTATCACACTTGGAGTATACATTCAAGGCGTTCCTTGTCGCGTGTCTGATTAAACTACCGCAGCATTATCGTGAGTCTTTGTTATTATCTTAATCAATTTGCGGGCCCAGTCCAACAGTGTACCATATATTCTAATCAAAACGATCTTGTACCACAATCGATTAAGCCATGCGCGGCTGTTTTGTTTACTACCTAAAAATACTCTGGGCTTTTTTGATTATTAACGAATCGATCGCCAGTGTCATAAAGCTCAACCCAGAAAATGTATATAAGAAGATATTATCGTTGCGCTCGTTGCCGTTCGAGGATTGCGGTGAGTACTTGGATAATCTTTAGTAGCATGGTCTCGGCCAGTTCCTGGGACTCTATAATTAATAGATCATCTTTATAAGCCTGTTCGTGCTGAAATCTAAGCTAGAGCTGTATTTATTTTATAGAATTTATGCCTTTTACCTTTGCCTTAACTTGAATGATTTCAATTTCAATAATATAAATTTGTATTATTTACACTCGGGTTTATTAAATATACTTTCTGAACGACTTGGCAATAATAAATAGACTATACAAAAATTCTGTAAACAGTAAGTTCAAGTGAGTATTTAGTAGAACTCGAGCTAAATGTACATAAAACAATGTGTATGTTTGTATGTGTATATAACTAGACTAAACCTTTTTTAAAGTATCATATGTATCATATATATTATGCCATATAATGCTTATAATTACCTCTCTATCTAGCATATATGTATATTTCTGATTACTCATTTAATTCTGATTTACGTATACAAAAACATTTCGAAATTGATAAATGTAGTTAATAAATAATCAGCTAATGAGATCTTTGATAATAAAATTACTTCGTTTGCCAATTTTCCGGTCACTAAATTAAGACCCTATCAACATATACATAGTTATATTTACTTACACTGATATATGTACCACAAAATACTATGGCATTAATCAGTGTCAAATTTTTTATTAACAAAGTTTCCCATTCACAATAGAAAAAAGTAATCTTAACCGGTTTAGCGTTTGTGTTTTCTTTTTTTTTTTTATTTTTTTTTTTTTTTTTATTATTAGTCGAAATTCTTAATAAATTAATCAATTTGTTGTGGTAGACTAAGTAACAGCAAATTAAATCAGTTGCAAGGAATATTGCCTCATGTTTTTATTTAGCGCACGAATAATGACGAAACTTAATATACGAAACTTAATTAGCTTTTATGCCATATTCTATATTACACTCGTTTCTCCCACATCCGCCTTACTTCCAATCGTTGTATAAGAGAGTACTCAATAGGTCAGTATCAGGTATCAAGCTGAGGAGTAGAATCTACTTTACAGATACACATATATATAAACTATATGGGACGTATCAAATCAAAAAATGCATTATCTTAATCCACTTTTTTACCATGTACTAAATGTAGTTGAACTATGAACAAGTATTACATATTATGCACTTGAATGAATTCAAATGCAAAGTGTTTACCTGGTCATTGGCATTAAGTGTCCAGATAACTGGTATTAAATTACATTGTTTGTAACTGCAAAATATATAAGAAATATGCATACAAATTTACATTTAATTTCGAAGTAAAATAAATATAATAATACAATAATATTGTTTAAAATTATATTTCTATGCTATAACAAATAAGGTCGCTGAACCCATTAAAAATGTGTAATCAGGGTATTTATGATAGCAACCGAGAGGGAGGCATATTTATGTATTTATTCTTCATCAACGATTAGTTCGAATGAGCCATTAATAATAATATAATATATATAATAATAATTAACACAATCGACAATATGACAAAAATAAAGCTTTGCAGCAGAGTGATTTTCATAAAATTCGTTGCAATTTTCCTCTGCAAAACACTGAAAGAATCGTCCATATTTAGTCAACTTACATGCATAGATAGCTATATATTATATTCTATTTACCTATTTATTTATTTAATCTAATGGTATTTCAGGCTCTCTGTATAATGTGAACTACCTGAACATTGAAAGCTGCTCAAAGGTGCCCTGTTCTATGACTCGCAATTCCACGGTTAAGGTTACGGTGCTCTTCGATGATAATGGTAAATATATGCTGATAACGTGGGATCATGCATTTAAAGTCTCCAATGCGCTCTCACTAAGCTCGAAGTAGTCGGAAACAGAGCCGGCTAGGCGAGGGCGACAACAATACGTATGTATTTTATATGTACATACGGAAGAGTCGGGGGAGTGCACAATCGACAATGAATGGGGGGAATTGAATCGTGTGAATTGTCGAAGAAGAAGAAGACTGTCGTAGCCGGCGATAATGTGCCATAAAAATAATTGATCAAACGGGTGTGTAAATCAAAATAATACCCAGTAATTTTGCATTATACGACATCATTTATGGCATATACGTAGTACTACTTGTTCGTATGTATGTATGTGAATGTGTAAGTGTGTGTTACCAAAGATAAGTAATACCCTACTTATAGAGTATAAATGTACATATAGACGCACTTGACTGCCATGTAGCTAGGAACGTTCTAAATGCAATCGGCGCTAGCGATATTATTGATCTCGAATGTATAAATAGACGAAATGAACCGTACCTGTGTTTTGATTATTCAGCACAAACATGTTTCTTTTTGTTTTGCAAATTTCTTCTATTGCGATCTATAATTTAAAATTTGAAGTGCCAAGTAAATTTGTATTCGCGTAAAAAATGGGAATACTGTTAGTATTAGCAATCTTTCTGTAAAAATTTGATATCAATTGAAGTGAACTGTTATAAATTGATATCACTAATCAGAGCTAAAGATCGAACATTGATGGTATATAATTTGAATTTCATTAAATTGGAATCTAATCGCGCTCAAATTGCAGGTAATGGCGTTTCGTTCTTGAAGCATGAAGTGCGTTGGGTTTTCACCTACTTGAAGACCAAGGCGGCCATATCTCCAGATCCTTGCGATGGCGATCACAACTGCATATTGAATGTAAATGAAAGCAAAAGCTATTGGGCCAATATCTTCGTTAATTCAACATTACCCGTGGTATGTGCGATAATAATTAATTTAATTGGATTATAATCCAAGAATCTTTATTGACTTTATTCCGTCTTGTAATTTGCTTACAGATGCGGGGCAGTATGCTATGGGAGGCTAAAGATGAAAACAATAAAAATCTCATTTGCTTTGAGGTCCCCGTTGTGATTACAGTATAACAACATACGCTGACACACACATAGGCATAGATATAGCGTATATCTGTGTGTTTGTGCAATGCAGATGTACATACATATTTATGATACTTGTGTAAAATATAATAAAATAATTGGTGCATGCAAAAACAATAGCAATCATTAGTGGGGCACCAAGTAGAACTACACACGGACACACAGCTTCACTCACACGCACACATGCGTCCTTTAATGATACTTTGCATGAATGAGTACTGCAGGAAGAAGTAGGAGCAGAGCAGAAACATAAATAATGAGATCTTTTGTTTTTGGCACCGAGCAGCGCTGCGCTGCCAGCGGCTAAACGAAGAAGCGACGACACAATTGGAGCATGAGCGAACGCCGTGAGAGCCGACAGCAGCGAACGAGCGGCAACGAGCAGCTACTCAGTAGCCGAGCGCACACGAAGCACGTTCGGCCGTTCAGCATCCAGATGCATTGCAATTGGCTGTTAGCTCAGTGTGTCAGTCAGTCTTTGTGGGTGCAACGCGACGGTCGTGTGAGCACAAAAATTCTAAATAAGCAGTTGCCATAGTCGCAGTTGCAGTCGTAGTCGCAGCAACTTTAAACGCAAAACTGAAAAGATTAAATCGAAGCTTCATTAGCTAATAACGCACAAGAGACGATCGATCGGTCATAGGCAAAAAGCCCTGCGCATTGTGTGTGTTTCGGGGTGTTGCCAGATTGTTGGCGTTCTGGGTGGTGGTGTTGGAGCAAGTGCGCCAGTTGAGCTCGTGGTTTGTGGTGGTTGCCAGAATCATTTCACTTATTGTGCCTCAAGTGTAAGTACAAAAACAAAAGCAATATACACTGCTCTGATGTGCTCTGCGCCGCTCTGCTCCGCTCTGGTATGCTCCGCTCTGCTCGTTTGCTTGCCATTTGCGCAATTTGGTCGGCGTAAAATGAGATTGCCTTCGTGCTAATTGCGGCAATCGGTGGGGGTAAGTGTGTAAGTGGGCCGGACCGGGGCGGCGGGTAGCTGGGGTAGCTAAAGATGGGGATGCCATGGTGACATGCAACGCCACACAGGCAATGGCCATGGCAGGCAACACTTACTTGTGAGCGCTTCATGTCCATCAGCTCTGTACTGCCTGCCGTCCATGGCAAAGTCTACGCCGTCATACCCTTTGCAACGGAAGTAATGCGGCACCCATTGTCATATCCCATTGTATCCAATGCCTCGAACCTGAACTTTGTGAGCAACTGCAAAATTAGCGACTAGAATTCGAAACCTCTTGTTCCACCCGGTCGCTCGCTCGCCTGTGCACATGCTCAGCTGAGTGTTAAAGACCCATAAATGGCAAATGAATCCCTCTGAGTGTCCAATGACAAATTGGCGCATGTTGAAAAATAAAACAAAAAATCGACAGCTTAAACTGATCTCTTTATTATTATTCATAAATTTAACGCTCTCAAGTGTCGCAATTTATCGCAAATTTTAAGCTCAACCCTGAAAGTTGTAAATCTATATCTAATACTCATAATTAATTACTCTGTGGGAAATAATTTATCGAAAATATAATTGCTTTACATTTGCAGTTAAGTTTGTTATTAGCTGAGAGAGAATTTTTTAAATATAATATAAATAGTAAATCACGAAATTAATTTGTGTCCAAGATGCAATTTTTTAGCTTGATTGCAAAAAATGAGGAAATAGTTGTTTTAACCATAAAGGCTTTTGACTGCATTCCAAGTTTAAGTGTTTCACAAATTGCAAATTGTAATAAAGATTTTATTTACTTTTTTCCCAGCCTACATCCAAGCATTTTCTTTAGTAGAATACATAGATTTTCTCATACTTTCATTAAAATATTATGCTTAAAGCATAGGAAGCATTTATAAAAACTTCACATATTCTTGTATGTCGTTTAATTATTATTATGATAATTATAAAAAAAATCATGCTGATATATTTTTTAAATTCATTATTATTATTATTATTATTTTTTCATACATTTCGATGAGACAATATTTAAGGATAATTTATGTTGGAGATTTTTGTTATTTTTATGAATTTAATATAAACCCAATCAATCAAATATTTTGCAATGTAGAGCATCAGTTCGTCATGATGGGCCATAAATCTGAGTCCAGCCTCCCCGCTTGGCAGCTTACTTTGCTTTCCTTGCGTTTACTTAAACGTAAACACTTTTTATGTGCGGCTGCCGCTGCACTTGAGCAGCAGCAACAATGCGATGTTGTTGCTGTTGTTGTTGCTGCTGTTGTTGGTCAAAGTGTTAAACGATTTGCATCATATTACATACTGCTGTTGATGCTTCGCTGGCTGGCCATTGTCGCCAGTGGCAGTGCTCTCAGTCGCTGTTGCAGTTGCAGCCTTTGGCGCAGCTATTGTGCTAAACTCTGGAGAACGCAGACGCTGAGCCCGTGGGCACATAACAAAAGCTACAACAGAGGCAACTACCACCAACGATTTATCATAGCAGCAGCAGCAGCAGCAGCAGCAGCAGCAGCAACAACAGCAATAGCAACGTCAACCGGATCTTTTAGATCGCTGCTATACATACATATATATATATATTTATATATATGTACATATATTAATACAAAGTGTAATGTGTCTGTGTGTGTGCAGCATAAAAAGATAATTTTGAGTTTTTGAATCGTTAAAAGCAATTAATTGCCACTACGCAGCAGCAGACCAGACATCCAGTCAGCCAAGCAGCCAACCAGGCAGCCATCCTGGCTGGGAACATCGACTAGCCTCATCAGTGCAGTTCATTCCATATGACAGAGCTGCTTTTGCCGGCTTTACTGCCCAATTTTGTTGCAAAATTTTGCGTTCCGCGGAACTTGGTGCATTTCATCTTGTTGTCATCAGCAATGTGGTTGTTGTTGCTGCTGTTGTTGCTGCTTTTTGTTTTTGGTGCCGCCGCGCCGATCGTCGCAGATTCATTTGTCGCTTAATGTCCCTCAATAGTGGCTGTGTTCTCGCCCCGCGCCCCACCCGCTCTGCCTCTCTGCGGTGCTCTTCCTTCTCCCATAGTTTGTTGATGCTGCTCCCAGAGTGTCTGTATCTGTATCGTCTTGGCATGTGCGGCATCTGCTGGCTGGCTGGTTGGCTGGTTGGCTGACTGGGCTTCTGTGATGAGATCTCCGCCCGGCTATATGGTGGCTACAGTATGTGCGTACGGGTGTGTGTGTGTGCTTGCGAATCTGGTGACATCCACTTGCATGCGCACATTCATCGTAGCCACAGTTTTCATGGTTTTATTTTGCTTTGCTGCACATTCACACGCAACAACACACACACACATTCAGACACACACACACACACGCATGCACTCGAAGATGGGGCACCATAAAACATTAGTTTCCCATTTGCGTGCTAAATACCCTATGTGGATCGCAGGCTGCATGCCAATTGAAAAAGGTTGTCTAAGCTGCCAATTCCGAGCAATTGGCAGATGGCTTAGGAATGTCGTTTAGACGGACCAATGATCTCTCAAGTACCAGGAATGACAGATTTTAGCTGTAATTTAAGTAATATCTTAAGACATCACTGGCAAGTGAGTTCCTTATATGAACTCGATGTCTCTGATTATGCAGTTACGAGTATATTATTAGAGATAACGTAATTTCTATATATGTATTTCAAATATCGAAAGTATCCTTTTTTTATTCACTAAACCTCTTCTATGACCTTGCTGTATATAATTTATATTAAGAATTGATTTAATTTCTCTAGGGTATCATTGCAGTCAGTAGTGGGGAATTTAAAAAAAAAAAAAATTCTCGCAGTTTGTCTGTCTGTCCGTTGCGTTCATGGCACGCACCGTGATGCGCGCTTTGAAGTCCTGTCAAGAGCTTGAGATACATTTATGTATTTTTGCATTTTCATTGCTTCCACCTTGGATGGAGTTGGGACGATGGCTAGCGGGGCGCAAATGCAAAGAATGATTAGTTAGTTGGTCAGCCAAAATGGAATAAACCGGTTCGGCCGATCCTTCAGCATAATCAACATACATAAATGCTGTTAATTATGAATGCACGGAATGCGTTAAGTTTAACCAAGAAATATGAACAGAGCGAAAGAGGGAAAGAGAGAGAGAGAGAGAGAGAGACAGAGAGATCGACAGAGAAAGAGATAGTGAGATATATATGTGGCAAACATTTATCGCAGATTGGCATCAAGTGCTCGAGCCACCCTAAAGATCAAGATGCTGATCATGTTGACGCTGGCGCTGGCACTGCTGGGCAGCCGTGCCTCGAATGCAACCATATCCATGTATCAACGGCAACATCGCGACAGCACCGACATCAAGGAGAAGATCATGGAGCTGCAGTGCCTGGCCCGCTGCGAGAATAGCACTAAAACGCAGCGATGTCTTGATCAGTGTAAATTGGAGCTGTGGCGTGCACCCAGAGCTGGCAGCTGCCCCACCAGCTCGCTGCTCGCGCGGCATGCGCGACTGCTATGCTTGGATAATTGTGCCTACGACAACGACTGCATCGAGGTGCACAAGTGCTGTGCATCCGCTTGCGGCCCCATCTGCACAGAGCCAGTGGGCGTGCGCAACTCCAGCCAGCTGCCGCCCATACCGAAGATCTTGCGCTACAAGCTGCCACGCAGCCACAAGGTGGAGCTGACCATTGAGTCGTCGCTGCTGCCCTATTACTTCCACGTGGAGGTCCGATCGCACATCGGACGCATCTTTACGCCACGCAAGATGGGCATGTGGCAGTCGCAGCAGGTCGAAAAGATACTGGAGACAACGGACGGTCGCAGCAAATTGTAGGTACTCACTCCACGGTCATATCGAAGCCACATAAACGCATTGCCCTTCTCCATAGCATGGAAATCTTCTTCAATATACGACCGGGTCGCTGGTATCAGGTGCGTGTGGCAGCGGTGAATGCTTTCGGATTCCGCGGCTACTCTCAGCCCTCACATGCCTTCACACTGCCCAGCAGTAAGTTCGAGTTTCTATTTGTAATGTAATTGGCCTAAGATATGCACATTTCAGACCCCAAGCCGCCCAGGGCGCCCGCCGCTATGAAGATCACTTCCCAGCAGTACGACGGACGACGCTATATGAGTGTCAAGCTCGTTTGGTGTCCGTCCAGATCGAATCTGCCCGTAGAGAAGTATAAAATTATCTGGTCCCTATATGTAAGCAGCAAGGAGGGCTCACTCATTACACACGAAGCCTATGTCAAGGACGTAAGTCGATTAGAGTTTCCAATTTATCTATCTGATTTATACACTTGCAATTTGACTTGCAGACGCATCAATTCGAAATTAAGAAACTGCAGCCCAACTCCTCCTACTACATACAAGTGCAGGCGATGTCCATAAGTGGATCGCAGCGTCTGAAATCGGAGAAAAAGTCGCTGTTGCACAATACAACGTTGCCGATGCATGAACTGGAGTATGCCGCACCACTTGACTGCAGCACACACCACAGCAGGCACAAGTACCATCCCAGCGCCAGCCCCAGCCAAAGCCACAGCCTCAGTCATAGTCCCACTGTAGAGACCAGCTCCATGCCAGCGATAAACAATAATGAGGGCCGCACCTCCTATGAAGTACGTTTCCGTTTGAACCGGAAATTTGGCATGATTGTGCAAATTTTGGGATTTCAGCCATACAAGGAGAAGTAAGTGTCAGAGACCCCCCTTTGGCTCCAGCTCTCATTCGCGCCGCATTGTACACATGTTATTCATGTTATTTTGATTGTTTATAAACAATTTGCTAAAATATGTATATTATTTGATTTCAGGGTATACGAGCTGTGCCCCCAAGAAACGAACTGCGAACAGCGAGAGTTCAGCGCGATCCGCGTCAAAGTAAGTACAATGCAGGGCATGGTGGTGTAGGAGGTGGAGTCTATGCCACGAGCTAGGTTCGTGCCGGTCCAATCATTGCGAAACCAACACACACAAATCACTTGTCATTTTTGGTCAATTGGATTTCGGTTGCCGTTGAGGTTTTAGTTGCATTGCCGTTTGACACGTGAGACACGTTTTCGAACAGGGCGCCATGTACGTGGCTCGATCGCTGCACCAAACCCATTAGCATGTGTCAGTGACGTACTTTCCTAGGGAATAGGCATTAGAAAGCGCTACACCAAGAAATTAGCGAATCGAAAATGTTACGAAATATGTAGATTTTACAAACAACATGTTTCTAGAAAGAAAACTTGATATTTGCAAATAAAAAATTCGGAAGTAGAAAGAAAATTTGATATTTAGAAATATATATGTGAATATATACATGTGTATATAAATATTATTAAATATACCAAACGTAGATGAGCAATGGTAATGCCATAGAGGTCCCATCCATCCCTTTTACATATAACTAAAAATCCCCAAATATTTGCTTCATTGCAGAAGGATTCACAGGAGTTTAGCAAATTGAAATTCAATACAACGTACGTGCTGAAAGCGTTGCGGCCAAGTCCAAATTCCGTACTGGAGGACAATGGACATCCATTTACATTCACAACGCCCAAGTGCGAAAGCTTTCGTAATCGCTTTCCCAAAATGCAAATCAAATGCGGCGACTAAGTGATGCGGAGTCAAAACAACCTAGACAGATAGACGATCGTACATCTGGTTGGGTTTGTGACATCTTAAAGAACAATGAGATTAAACTAGCTTGTAAATAATTGTATGTACCGACTTAACTTTTTTACTTATTGTTAACGCTAAGTGTGCAAAATAACATTGAATGTTTCACCTTGAGGAATCATATTTATTTAAAAAGATCTTTGAATTCTTGTAAGTCTCGCTGATGTTGGTCCATCGCTTGCATGCTGGGCCCGAGATGCAAAGCGCCGGGCAATTTATTAGCTTCCAGCTTGATGCCCAGCTCAATGAGTGCCGCTATAAGCCTTGTGGTGTACAACACCGGGCCACCCACCAGATGTAAGAACTCATAGTGCTTCTCTCGACGCGTGCTGAAGAGAATCCGCTTGGATACATAGTCTCCATAGTTGCTGATCCGTCCGACGCAAACGTAGCGCTTGAGAGATGGTGCATACACCTCTATGCTAGCTCTCAAACTCTCGGAAGGCGTTAGGCTGGCTGCTGGAACGTACACAATCCGGAAGGGCACATCGAGTGCTTTGTAAAAATTGATCGCCATGTTGAGCACCTGTTCCAGTTCTGCATCAGCTTCATCGGCTGTTTGGGTTGCCACAAAACTCTGCACTGCGTTCGTTTGTGTGGCTGTGTATAGGCTTGGCGTGGGTCCATTGGCCAGACCTTCCTCGCGGTTATAGCTGCGTCCGCAGGCGACATACCGCAGCGGCAGCACTGAAGGATACACGCTCAGCTTGGTCACGGTGCCCAGAAAACTTTCGAATGCACCACCGCCTGTTAGATACGCCGTATTTAGTTTGTTCAACAAATGTTCCTCACGCACAAGATGGTATTGGCTCAGGGGTGTTGCATTGGCCTCCAGCAGCACACAGCGCACAAAGTCGGGATTGCAAGTCTGTATGAAATCGCCGTGTGTTACAAAGTAGCGTACCATCGCTTGCATAGCGTCTACATCGAAATGAGCCGCTTGCTCCATCATGTAGTAGCGATTGTTGTCCAAGAAATGTATAAGATCCTTGCGATCCAAGTGCATAGCCACCGGTGTAGCGGTTGGGGGTGGTTTATGTCTATAAATGAGCTTTTCCTCATCTGTTTGTGGACAATGCGCATGCAAGACATTGGGCAGATGCAGGTAGTCATGGATAAAATCATCTTCGATCGGATATAGTGTTTGCTTTAACGATTTCACTTCGTTGCGCAACTCTTTGCCACGCGCTCGTAGTTTGTCCAGCAATTCCGATTTTCCGGCCGATTTCGTAAGTAACTTTAGCTCCTTGGTAACTTTTTCACGTTCATCCTCCAGCCGTTGTAGTTGTTCATGATGCGTCTGGTATGTCGCATATTTGGCGAGCACAGATTCCAGATTGATGTTCAAGCCACGGCTATCAATGCTCTGCTGTAAAGTCACTTTGTCGCGAAATGTGCCGGTAAAATCCAGAAATGGTTGCAAGGTTACATAGTTTTCGTTTGCCTTATCACCAGTTATGTAGAGAGCTGAGATGTGTCGCTTCAGAACGAAGCATTGTCCTACTATATTACGTAGTTTTAACATATGAAAGTTATGTTTTGTTGTTAAAAAGAAGAATTAAACCTTTATCAGCTGTGGTTTTACTTTAACAGTTCGGCGCAGCTGTTTCTCTATGTAAATAAGCTGATATTCTGTTAAGTGTATGGTGTTAAGCGGCAAACTGAAATATGTTATATGTTTTCTTACAGTTTAGGAGTAACTGCTATACATTAGCAATGGTCGCGCCATCTAGCAGACATTTTTGAAGGCATATTTAAATTTGCGGAAAACAAATATGTAATATGTAAACGTTTTTATGTGCGTCTGAATGCTTACCAAGAAAACTGAAGTACATGAAAAATAAGGAATAACATATAAGTGTCTTTGGAATATAAAACACAACATTTAATAATCACGTTTTGTAAGCAATAACAGTGGGTAAAATACAAATGTTAACAAATATTTAAATGAATCACACATTAGTAAATGACATAAGGTACTTCATGAGCAAATTCTTTGCTGGATTTAAGGCACATTAATACAGCCCATGTCTGTGGCTAATACTTTGCAGTTAGTGTTGCATTAACAGATATCATACATTACTTTCCAGATTTGCGGCAAATGAAGCTGGAGGTTTAAAATTCATGACTTCTTTGTAAATAAGCTCCTTCCATTTTTCCAATGAAAAGTCTTTTTCTTCAAAGCTTTGATCGTACAAAGGCGCAGTTTGTTCATCTCCTGGGTCTGCATACTTCTGTAAGTATGGATGAGCGAGCGCCTGCTCGGCTGTTATGCGTTTATCCGCATCCAGTTCCAACATCTTCTCGAGCAAATCAATAGCCAAAGGATTGGCATTCTTAAAAACAACTTTAAAGTCCTTTCGTTTCGTTGGCGGCAGCGAGTTAATATAGTTTCGGGCGTTGTCAGATGAGATCTTCCGCATAAAATCGTCGGGCGGTGTGCCCAACATTTCCATAATCAAATTGAGCTGATGTATGTGGTCTGTGCCTGGGAAAAGTGTGCGTCGCGTGATGAGCTCAGCCATGATACATCCCACTGACCAAATGTCGACAGTTTGACTGTAATGCATCCAGTTGAGCATAATTTCAGGAGCGCGATACCAGCGAGTGGCCACATAACCCGTCATTTCGAACTCAGTTGGTCTCGCCAACCCAAAATCAAGGATACGAAGCTCGCAGTCCTCGTTTACAGCAATATTGCACGGCTTCAGATCTCGATGAATAACGCCAGCACTGTGTATATACTTGAGGCCACGCAGTATTTGATATACCAGGAACTGCACATGATCATCGGATAGGTTCTGCATTTTTATAATGTTGTTTAGGTCCGCACCCATCAGGTGAGTTACCAGGTAAACGTTCTGAAATTCTTCTAAAGTTGCTTCCGGTGGATGCGGATGAAAAATGTCTAATAGACCGATAACATTTTCATGATCCATATGCTTCAATAGCATTAGTTCCCGATATGTCCGCTTGGCGTGCACCGTTGATTGGAAGGGACGAGATAACTTCTTAATGGCGACATCAGTGTTGGTACCACGAATTCTAGCCTTGCATACTTGTCCATATGCACCAGAGCCCACTGGATGCAGCTGCTGATATATTTCTGGAACTTCCCATTCTGTACGATTTATATCCAACTTGTAGAACTTTTGCGTTTTGCGGGCACTCATTTTAACAATGTCTATAGTGAAATATAAAGCTGATTAGGCTTATCTCGACTTTTCAGTCAGCAGTAGAGAAAAATCACCTCGAATAGCGGGGTTCCAAACGCTGAATGCATATTGTGAGCAATTCATGGGCGGCGATACACTCATCCCCACAAATTCAAAGTCTGGGCCGAATCTGTAATGCGCTACATCTGCTTGTTGTCTGATGTGCATATATGTAAATCAATTTAATAAAAGTTTATATACCATGTTATCGAAGTTATAGCAATAGGGATGTATTAAAAGCTGTATGTACTTCATATAAAGGTCAGAAACCGGTAGCTAAAAACAAAATAGCGGCCAGCATAGTCGTTGTTGTCTCGTTCGTTTTTAATTATACAAAACAATAGATACATCGATACATCGATAAGTTTGTTCTAGCGTTGCCAAAGCACATCAAATGAAAACAGCTGATCTCAGTGTAAACATGCCTAAAAATTACATGAAACGGCTCTCAGCTCGCTCTTTGGCTCAACTATAATATTTCTTAAATGGGTTTATCCATGGTTCAAATATGCTCTATGTATGTCTATGAATAATTAAATTCAAAACAGGAACTACGATACCAAAAGTGCCCAGGCGTATTACCCTATACTTATCAAAAGCAAAAATCTAATCTCGGCGTAAAAGCTGAATTATTAGGACTGTGCTTTTTGCCTCAAGAACAGTTGGTTATAGAAGCCGCACTGGAACGGAGCGTGCCAATTCTCTCTTCAAGTTATAACTAGAAAAATCTGTTAAGTAAGTAAAAAATTCAATATATTTATACATGTTTATATTTGATATACACCAATGATGGAATACAATTATCGTTAGAGAAAGCGAAACAGCTAAAAATCGGATGCCATTCAAAACACTTCTCAGGGGGCAAACATTGACCTTTGGAGCTGCTTTTAATCTGAAATTCATGCACAGTGCTTTCCGAAGATAGCAAAGTTTACAAATCTATAAACTTAAGCAAATTTTTTTAGTAACTTTCAATCTTCGATAAGATTAAGCAAGTTCAAAGTGTATTATCATAAAGAAAAAAAATAAATACCAAATTTAAGAAAACTTATTCAAGGGGTTGCTGCAATAAGGAAACCACCCTTACCAAAATAAATAATAATTGCATGTTTGTTTTTGCAGTTCATAATGACTTCAACATTGTTGCCCGGCAATATCGTTTATGGAGGCCCAATACCCGTCCGGGAGGCCCAGGAGTATCGCTCCTTGGGGCAGCTAATAATGGATAGATATAAAAGTTTTGGCAATCAAACGGTTATGATTGATGCCGTCAGTGGCACTGAATATACCGGAAAGTTTTTGTATGATTCGATTGTAAGATTGGCACAAATCCTCCAGAAACTCGGCATACAGCACAACGATGTCGTTGGGTTGTCCAGTGAGAATAGCGTGAATTTTGCTATAGCCATGTTTGCTGGATTCGCTGTGGGTGCGACTGTGGCGCCATTAAATGTCACCTACTCAGAACGTGAGGTTGACCATGCCATAAATTTGTCGCATCCAAAGATCATATTCGCCTCAAAGATCACCGTTGACCGCATTGCAAAGGTGGCCAAACAGAATAAGTTTGTTAAAGCAATTATTGCGCTGAGCGGCTCTTCCACAAATCATCCAAAGGTATATTCCTTCACGGATTTGATGAACAGTGACAAGTATAAGACGAAACCAGATTTCACTTCACCTGCGGCAAACAAAACCGAGGATGTGGCATTAATTGTATGCTCCTCGGGCACCACTGGTCTGCCCAAAGGCGTTCAGCTGACACAGTTTAATCTATTGGCCACGATCGACTCTCAAATGTAAGTATATTGATTTTAAAACTGATCTTTATTAAAAAAAAAAATAATAAAATTGATTTTATCGCCTTTGTTTACAGTCAGCCAACTATGATACCATTCAACGAGATCACTCTGCTTACTGTCATTCCGTGGTTCCATGCTTTTGGCTGCCTGACGCTGATCACAACGGCTACGATGGGCACTCGACTAGTATATTTGCCCAAATTTGAAGAAAATCTGTTCCTCTCCGCCATTGAGGTAGCTATTCGACTGTCAATATTGATAAGAACAATCTATAATCCAGCTTAAATCCTTGCAGAAATACCGTGTCATGATGGCGTTTATGGTGCCACCACTAATGGTCTTCTTAGCCAAGCATCCGATTGTAGATAAGTACGATCTGTCATCGCTAATGGTTTTACTTTGTGGCGCTGCCCCGCTCAGTCGTGAAACCGAAGATCAGATCAAGGAGCGAATTGGCGTGCCATTCATTCGTCAGGGCTACGGACTGAGCGAGTCGACGCTGAGTGTCCTAGTACAGACCGATGACTATTGCAAGCCTGGTAGCGTTGGCGTACTCAAGTGTGGCATCTACGCCAAGGTCGTTGATCCGGACACTGGTAAAATAATGGGACCGAACGAACGTGGCGAGCTTTGCTTCAAGGGCGATGGCATTATGAAGGGCTATATTGGTGACAGCAAGTCCACACAGAGTGCCATTCGGGACGGCTGGTTACACACTGGTGATATTGGCTATTTTGACGATTCACTCGAGTTCTTTATTGTGGATCGCATTAAGGAGCTTATCAAATATAAGGGCTTCCAGGTGCCGCCGGCAGAAATAGAAGCGCTGCTGCTAACCAATGAGAAAATCAAAGATGCTGCTGTCATTGGCAAACCGGATGAAGAGGCTGGCGAACTCCCAATGGCATTTGTGGTCAAACAGACGAATAGCCAACTCACCGAGGAAGATGTGATCAATTTTGTGAACGAACGTGCCTCGCCTGCAAAACGTCTGCGGGGCGGCGTAGTTTTTGTGGACGAGATACCCAAAAATCCCAGTGGGAAAATATTGCGTCGCATCCTGCGCGATATGCTTAAGAAACAAAAATCCAAATTGTAAGCCTCACGACGCATAGAATCACTCTCAGCAAACTAATCGTATGTGAGGCTAGGAATATGTACGATTTGCTATTATAATTCCAAACTTTATCTGTATCGCTTCATTTCGTTATATAAAAATACAGTTCTTGGATTGTGGTTTTAAATATATATATATATATATGTGTATATATTTATATTTATACTTTTCTGTATTTGGCTTTTTTGAAGTTTTGTATTTGATTTAAATCTAAATAAAAACTATTTCCATACATACACACATATTCGGAATCGTGTTACTACCTACTAATTAGTCGGTAATATACACACATTTATCGGTTTGCTGTACTGTGATCATGCAATTTATGAAATTCAACTATATAGCCACACGTTAATTACATTTGAAGTCTGAGCTATCAATAACAAGTTACTTATATAAACAACTACATACATATATACTATATCATCATTATATATGTAAGTACGATCAACTCTTATAACAAACATTCGTATAATTTTTTTTTGTTTTTTTTTTTCAAGTGGTTTCATATTGTTTCGGATTCCCTCTCTCCAATGGCTCAGCTTGTGTAAATGTATTATCCATTATATATGTATATGTATGTATATATATTTTTTTTAAATATTTAACTACATGTTCTGACTTGTAAATAGTTTTCCTAATTAACAATCTAGGAAAGAGTGTTCGGTTTTTTTTTTGTTTTTTGTTTTTTAATATTATTATTCCCCCATCTCTTTCACTAGTTTTTGAGGCGCAGATTTATATTGTGTTTGGTATATAGAGCTATATATGCTTGCTGAGTTCTCTAGCATTAGTTCACTAATTATTGTGTATGAAACCTTAAATGTAAGAGAAATGCCTTGGTTTCTATAACGGAAATATCGTAAGTATCGTATTTTGTGTAAAATGTCTAACGCTTCTCTGTGCCACGTTCCTAACGTAGTTGTTTGTTGCAATGTTAATCGACTTGGTGCTTGACTTACAATTAAACCTAGTTTGAGAAATTAGTTAAATAAATTCAGTTGTTCATTTCGTTAGTTAGTACTTAAATATATCAAAGAAATGGTGCTGTTTAAAATTAGCTATAACTGCTTCTCTTGTTTTTTTTTCCCATTTTGGCACAGTTTTGACATCGAATTCATGAGACTGATTGTCAGTTGTGAGCAAAATTATATTATATTTAAGTCAGTGTGTGTGTGTGTGTGTGTGTGTGTGTGTGGGTATGTGGTAGTGTTTGGATTTGAGTGTATGTAAATATTGCTAAAATTGATTTTTGGTTTTTGGTCCCTGGGACCAAGTCAAGAGACTTAAAAAAGTATTGTTTGGAAAAAAATATTTGTTTAAAACTTGAGTTCCTATCTGACCGGAACCTCTGATCATGCCAAAGTCTTCATCATCATACAATGATTTCCATACGATTTGCCTTGCGCGTGACTTTTGGCGGCCCTTGTGCCAAATCGGATAAGCCGCCGTATTTAAATGAGAAGATAACCGTTTGTTGACCGAAATTCGCTTCAAATCTAAAAAAAAAAAAAAAAAAAAAAAAATAAAATAGTACTCAAAAAATTAAATTAATTGTATAGAAAATACGTTAGGTGCTTACTCTGTGCTTATGTGTATCTCTGGGGGCTTGCCCGTCGCATTTTGTATGACCAGAAACATTTTGGTAACTATTTCAATAACATGGCCTGTTTGGAACACAAAATCACCTTTCTTCCGGCCAAACTCAGACTGTACAATAAAATAATTTCATTAGGCAAATTAAAAAAAACAAATCTTATTTAAATCTACCGCTTTCACGTGAAACACAGCAATATCATCCAGATAAGGGCTTAGAGACATGCGATAAATCTCCGAGGCAGGGACTCTGTACTTGATTTGCAGAGTTCGCTGGTCGAGTAAGAGCAGCGATGACGTGGACAGCACCAGCAATATCGGTACGAACTGAAAACGGATATGGAGTTATTTATATCTGTATAAATAAATAATCGAAAAAGCCTCTAATCTACTGAGGCGTTTCAGATATCGTACTTACTCATATTCATTGAGTTAGAAATTAGGAACATACCTTGCCACTGGAGCGCGCTATCTTGTTTATGATATCGGCAAAAACCACATACTGATCATTGGTTTCAGCACATATCTTTTTCCATTGTTGATTATGCCGCAGTCGCACATAATCGCCCACAAAAGGATGACCCACACTGAAAGCCATATAAATATTTCATGAGTAAAGCAGTTCAACCTTTCGGGAGCACCATTACAAACCTGCGCGCATAGGAAGCCTTGCGATCCTTAAAAATAATGCTGGCTGTAACCTTTTCTCTCATGCGATTGCGTGCCGTTTGATCGAACGAATTGCGATATATATAACATTTCCAGCGATGATAGATGGCTCGCAACAGACGGGAAGCATCTGACAGGAAGCCAGGAGCCGTTGGCCACTCTGACGAGAGCGGACTCAATGTGTTGGGTGGCAGGCGCAACGGAATGGTGAGCAAATATTGTCGAATCTTCCACTGGTGATAGTTTCGCGCAATCACATCGACGGCCCATTTTACTTGGCGCTTGTACTTCAAAGTACGATACTCCTCACGGGCCTGCCATAATCAATTAAAGTGGCTATTAGTATTCATTTACCATAAGTATTTTACTAGGTTATTGGGTATGAGAGTGGGAATAAGAACATGCAATGCTTACAACGCGATATAAACTCCACAAATGCCTACGGCCCGTGAAGGGAATGCCAAAACGGCACTCCTATGTAAATATAAAAATAACAACAAATTTTATATAAATATGTACAAATATTATAATATTTAGGCATGCAAATGAAGCAGTGCAGCCAGTACTTACACGCCACGTGCGCCAGGCACTCGAGATGACCATTTGGCTGTGTCGCATGCGCCTATAATTCTTTCTGGCATGATACATACGAAACATCTTCTGTATGAGGACGGCCAGCTCGGAGATCCGTAGTCGACGAAACTGTTCCAGCTCGTAGACAGTGCGCGGACTGCGCACGAACACATTTTTGGTGCCGAGAGTAAACTCGGCCGAGGGCAACGGCAAATTTCTTATGATCAGAGCAATGCCCTCTACTTGGCTGCCACCGTGATAGTGCGGCCAAGTCAAACTATTGAGCAGCTTATAGCGTTGAAAGAATTTGACATGCGGCAAATGGAAGCAGTGTCCAGTGCGGCACAAATGCACGAGCGGCATAAGCGACATGTAGCGCACTTGATGCTGCACTAAGGCCAAGTCAAAGTGATGGGACTGCTTGCACTCGTTGGGCTTAATGCAGAACACATAATGGGCACGACGATGCTTCACAATGGCCAACAGCGTTTGCAGCTGCGTGCGTATATTGGTGCTAAGCGTGGTTGGCTTTTTGCTAGTCTGTCGACGGGGATTGCCCTCCGGGAATAGACTTTGCACTAACGGTAGTTGGCTCTGGTAAAAGCCAGCGCTTATATACTTTGGCAGCATATCTGAATTTTTCTCCAAAAAACGATGAATGGAATAGTTAACAACGTTAGCAAAGTGGCGAATTCTGTAAATAGACCAGATAAATATATTTTAATTAGGCTCTATTATTTCATAAACAGACTCACTGAAAGCACATGGAATTGCTGCCACTTGTCATAAAATTGGGATGCCCTGCGCAACATTGCTGTATACGCAGCAGCAACGCCTCGTTGTTATTTAGATGTGATTCGTTAATTAAACTAAGGATGCCATAGCTGGGCTTATCAATTAGCTCACATATGGACTCGTTGTCAAAATAATCGATGCGTGACCATTCCAAACCCTCACGTATATACAGTTCCTGTTCGAAGCGCAACACATTAAAAACAAAGTTCTATTCAAAAATAGAATAAAATAAGTTAATCAAATTATCTCAATTTGGTGACTATAAAGCTTGCCTGATGTATTTTCTCGGCACTGTAGTTAATAGCAAATTGCTCAAAAGAGTTATGATCCAAAACTTCAAAACCATAAAAATCTAACAAAGCGAGATTCTTTTCTCGCTGCGTAGACTTCAATGTTTCATTAATTTTATTCACCAGCCAAGTAAATAGACGACTGTAGAGCGTACGACAAAGTGTATTGCGATTGCTGGCTGCCTGTCTGGCGTCCATTTCACAACCCACATCCTCCTGTGTACTGCTCGTACTGTTCGCTCTCGTCAGACAATTGATTAATATTTGAGCTTCCAAATTGAGCAGCTGCGCCGTCTCTTGAACCTCTGCAAATCCCAACATTATTATAAAATATTAAATATTTTGTTTATATCATCGAGATGATTGAACATACCGTAGACATTTGAAACCTGACAGCCTTCGGTGCCATCAATATTCGTTACTGGCACAAAAATAAAATTGCCCAACTTTAAGACAACCGCAATAACTCGAAAAATTGAGTTAATCTCATCACAGCCCAAGCCGAGAACATCCAGAGAGCGCTGTAAGATACAAGTTCCTTGTTATTAGCATTCTCTTATAGATATTAGACTTTTCACAAACCTTAGTGTAATGAAAATTGGCACGATCCTCTTCCATGGCACTCGTATTTCGGAGCAACTCATATTTCTCCACATTACGAAAAAGCTTTAGAGATTCTGTAGGATAAATAATTGTTAATTAAATCACAAATCAAGAAGTTTCCCTACAGGAAAACATACTCAGCAGTTGAAGATCAGCACCTAATAGCAATTGATAAAAAATGTGAAAATTGCGCTCGCCAACGATAGTATCCGTGATGCGTGTCTGTGTAAAGAAAGTAAATTAAATATTAATAAAGTCTATCGAATAAATAGTTATTTATATGTCAAGCAATTCAAACCTTTTCCAGCATATCTTTTTTGAGTTAGACATAGAATCAATAATATAACAAATATATACAAATATGGTTAATGCAACAAGTCTAATTATTATTACTTACAGTGAGTTATGTGAACGCCCATAGGATCACCCTTGAAGTCGATTTCAATATCAAACAGTTTACCCTAAAAGCATGAAATAATAGATATCAGCATCAACATCGACATTAAATGGAATAACAGCAACTCACATATCTACTTGAGTTGTTATTCTTTAGTGTGCAGGCATTGCCCATGGCCTCAAGGAAGACATCCGCGCAGGTGACGCACTCACGCAGCCGCTGATTAGGTGACTTGTGGCGTCGATGCAGCGAGGAGCTAGCAGACGGCGTGGGCGAGACAGTGTTACTCCCGAGAACTTTACTTAGCTTATGAGCATCGTACAGCGATATACGTTGCGTGGATCCCATGGACATCTGTCTCTCCGATTGGCTTTCGGTTGAATGCTGTCGTACCAGATTCGAGCAGCTACCGCGCTGTGGTTGCTGCAGTTGGTGGGCGGTGGAAAGACGATTATTGCTGCCCCGCAGCAATATAAGAGCGGCTTCACGTTCATTTTTCTCTAAGCTCTGAGCGCGGGTGCATTTGCTGTGGCCACACTGACGACAGCCGCCATGCAAATATTTAGGTGATGTGCTGGATGAGCCCGTTTTCGAGGGCGTTGCGGCCGTGGGCCCATAAGTGGCAGTGCAGGTGCTTACTTGAGTTTGTTGGTGCTTAAAGCATGATTTCGTTGGATGCAAATGAGCATGTGCAGCGGCTGATTCCAGCAGCGTGCTTATATTTTCTGAGCTCTTGTGATGCGAAAAATCAAAATCAACGATTTTTTCACGCATATTACGTCTGACTTGACGTTCGATACTCTCCGCACGCGTACGTGAGCGCTGTGACGGGCCTGGCCCCGGTGAAGGTGACTGGCGTCGGGAGTTGCACGCGCTGCCTTGACTTGGAGCTGAAGCTGCACTGTTTTTACAAATGATAAAATTGGCGGTACCAGAGCAACTGCTGGAAGCACGCCGATGAGCATGCATAACCATTCCGCTCGTTGAGCTAGTCGAGGACTGTTTACGAAGTGCATTAGGAGTTCCAGAGCACACCCCTCGGTCCTGTATGTGTGTTAGAAAATTGACAATCATTTTAAACGTCTCCGTTTTGCCAGCGCCTCCTTCACCAGTGAGCAACACGCACTGGTCCTCGCTCTGATCCTTAAGAGACTGATAAGCCAAATTGGTGAGCCCATATCTGTCAAATTTGATCTTTATTATAAAGGAGAACGTAATAAGCCATAAAGCACTCACATGTGTGGTGGCAACTGAAAAATGCCTTTATTGCCATAGTTGCGAATATTATCCAAAGAATGCTCAGATATGTGATGATATGGATTTAAAGCCACAACAGAAGTTCCAATGTAGGTCTGGAAAGCAAGCAACAATTTAGCATAATTTAGACCCTCGAAATCGAATAGATTAATTACATATATATGATCGCGCTTGTAACGCTGATGTATGTTGCTTATGAAGCTGTCCTCGGACAGGTTTTCTAGCAGAACTGAGTCCCAGGTACCAATCTCCTGTTCCATTTTGCCCTGTCCAAGCCCTGACAACGTGTACGGCAGTAACAACAACAACGGCAACAACAGCAAATGCAAATGCAAAACAAAACATTTGAATTTATCAACTGCAACTGCAAAGGCAAAGACAAGAGAGAAACATTACAAATGTAACATATTTGCATAAATTATCATAAGCGCTGTGTATGCACTTGGTCAAATTCGTGTTTTGATTTTCTGATTGAATTATTGATTTTAATTTTCAGCCTCAGCAAAGGCAGCAACAGTGTGTAATACATTCACATAGGCTTTTTGAATTGATTATGTTCTGTTATTATCAATGTAAGAATTTCTTATGTTGCATGGCTATATTTCACCACATTGAAAAGCTTTTACTCCGAGTACTCTATCACTTCATTAACTTTGTTTACCTTTTCACACAATATTTGGGCATTTTGTAGCGAAATGCAATGCACAACGGTACTTACGTACCTACGTAATAGCAAAGTCAGACACGTAATGCAAAACACCACGTAACGGTAAAGAAATGTGAGAACTGTGAACGCAATTAGAGTTAACATAACATATGATATACGCTTAACATTGGCACTAAACGTTACAGTTGCAATCACAACTAGCTCGCAACAATAGGCGACAAATATACTATTAAATTTAAAAATAAAATAAATTAAATTTCAAATACAAAATATTTCTATATTTTAGTTGTAAAATAAATGAAACATCTCGAATGTGTTGTTTCATTACTCTTGCCGCCTTTCGAAGCTGCTGATAAAGTGGGACCAGAGAATGATAAACAAAATATGTATTACGACTATTTGTACAGTATTTCGATATTATTGAGAGTAATTTCGTCGTAGTTGTTGCTGCTCAACTTTTGTTGTCCCATTCCAAGTAAAGCAGCAGTAATAATATCTTCCATAACATATATACTAAAGATGACTACAGATGAGCGCAATTTTAGGTCTAGTTATTATGAGAAAGTGGGCTGCTTTAGTGTCGAAGAGAAAAAGTCACTTGATAAACTGCTACAGGATGATATTCGCAATCCCGCAAAGCTGAAGCACTTCGTATATACTTTTACGGTTCCAGCACAGCAGCGGAGTCTGCTATGGAGTCTGATAATGGGAATAATGCCACTTCATAAAAGCAACACCAAATATGTTAGGGAGCAACGCAGCCAAGTGTATGAGGATCTACTACGCGCGGTGACTGTAATGCGTTCCGTAGATGTGGATAAATCCAGACATTTGGTTTTATACAAAATGTGGCTACTGGAGAACAATCGCCTGCTGCATAGCAATGTGCGAGCTGAGAGTCAGCCAGATGACAATCATTTTATTGAAATTGCACGCACACTACTTGAAATATTCGACGATGAAATGGAAACATACTGGATTGCCAAGGGGTTTTACCAGTACACACGTGAACTGAAGAAGGAATGCGGCAAACTTAAAGAATTGACACAAGTCCTGCTTAAGCGCGAAGACAATGCATTATTTTAGTATGTCCCTTGTAAAAAATGACTATTGATATTAATTACTTCATTTTGATTGCAGTGGTTTAGAAAAGCTGGCACTCTTTGACGTCAATTCAAAGCTGTTAGACGATTGGTACACAACTTGCTTTGCCGGCGTAATATGTGAAACGGTCTTAGTCAAAATATGGGATAAGGTGTGTGGAGGCGCCAAGAAGATAGTCGTATTCCTTTTTATAGAGCTTATGAAAGACATAAAATCTTTTATATGTGATCTGAGATCTCAAGAGGAACTAAAAGTGTTGGTCGAAATGGTATGCTTCCGACTTCTAATAATTTATATGCTTATGATCTTTATTATTTTAGATAAAAGATCAGGATGGGGTCATTGTAAACAAAGCCATTAAATCTTGGCATAGTAATAATAGTGAAGTTGAATACGTTCATTGAGTAAGACTGCAAAATGTATGTACTAGTAGTATTATGTATTGGCGCAACAAGTAAAAAAGTGTATGAACTAAATGTATTTAAAGACCACGTCCTTCTTATCGGCCACCGTCTGAAACTCAAGGGTGACAGGGCATTGCATCCAATAAGACAGAAGCTCCTCCGTATAACCAATGAGGAAGTACATCTTGCGTGCGCTGATAGCCTGACGTATTATAGCAGCAATGCGTATCATATTGTGTTGTCGCTTAATAATAATTTCCGAGCATACAAGAGCATGCCATGTTCCAGTTATAAATTTTCGAATGAACACATCCTCAATGGCTGTTTGTGATGGACGCAAGGCATCCTTCAAAGTAGCTAAACAAAAATATTTTTTACATTATATACAATTGAATAAACGTAAATACATTAATTTACATGTGTTCCATGAATTCCATGACTTGCGGTGTCCAATAAAATGCGGCGGATTAGCCATTTCGTAGGTGAGCGGCCTGTCCCGTTTCACGGTTATGCGATAACGTCCAGACTGCACGCGACAGCAAACCGCGCTAGTATGCAGGGCTGAATTATTGCCAAGACTGAGATGGGCTTCAGCCATTGGCAGCACCTGCGTTGTTACCTACGAAAATTAAACAAATAAATAATACGTTTTATTACTAATAGTTTTATTTACCTTTTTTAAAAAATTCATAACTTTTTACGGCAAACTCGAACTGTGAGTACCAGCTGAGCAGACTCAGCTGTTATGCGTGACGTAATAGAAGCTAACTAGTGATGGAACCTAAGCAAAATACTAAAATATATTGCAATGGGGTAAACAATTTTGTACGAATATCTTTCTTCTTGCTATTCTAATCTCACTTGCGGTATTAGAGCACAACATCGAGATTCAATAAATTCCAAGCCAATATACAACCATAACAACAATAAAATAGAATCATAATAAATGCCAATATCCTTAAACATGCTTCTACTGCTATCGATTACTTGTTGCTTTTCAAAATCGATAACACATAACAGCATCATCCAAACAAAGGCAGTTGCTTCTGCGCTGTAGGTTGGGTTTCCGATGCCACAATGATATACTAAACTCAGCGCAGATCGCCTACCTGCTAGCTATTAGTGCTTCATAAAGAGGCAGGTAATTTATAGTTCCTGGAATATACTTAGGTACAACGCGTAGAATAGAGTGTTAAAGTTAAGCCCGGCAAAATCAATAAAGCGGAAACCATTTGTAAACATGACGCTGAACGAGAGCGACGCTCACAAACAACTGGAGCTGACACGCAACTTCTTGGAGCTTTCTAGAAATACGGACACCTGTTCAGCATTGCGCAGCTCCGATTGCATCCAACTGTTGGTAAAAATTCTGCATGACAATGATGACGGTGCCGGTGCGGGCGGAGCAGCACGAAGAAATGCCAGCCAAGCCCTACATAATATTGTTCAAGGAAATCAACGGGAGATGAAGGTTCTGCGCCTTCTAGATCAAATACACGACTATAGTTGCAATTTTCTACGATCTCAATTGCAAAGTGGTGGTGAATCGATTGCCGATGATGAAGAGCGTCATCCATTGGCAGCTATGAAGCTGCTGATGAAGGCTAGCTTCGATGAGGAACATCGCCAGACCATGTGCGAGTTGGGTGCCCTAAAAGCAATACCAAATCTGGTTCATCTAGACCATGCCGTTCATGGACCGGCAGCAGGTCGTGAGCAATGCAATTTGCTTAGACGCTATGCACTTATGACGCTGACCAATCTCACTTGCGGGGAAGAGAATAATAAGTCACTGCTCTGTGGACAGAAGCAGTTCATGGAGGCGTTGGTTGCCCAGCTGGATTCAAACACCCCGGATGTCGATGATCTGTTGCAAGCCACTGCTAGCGTTTTGCGCAATCTATCTTGGCGCGCGGACAAGCACCTGAAGACCATATTTAACGAGCTTGGCACAGTGACGGCTCTTGCAATGGCCGCTATGCACAACAAAAGCGAGAACACATTGAAGGCCATTCTGTCAGCTCTTTGGAATTTGTCGGCACACTGCAGCACCAACAAAGCGGAGTTTTGTGCCGTCGATGGGGCATTGGCATTTCTGGTACAAATGCTCAGCTACGAAGGTCCAAGCAAGACGCTTAAGATAGTAGAGAACGCTGGCGGCATCTTGCGGAATGTATCCAGTCACATAGCTGTTTGTGAATCATATCGTCAGATCTTAAGGGAGCACAACTGCTTGGCAATTCTGCTGCAGCAACTCAAGATGGATAACCAGACGGTAGTTAGCAACTCCTGTGGCACGCTCTGGAACTTGTCTGCACGTTGTCCTCAGGATCAACAGTTTCTTATCGATCACAATGCCATTCCGCTACTACGTTCGCTGACAAGCTCCAAAAATTCTATGATAGCTGAGGGCAGTGCCTCAGCGCTTAAGAACTTGGTAAATTATCGCAACGCTCTTGAGCTGTCAACCAACAATGAGTTACCTTCAAAGGAGATACCCAACGGACATGCAGGCACATTGCCGCGTCGTTACAGCTCTTTGCGACTAAGTAGTAATCCCACAGGGTCACTGAAGAAGGTACGCAACGGGACAGCAAACAGCAGCAGCAATGACAGCAGCACATTACCTCGCAAATGTGAAAGCCGGGAGTCAATATATTCCGGCAAATCTGATTCCGACTCAACGAAATTCTCAACTAAGTCGGACAGCGCCTTTGAACAACGAAAGCTCAGTACTAGTACTGCGCTGAGCCATTATAGGGCACCCACGGAGGAGCAGCCCATTGACTATTCGATGAAGTACAGCTATAACGAGCACAAGCCGGCTAAGACCAGTTTTGACAATTCCATCGACTTAGATCAGCTCACTGATTTCAGTGCGCGCTATAAAGAAAGACGGTCCGCCCAAGTTGCGAATTCACAGCCAGCAACATGTGAGGAACGGCAGCCAGAGAGTAGTGAAATATTGCTCATATTGGATGAAAGTGCGAGCCCCGCTCCTCCAACTCTGGCTAAATCCGCTTCGGCTTGTGATTTGAGCAGCGATCACGTGGAACGCCCGGAAACACTCAACCTTCGCAGTAATGCTTTGGAGAATCTAGCAGTCGATAAATCCGATGGCTGTTTGCACACGCCCGAACCGGAGCCCGGTGAGCGGCCGATCAACTACTGTGATGAGGGAACACCCGGCTGCTTCAGTCGCTTCGACTCACTCACCAGTCTAACGGACGTACATGTCAAGCACGAGAAGGAGCCAGTTGCTCCCAAAGCAACAAACAGCCAACAATCAGTTGTCGAGGCGCCAGAACAAGTCAGTGTCAATAACAACAGCAATAATAATGGTGCAGCTTGCCAGGCTATTGATTCCGCCCTGGAGACGCCGCTTATGTTCTCTAGACGTAGTTCCATGGATTCGTTGGTGAATGATGAGACCATTGGTTGTGAGGATAATGGTTCTGTAATTAGTGAATACAGTCGCATGCAAAGCGGCGTGATCTCACCCTCAGAGCTGCCAGACTCACCCACGCAGAGCATGCCCCAGTCGCCTCATCGCAAAGTCAAGCCATCTCTTCCGCCTCCAAACGATAACTGCACAACCAACGGACATGACCTGAATGGCAACGATGCGCCGCGTAGCTACTGCACGGAGGATACTCCAGCTCTGCTGTCCAAAGCGGGCAGCAATAGCAATCTGTCAGTGCTTTCAATAGCCTCCACTGCCAATGACCATAATGGCAATGGACAAATTACACGTCCTATGCCGCAAGTCCAAGATATGGCAATGAACGTCCCCGAGGATGCCATTTCCAAGATGCGCTGCGGGGGCAGCGCTCTTCCTAGTTATTTACCAGTGACGGATGAGATGAATAAGTACTACGTAGAAGACAGCCCCTGTAATTTCTCCGTTATCTCTGGTCTCTCCAGCCTAACTGTCGGCTCTGCGCAGGTGGGACCAACCCGTGCACTAAAACCACCACTTCTACCTAGGAATGCAGAGTCCGCTCCAAAGTTGCCACCACGACGAAGTGCTGTTCCTGTAGAAGCTGAGCCGCGTCAGCTGCCGAAACGCAGCGATTCGCTCAGTTCACTGTCAATGGACTCTGACGACGACTCAAATCTGTTAAGCCAAGTAAGTGCTTGCTGGATACCTATGTCATCTGTGTCATCTAATCCTTGTTCATACTTTTCAGGCCATTGCCGCTGGTAGTTGCAGACTGCCACCAAGCGGTGCCAGCACCAGCTCGAGCCACACAAACACGCTGCCCAAGCCAAGCAACAACCACAGACGACAGACAATTTCGAATGCTAAAACTGACTACAGCTCCGATGATTCACTGGACGATGGCCAATCCACTTCATTGTTTGAGCAGTGTATATTGAGTGGCATGCATAAATCGAATGATAACTTGGAAAGTGATCGCAACGAGCCCTCCAACGAGCGCTTCGTTAGCAATCAGGTGCGTCAGATCGAGTCTATGTTGGCCACGACTGTTAGATCTACGCCTCCGCGCTCAGCATCCAGTAGCCGACAGCGTCAACATCACTGGGTCTAGCTAATTAAGAATCTATAGTTTTCAGTTTGCAGTTGGTTGGTCGTTTGTTTTTAAATATTTTCTAATGTAATATACACACTGCAATAATATTCATACGTTCTCAATTCTTCTAGAGTTCTGATTAAAAATTTGCACTTAAATTTAACAATTGCCCATTTCTGTTGCCCGTTAAGTCGTTGTTTGTTTTACCTATTCCACAATTTCAAAACGAACATCTAACAAAACCCGGGTCATCTAGATAACTTATGAATAAATATCGTAATGGGTACATTCAATATAAATTAACTTTAAAAGGACTTGAAACTTGTCAGCTGCTGCTTGTAACATGATGTTTTGGTCGACTATGCCTAAGTTTGGTTGTTTTTTGTCGCAGCTGGAGCTGCCGATTTTAATAAAAACGTTTTCGCGCATTGCGATCCTTGAAATACGAAATGGCAAATATTGCCACACCAGCCGTCACCAGGACTACGAACAGCAGTATGAAAAATATTTTTGCATTTGACATTCCTGGTTTCGGATCATCTTTGTGTTCCCGCGGCGGTTCAAATGTTTTGGCATTTGGAATAATGTTGGTACGGCGCATAATCTCTTCGTGCTGGATAAAAGCAAAAAAGTATTAAAAAGTATTATAGTATTGCTACACTAACTTAGAAGCTATCAATATATATTAAACTTACAGTGATAGTTGTGTCTATATCGAAGAACTTGAAGCTATGAATGTCATGGTTATCGGACAAATCTCCCGTTGTTGCCGACAAGCCAAAGTAGTAGCCAGTGGGAAGCTCCACATTGTTAACTACAAAACAGTTTTTCCATTCGTTTCGATTTTCGAGATCCGTCGAAACGGACAGCACGTCGTTCTCATATCGTATGCTAATAAACGTTTCGTAATCCACATTACGGAATCGCACTTCACAGCCAGCCAGCTGTGTGTGTGTACCATCTCTGTCATGATCGTAGCTCCAGGTGCCGTTATTAACCATCGCACTCAAATATGGATGTTGATGCTAAATTTAACAAAATAACAGCTACTGCAAGTCAGCAAATGAAAATGAACAAAGTACGTACATTATGTGGCCCATTGTGATTGCTGTATGTATCCAGTATGATTGCCAGTCCAGAGAAATAGTCTTTGCTTCCAAATACAGGACCTGTTTGCATGCGATCTTTCGTATACCAAATGGCAAATCCGTCACCGAATAGCTCATTGCCCTTGCCGTGTACTTTGAACCCAACGTGAACTTCCCAATTGCGTCCCATAACGGGCTGTGGGATACAACAATAGTATCAATAATCATTAAAAATACTAAATTACACGCCCGCATACCGAGTAGTTCCATAGCGCACCGCTTTTTGATTGCAAATCCGGCGTCAGTCTTATATAGTTACTGGTAACCATTGTGCTTCCCAAAAAATCCCAGTGTGGTAGTATAACGCCAACGCCTGGGGTTGATAACGAAACAAGCAATGTTAATACGATACATTACGCATATTAGATATAGGCATCACAGAAGCTTATCTTACCTTGAAATGGACGCACTAGGCTGTGTTCCCGCTTCATGTACTCATTGCTTTGAGAGCTTTTTACTAATTCCAAGGCCACAAGAGCGCCGAAAAACGCCAAAATCCAATTTGTGTTTATCTGTGTCATTTTAACATGCGTTGGCGTCTACTCTACAAAAATTTGGTTTAAAGATAGGCGAATCTTTCTCGCTTTTTCGGTTTTAATGCCGGTTTGATGAGTGGTTGTTTTTTGTTAGCTAGCTGCTGGCACTATCGATAATCACAGCTGTCCCATAAGCTGACAATAGTTACTAGAAACATCGATAAATACTAATAAAAACAAACCTTTTTCGAAACCTCAGCGAAAATACATTTTCGATATACTGCAGCCGATATAATTTTTGTGTTTTGCAGCACTGAGAGCTGTAGCTGTTAGTTTTGGCACTGCCAGCGAAAAATTTAAATAGTAACCGCCAAAAATTTGCGTAGCGAATGGCAAGTGAATAATGAACATGCAAATTGCTTGTGTTGACAAGTAAATAAATTATAAACTCTTCCCTATCGAAAATGGTCAAACGGAAACATAATTTGTCAGACATCTGCAACCTCGTGACAACCCGTTTCAATTATATTTTTTGACTATAACACCGACATGCTGTCAGTTTGTCCAAATTATGTTATGCGTGGTTGTTGGTGTTGTTGTTATTACAGCGGCTTATTGCGTACGCATATTCACGCCTTCAATTGGCTCTAAGTGAAAAACTGAAAACCAGTTCCAGCAACAAGAGTTTTCTTCCTTGCAAGCTACTGGAGCGTGCGTTAAGCTCACACACACAGAACTGCGGTGCGCTGCGTTGAGCATTGCCAAGGTCGATGTCGTGAGAATAAACGCTAAACGTTTTACACACATGCATTTGCGTATATGTGAGTGTGTGCATGTATAATGCAAATTGAATTGGACCGGAAATTTGGAATGCTAAACATGTGAACTTGCGCTCGCTTTTCATAATTCTCTCTGCATATTTGGGCACAATTAGCTAATTGGCGATTGCAGCTGCAATAACTGTAATATATAAATCGTTAACCGTCTAATGCAGCGACGCTTCCTCGACACGTTGCTAATTGGAATATAACGTATCTAATTATATCAGAAACTAAGTGCGACATCGTCATACACTTAATAATTAACTCCGGAAGGTCAATGAATCACATCGACAACTTTGGGAGTTAAGTGAATGACAAAAAAAAAGCAATGCAATCCAAATTTATAATACCAAATATAAATAATTTAAGAATTCAAATATATTTGCGCTTACGAAATCGATAATCAGTCATTATAAATCCTGATCACTTCTATCATAGAAGATAGACATTTGTTGGAATATAAGTATATATTAAAGATTTGAGATTGATTCTTTCGGCGATTATCGTTTGGTCATCTTTTAACACGGCTCTGAAAGAGTATGTAAGTCGTCGCTCAGGTTAAAATCACATGAATCCTGTTCCATAATAAGCTCTTGAGCAAGTTATTGCTCCTCTTAAACTCACTTGCAGTTGACTTCCTTAAGAGCAAGTATAATGGCGAGGTTCATTTTAATATAATATGTATTTTATTTGTAATATAATTTGTTGTTCTTGGATACTTATGAATGAATTGCGTATGAGCTGGCTTGATTACTTGGACTCTATAATTAGATGCGCTTGGAGCCATCGGTGATTAATGGACTTGTAATTCTCATTGATTTCAGCGCAGTTGCCGACAGCTGAGAGATGAAATAACAGATTAGCATTCAAATACTCGGACTATCATATCAGCTACTATTTTTAGCGCGCTTAAAAATCCATTAATTTGAGTCGGTCGCTCATGTGCAGACAAGTTTGAGCCCAACATAGATTTCAATTCCTTAAAGTGGCATTAACCTCCGGCCGGACCAAGCCGTACTGAGGCCGAAAATTTGCTCCAATGATTGATAACCGCTGTCAGACGTTTAACTATTTCAATTAACAAAACAAAACAAAAGCAAAGCAAATGGCAATAGTAATAGCAACAGCAACAGCAACAAAAAGAAAGCGAAAGAAGGCAAAGGCAAAAAGGCAAAGTACGCACAAGGCAATTTGTTAATTGTCGATCAGTAATAAATCAATGGCAATCGACAATTAAGCGCGCTAATTGTTGCACAGCTTACAACAATTGCGCTAACCAATTGGCCAACTGAACTTGACCCCAGCGCCAACTGAAGACAATACAAAATATGATTATACAACTCAATGCAATTCAATTACTGCGGTTTTCTGCGACTTGTGGCATCAACAAAAAGTTAGGGTTTTTGCGGCTGCCACTCTCAAACAAATGACAGCTGAACTTGAACTTGGTTTTACTATCGATAATATTATCTCCTATGTTCTCCCCTCCATTAAGTGCGTTGACTAGCGGAAAAAAAGCTAAAACTAACGCATTGCTTGCATTGCTGCGACAAGTGTGCAATTTGTATTTAATTGGTCGCATTAATGGCGAGGGTCGTTAATTAAGTCATAAAATGATTTATAGCTGTGTTTACTCTATTCAGTTCACGAAATCTTTATCGTGAATACTTTCAGACAGACAAACCTTTTAAAGCTATTAATACTTAGTTATTTCTTTTAGAGATCTGACAACATCTAAAGCATGCCATTGATTAAGTTTAACTAAATTTGAATCTGGCTTGAAACGTGAATCTTCTGAAATATCAGTAACAACTTAAGAACTGCCCTCGTATGCTGTTAATTGCTTTCCAGTTTAAGGGTCGTAAATGTCAAGCATATTATGTTGTACACTTTAAAGCAATATGAATTGTAACAAAAGATCGTAATTCACAATATATGTACATACAGAAATAACTTAGCGGCTGGCTTGTGGTTTAAGCCTTCTGTTTATTGCTTCCGGCAAGCAATTCGTGCGTTATGATTATGATGATTATGCATATTGCGATCTTAAATCAGACAATCATACAAATATCTTGTAAATTGTCATTTAAATCAAGTCGACGACGTTCCTCAAAAATGGCCTGAAAGCTGAGCAGCAGCTGCAGCAGCAACAACAACAACAACAAAAGCGATCAATAAAAAAAGACCAACAATCACACGAAATTTTCACGGTCAGCACGACAGAGGCGGAAGAAATTGCCAAAGCTATAGTTGCTGACAACACAGCAGCATTGTTGTTGCTATTGCTATCGTTGTTGTTGTAGTCGTTGATGCAATTTTTGTTGCTGTTTTCGCCTGCAATCAAGTCAAGGTGTTTGCCAGCTTTCCTATCACATTTGCATTAGATTTGCATAAGCGCCTATCGAGGCTGATTGACCCGAATGAAGTGCAACTCAAGCTGGAACTGAAACTGGTTACCGGAAAGCAACATCATCAACAGCAGCAGAGACCAGCGCAAGCCAAACGCTAGAAAGTTGCTTTTATTTGCCACTATCCGCCCAAGAACAACGACCATCACGTGTCGCACGTAGGCCAGCAACAACAACTTGCTTAAAGGCTCTCACACTCAATGCTCGAGTGAGAAATGAAAACAGCAACAACAAAACTAATGAATGAAAAAACTCACTCAAAACGCAGCTAACAAAGCAACGTCGGCCACGTCGACGTCGACAACGGCGCACGCTTGCCATGCTTTATATAAAATCAACTGAGCATTTCTGTTGGAATTCATTAAACGTTTTACCGCACAGCTCGACGTACAAACTTACGATCCGCCGAGCCCGAGTCCGATTCCGATTCCGAGTCCCCGAGTCCGAGTCCGAGTCTGAGTCTGAGTCAAAGCCAAAGCCAAAGCCGAGCAACAAAGGCAGCACACACAATTTTTAAATACAGCGCAGCGCAGATTCGTGTAAGCCAATACCCAGTTGACAGCCAAACAGCATCCAGCTAACAGTTCCCAGCTCATTGTTAAAGCCGCCGAACGCATTTGAATTTGGCTTTTTTTGTTTCACTTGACTCGCGTGCGAACGTTTATAACAATAATACAAATAATAATATTAATGCAATTTATAGCTAAAATACAAAAAAAAAAAAAATCCGAAAATTAAAGCAAGGAAATTGCAAATTCATTTTAAGAAATACCTACAAAATCAATAAATAAATAAACAAGCTGGTGATTCGTGCTCTAAAGAAAAGTGTAGTGCTTCATAAATCCGAAAATTAATTTTGAAAATATTTGTTAACTAATTGCAGCGCAACTCAGCTCAATTACCGTCTACAATAAAACACTTCAACTAAATCAACATGAAATTCGTAAGTATATCAACTCGAATCAAATCAAAGCGGGAAAAAAAAGAAGTTATATTTAATTTTGCGTATACGTGATTTTGAGCAAGTTCGTTGCCTAAGTCTTTTATTTTCGCACTACCCAATGCCAAGCGACAATTTTCACAGCATTTTTATTTGATGCTCGCTCGCACGCCAATGCGAATATGCAAGAGCCGTGAGCCAACACACTTTGCCCACCATTCACCTCAAATTGACCCAAGCCAGATCAAACTCTGAGGCTATTGTAGTATTCAGAATTTTTATTGGGCAGTTGAATTTATGGCCAGCCGCCAGTGGATTGTTGCCCGTTGTCGTGTGTCAATTTTTAGCGGCAAGCATTTTGTCGGCATTAACGACTTGACAAAGCCCGCCGCAAGCAAATGTATATAAATGAACATATCTATCGTAATCGTATTTAAATAAACACACACAAACACACACGCACACACTCGTAGAGAAGCATAAATGTAGCTGGCTATTAAGCTGTTATGTCGCAGACAATGGTCTCGGACTACAGCATCCAAGCCATAAATTGTATACGATTTGCATAGCATATGAACTATAATTATGCAGCACGCATATTCAATGTTTCCGCCTAGCCAATTCCACACTCACATACACACACACACGCGCATACGCATACGCATGCGTGCGCTCATTGTGCAGAACGGGCTGCAATTAGATGATAAAAGCTAAAGCAATATGGGGTAAAGAGGGAAGTTCAAGTTCATGGTGAAGGCCGTTGCCGAACCAGACAAGCAGCAGACACTTGTTTGCAGATCAAGCCAAATGCCAAGAAAAACAGCAACAGCAACAGCAACAACAACAACAACAACAAGCAGCAATAACGCAATGGCAAAACGGCAAAACGTGCTTGGGCATGCGTTTTGTAAGTTAATTGAAAAGTGCGATACACACGCGCCAATATATCCCCAAAGCCAAAGCCAAAGCTGAAGCCAGAGTCACAGTCAAGTGACCAAACTGGCGCTGCCTCTAGCGCTGACGCTGACCAACATCTTGGCCATTGCGTGTCCACTTCGCGGCGTCTCGCCAGCATTCAACTCCAATGCACAGTGTCGTGAACGTGCGCATGTGCGTGTGTGTGACGGCCATAAATTTAACAACTATGAAAAGCCCGCATTCGATTCATTAGAGTCTCTAAGTTATGCAATGGCAACTGCAACGGCAACAACAACAACTTGCAACTGCAACTGCAACTGCAATCCAGCTGACTGCAGTCGGCAGTCGGCAGTTGCCGTTTCATCCCAAGCACTCAGCAGGCAGGCACTTGGGCACCCTGGGAACCGCAATCAACGTCTGGCAAATCGCTCTCGATTAGGATTGGGTCATGCGTGCCATGCTCTACTCACACACACACACACACACACACACTCAAAGAGTCTAAACGAAAGAAAAAAAGATTTATTAATTGCTCGACAATCGCTTTAATTCATTGGTTAATCGCTGCCATCGCCAGCTACAACTTGTCCTCGTCGACATGTTGTTGCATTTTACACGCTTTGCGTGTAGAAATTCAAATTAATTGCCATAAATATAAAATTGCCTTGTGTTACGCTTGGCTTGCTTTGCATTGGCCTGGCCAGACCAGGCCATGTCGCTATGGTCTCAGCTAATGAAGATGCCGCAGCCTAGACTAACATATACTTTACGAAACACACGCACACACACACGTGTGTGTAATTGTCGTGCATAATTGTAGCTCGTCTAGGCCAAGCCAAAGTACTGAGAAGCAGTATATGGCTATAGAGTTTCAGCTTAAGCTGATCAGATTTGAAACTAGGCTAAGACTTGATCAAATTAATTTTAAAGTTTTACGCACTCTGAGATACTTTTAGAGCATTTTATTGGCATATGAAATGCGTTGAAGATAACTGAATGCACAATAACTATTTAATTGTTCAATCGTTTCTCACAACATGCACATGAATCCTTTGGCCAGTCGGGGCGCTCCTCTCAGCTCGGAGCAATGAAACTAATGCTCAGTGTCTTTGGCATTATGTGCTGTGCGATGTCATTTGATATCGTTCATCGCATCAGTCGCTGTTTTTAGTTTTTGGTTAGTTTTTTGATTTTGTTTTGGCCATTTTATTATTACAATTCGCTTAGTGCGACACGATTAGCGTTTGCAGCAAAAGCGCAGCTGTCGCAATCAGAGCTGGAGCCATGTCTTGGTCTGCGAGTTAGTCAGTCAGTCACTCAGTTAGTCAGTCGGACAGTCAGTCAATGCGCACGGCAAGTGCCTGGCATACACATGTTCCACATGTCCAGCTACAGTTGGACATTAGCTTGAAGCTCGGAGAGCGTGTGGTGCTGCCCACATGCGAACGTTGCGAGCGGTGCGAGTGGTGCGAGCGCGAGCGCGTTTTTGGCTTGCAAAATAGTTATGTTAGATTTATCGTCGAAATGGACACGGGACCGGGGCCAGGCCATTACCATATTTATAAGCTACGGGCAGGCAGGTAAACGGGCAGGCAGTGGACATGTGCGTTGTGTTTGGCATTTTGTCATGCCTTAAATGCTACAAATTTTTGCTGTTGCCGCATGAACTTGAACCAATTTGCTTGCCGCCGCTGCTGTTGCTGTTGCTGTTTCATTTGGGGGCCGCATCAGCAGGAAAAGGAAAACTGTTTCGATTCTCACGCTGCCAAGCGGCAATTGGCACTTCCTAGCCAATGAGCTGTGCCAAATTGATGCCTAATAATCGCTTGGGCAACAAGTAATAGCTAAAGCAATCAACAGTGGGCAGCGAGTCGACGAGCGGTCTCCAACTGGCCCGTCGTGGCCCGTGGTGGCCCGGCCTGGCATCATTTCCAGCTATTAAACACAATTCAAAGTAATTGAAAGCAGCGACCGTGCTGTAGCAGTTGTTGATCTTGTTGCGCCTACTAAACACAGCCAACAGTCGCGCTCCATTTTGGACTTTAGGCTCTGGCAAACGCAAATGCATCCAGACGGGAGCCAAAAGTCTAAAGCCGAGATTCGAGCAGCGAGCAGCGAGCGGCGAGTGGTGAGAGTTTGGATTTAGCAGCATGCTTCCGTGTTGAAAGTCAATGAACAGTTGCCCAATCGAGCGTTAACCTGGACAGTTTTAGCATCTGAGAGAGTTATTGCCGCCACTGCTGCCGCCGCTGCTGCTGCCACTGCTGCTGCTGCTGTTGCTGCTGCTGCTGTAGGCGTTACAATCATTAACAACCGATAACAATATCAATTTTTTGTTTTCTTCCATTTGTTTTTTTATTTTTTATTTTTTTTTATGGCCGCGTAAATTTGAGCACAACTTCAATTGTTCAACATTCACTTTTGCAATGCTCACATCAAAATTGGTTATGCTCGCTAGCTAAATGACAAACCATTTAAATAAGATTAATTAATGCTCCAGCTGTAGCCAGCAGGCCTCATTTTTCCCCGTTTTCCTGTCACGTGACTCACTCCCTGCCCATGCAAATTGAATTCAAACCTGCGGGAACAGCTAATTGAAAGTTAATTCTCAGTGTATTTTATGCAGCACAGAAATAAATAGACAAAATAAAAACATAAAAAAAATATGCAAAACGCTCTGGTTACCTGTTCGAATGGATTTGTCCAAGTCTTTGTAGAGTAATAAAAAAAAATAATTTATTTTTACTGCACATTTGAGCCAATCAAAATCTAAACGCCAATAAATGCCAGCGAAAAAATGAAAAATCTGATTGAAAAATAACTAAAATTGATGCGAATTCAGTAACACAAACAGCTGAGATACCCTGCAAAAAATGGATACAAGAAATGAAAAAATTGTAATTTTAAGAAAACATTTGTGAAATCCATTTCTTATTCTAAATTTGCATTTGCCACTTTATTGAAGTCGCTTCAAATTTTGAGCTTCTGTATGCCCTTTAATTGGTTTCTACAGGGTATGCTGATACTGACTTGCTGCTAACAAGGCAATGTTATTGTGTTTTCGTTGTTGTTGTTGCTTTCGCAGTTGTCCACTGGTTTGTTGTTGTTGCTGTTGTTGTTGCGCTTTTCATTTAGGTTTTATGCGCTGGCACAGGCACGCTCACATGTTGCTGCACTTAATCATTGTTGTGGGTGGGTGGGTTTTCGCATGCGCCGCCGTTAGCCAACAGTCTCGACTGCTGCTGTTTGTTGCCATGTCGGCCTGCTAGCGCCGCCCAATTACGAAATCATATCTAAGGTCATTTGTTCAACTAATTTGCGGCAGCCTCGATAAGAGCGGGGCGCGGGGCGAGCTACAATGAGGAATGATTGCAATTTCAATACAAACTGTTTTGTTCTCATGTCCCACAGTCGAACAAATTAGCTTAACTTAGCGTGCGCTGCTCGGCTTCACGGCTACCCGTGTAAATTCTTATGTGGATTCCTTGCGGCTAGCCGCAAAGCTGAGCAGCAAAACAGAAACAGATTATTAAACTGGAGCTGCGCTTAATTTATTTTAATTAGCTTAAACGGCAACGGTAAATGGCCGCTGTCTGCGGTTTCAGCTCGCCGTCCTCAGCTATGCGTAGAATGCCGAAATGCAAATCTTTGGAAGCCAGCAGAAAAAACTCAAAATGCCTGCCTCAGGCCACAGCTGACGACATTTTGACGGTTTACATGTGTTGCATGCCACAGTGGGCACCAAATATATAGGCAGCATACACTGCGCAAAATGATGGTCCAGAATTGAGGCACAAGTAATTTAAGAAAAACCTAAATAGAACAAAATTGCACTAAAAGAAAATAGAACTTATTTAAATGCTAGTAAATTTTGATGTCTTATTAAAAATAATATAAATTAATTTTTGTGCAGCATAAAGATATTCAAAAATTCTTCAAATTCAACTAAACTCAAATGCAATATAGAAATATCCCCTCTATTCACTCTTCTGCAAAAAGAACATATATTTTGTTAGCAGTAGAATCGATTAGATAGCTACCTTGATAATTGTACAAAATTGTAATTGTACCTTAATGATTTAGATTTCACATAATTTGCTTGCAATATGCAAACCAATTCAGCAAATTGTCAATTATTTGGCTCAGTGCAATAGCAGCTGTTAGTTTTGTTCAAATTGCTTTAAATTGTTGTTTCCTTTTTTAGATTTTAAAGTCCGATTAGATTGTTTTTTATGATGGATCAAAAGAGTTTTTGTCGGCTTCCCATGGCAACTGTTGAGCTTCCATTTACCTGGCTTTCAACCGGGAACTCGTACAGCTGATTGGCATTTGCTAGAACCGCCCACTGCAGACTCGGACTCAGACTGAATCACTTTCGGATTTATTTCCCATATGAGATTCAGCCAGCTTTATCACATGTGTTTCATCTGCTCTGGAGAACTGATTCGCTTTGATGTGCTCAGTGGAGCCAATAGCTTGTGCTCTAGTGTGGCAACAGACGTTCTGTCTGAGCCCAACTCCAGCAGCAACAGCAACAGCAACAACAACAACAGCAACAGACATGAATTAATTAAAAGGCATTTTCACAAGTTTGCGATACTCTAAAGTCTAGACAAGAGTCACAGTTGCTTGTTGGCAACTGTTCGCCTTGTTTGCATACTTTTTTTTTTTTTTTTTTTTTTTTGATTATTTAGTCTCAAGACAATTTGTGCTCTTGTTATTTTTATTCTTATATACAATATATGCATATTTTGGCTTATAGCAATTAGCGTTGTTGTTGCTGTTCTTGTTAGAGCTACTTGTACATATATTTGATTTTGTTGCCTTTTTTGTTGGCTTTTTATTTTTTATATATTTGTAGGGTGCTCGTAAACACTTGCTGCATATTAAATCAATTGCAGTAGCTGTAGCAAAATCAACAAAATGCCTGTAAAATTAACATGAGCTGCAAGCGTTCGACCAAATATTGCGCATACGCCCTGCAGTGCAATGCAGATTGCAGGCGCGGCCCATTAGGCAATTAATGAAGCAAAAACCTTTCAAAGCCACAACAAGAAAACGAAAATAACAAAAAGCCAGCCACAATTACATTACTGAATGTGGGCTTAGGTGTGATTATTGGCCATAAAACAGCATATGGATCTCTATATTCAGCTGGAAGTCTTTCATATGGGGCAGTTTGGGTTTCTGAATGCGATCTATTAAGTCATTGCTGCCCTATGATTAGCGTCCAGTGCAGTGGCGTCTGTTGCAATTGCGTGACGGTCTTAAATAAGACATTGGATGCAGCAACAACACCCACAACACTTGCGGCCCAGTTGCCAATTGCAGCTGCCAATCGAACAGCGCCAGTCTGTCGAGCATTCAGTGGGAAATCAATAAATTCAAGCGCCTAGCCGACAGCCAGCACTTTATTTATATATAAAGATATATATACACATATATGTATGTATATGTGTATATTTATAACCACAAAGCCAATTTGCACAGCATGCTGCAGTTGGGCCATTGATGCATGCCGCCACAGCTTCCACAAAGCTTGACCACAAGCGCAGCTCTTGGCGCCTTAACGAGCTAAAGCTGCATGCTTATCACAACATTAGATTCGATGCATTTGGCGCTGTTGCTGCTGTTGTCTGCCTCCGAATTGGGTCAGCTTTCGAGATCCGTTGTGAGAGAGTTTGAAAATATTTGGCTAACATTTCAAGCCGCGCTCTTGCAGCAATTGTCGTAAATATTGTTTTATGCAATTGCCGCTAATTACGCGTTCAAAATGCTCTACATACGAAAAATTATCCAACAGAGAGAGATGGACAAAGAGAGAGACAGACAGAGAGAGACGGGGTAGGCAGCGCTAAGAACTGAATACAGGGTATTGGCACTTGGCTCGTGCTCGACTCAAGTACACCTGAATGGCATTCTAGTGTGGTACAAGCCAGAGGCTTAATTGTTTTCCATATGCTTAGCTACGCTGGCATTGACACAGATTGCAATGGTTTAATCGCTTTGACCGTACTTACCGACCGTATTACCAACTGTATTACCAACACGTAACGAAATCTGTATTTCCATTCCGTTTGCAGTTAGTCACCATTGCCGCTCTGTGCCTGTGCCTGGCCTTTGCTGCCGGCCAGCAATACTTTCTAGGACAATTTCCCACCAGATCCCGCTTCGCCTTCGACACTCTCTCCCTGGCACAGCCCTCTGCTGCGCAGGTGCGCGATCCCCGCCAAAATCGAGGTAAGCTCTACACATTGTGTATTGTGTATATTGAATATTATACATGCTCTATATGCTTTCGTTTTCTTTTATACACTTTTTTTATACTTTTCAGGACCCGTTGTGTTCCCACCCTCGCCGCCAGATGCGATTGAGGAGTCGAGCGGTGTTGTTGTTGGCGCCTCTGGTTTTGGTTTTGTGCCGCCACAGCAAAGTAATTCACTCAGACGTACGGTCTAAACAATAGCATAGTCTAGGCCATTGTCACTCACAGCTACACTTGCAGCTACACCCACACAGACACACACTCTCACTCACACTCACACACACACACACACTTAAAGCTTTATTAGTGCAATTGAAGTAGTGTTTAAATATTGTTTTTTTATTGTTAAATAATTATCCTCCAACCCACGTCCAATTCACAGGCACAATCTTTGGTTAACTGCACACACACGCACACACACACACACATACACAGCCATAAGCACACACACGCACACAAGCTCACACTCAGTTACAGCACAGACAATGCCAAACAGCGGAAACGGAAATGCGCGTCACAGTTAATCGCAATTTGAGCGTTCGCAGCACTTAATCAACTTCAAGCTAAGCCCCACAGTCGGCCACAGCACACAACAACAGCCCTAACCCATCCCACACCCACGCCCACGCCCACACCTACACGCACACCCACCCACATAAGCCGCACTTGCTAACATAATAATAACAACTAAACTATGTCAAAGTAATATTGCTTATTAGCAATTATTTAGTCTAATTATTGTTATTTAGTTGCAAACACAATAATTTTATTTTTCGTTTTGCTTTTTATGTTTTTTATTTCTATTTGGCCAGCTCTTTTATTATATGTATTTATGTTTTCTTTTGCATATTACGAATTTTTATTTTGTTTAATTTGTAACTTAAAAATTATTATTTTTAGCCCAAAAATAAACAACTAAATTATAAAAAACAAAAAACAAAATATATATTTTTTTAATTAATTTATATTTATATTTGAATAATTTTGACTTCTTTCGGCCAGACAAGAAAACAAATTTCAGCAAAAATGCAACATGGTATTATATTTTTATTATTTACATTTTATCTTTATTTTGTTATTCGAGTGTTTTTGATTTTCGTTTCTTTTGATAATTATTTTGTAGTGTTTTGAGTTTCACATTCACAAATGCAGCACTTTGGCTTTTTGATATTATCGTACAAGTATGCTTATGATTTCTTGTAGCAATTATTGTAAGTGCACACCAAAACAAGCGTCTAATTAACAAAAGACACCTTTGAAGTGCAGCGACACAAATCGAACAGCTTCACATTAGAGTGGGCTCAAAATATTGACATGCTTTCAAGCGCCCAAATTGTTTGGGGCTGACGAAATATTATGACACTGAACGAGCACTTGTTGAAGGAGTCACTTGACTCAGTCGAAATTGAGCATGAAGGCATAGCTGATGATTAAGCATAGCATAATTAAATCTTCCATTTCAATATGTAATATCTCAATTATACTTATAAAGTAGTCTAGCAGCTTAAAACCTCAAGAGTCGATCGAAATATTATAATCCTATATATGTTTATAAATATAGAAATAATCTCGACATTTGGATTTACTCCTGTTCATTATACAATCTTGTATTATTATAATATATTATATTATAAATGGCTTGAACATGTTAATTTTTCCGTTTGGCAACTCAGAAATGCACTAGATATGGATATATATAATGAAAATCTTCCTTTGAATTATATATATATAATTTCATACATTTATATCTGCACTTTATGATATGAAATTTTTCATATGGGTCTTTAGCTCCTCCCTTGCCATACTATTCATAAATTAATCCGTTTTTAAATGTATAAAAAATGTGCACTAATACATACATACATATATGCAGCCCATGGCTGAGGCAAGGCTTTTGCTTATTCATTGCCTGTTCTCTGATTGCCAATATAGCTCTCCACATGCCAATTCTATTATCCCCTTGGCAGGCAGCCTGTGATGCCTTAAGTACCCCACACTGGCAAAGAAATATGAACAATTTTAACGACAAGCAAATATGTTGAGCCCCAAGTCCCAAAACCAACAACAACAACAAAAGCAGCAGCAACAGCAGCAACAGCAACAGGTGCTGCTATAGCAATCAAGACTTAAGCCGCAAAAGGCTATGTGTCTGGCCTGTCTATAAAATCAATGAGCGTATGCACTGATATTTGCATATGAGACAGAGAGAGAGAGAGGGAGAGAGAGAGAGAGAGAAATGAGGTGCAATAGAAACAGAGAAACACTCAATGATATGCGCGTCTAATGCTGCGCAAAAAATTTGTTAGTAGTTTGCATTTTTTACCTTTTTTTAATACCCGGCAGGTATTGAAAAGACTATGACTAAATGAGCCAAGCTGCCTTTATATACCATATCCTGCTGGCATCAGGCAACTATTTAACAATTCAATGGAGAGTATCTTTGAGTCGACTAACTACAGCTGCGTATTTCTAGCCGTTTTATTTTATAGCTTTTTGCCATTTGTTTTTCGTTTGAGAGCCAAGAAATGCAAAGAAAAACGAAATGGAGCAACTTTTTTTTTTGCTATAGCTTAGCCTTAGTGCGCCAGTAGGCCAAGCCAAGCTCAGGCAGGCAAGCGAGCAGCCAGAGGACTTGGACTTACTTAGTACACAAATGCAATGGAAACACATTTCACAATGAACGAAGTGAACAAACGAATAAACGAACAAACGAACGACACTAAGTTGAGATAATTTTTACAATTTGACAATTTATGCACGATTGGCCCAACTGGTAGCCAAATGACCGATATCGATTGGCCAGCCAAACAGTCAGCCAGCCAAAAGGCCATTGTGTAATTAATTTTGCAAGCCTTAAAGTTCTCTGAGCAAAAAAATACAAGCATAAAATAAAAAAATAGTTACGCAGCATATGCTTCCTGGATGAGGACTGCCTGTGGCTAGCCGGCTTGTGGCTGTGGTAACAATGACGCAAATGCTGCACCACAGTTGCTCTTATAGTTGTTGCTGTTGTTGTTGTTGTTGTTGTTGTTGCAGCCGCCAATTGACAGCCACCCACCATAAAATATGTATACGGACAGCTAACGACGGTCGGTTAATGTTACCAAACATTAAACGGGGCATTCTAAAAAGTGAAGCCAACGCCCCAGAGACAACAGCAACAACAACAACAACAGTCACAATGATAATTGCAGCTGGACACTTGCCCAATAACACTTGACGCCATGATTGACGAAGCGCCTAACCTTCAGCGTGTCTTGTCAGTTGCCGACGCCCACAGTTGGAATTTTGTTACGAGTTGGCAGCAAAGTATCACCTACTAATCTCAAGTGCACACGCCAAAGCCTAACAATAAATATTATTATTTGTAATTATATTTGTAGTAATGCCAAAATCCGAATGGCCGCCAAATCAATTGACAATGTCTCTCTGTTTTGTTTTTTTTGTTTTTCTTTTGTTTTTTTTTTTTTGTTGTGTCCCTCTTTACTGTCCAATTCGCAGCGGTGGCAGCAGTTGCAGCGGCAGCTGGCGGCGTGGATCCAACATATTTCAGCACCACATTTCAGACGCCCGACACATCGTATGCAACATTCAACTATTATACCAGTCCATACAATACGCGGTACACATACATCTAAGGCAACGGGGATGCCAGCCCAACAGTCGAAAGACATGGAGAGGAACAGAGAGAGAGAGAGAGAGAGAGTTGGGAGTCGAGTCATGTGTAAGTAGTCAGTTAATGAGGCGCCTAGGCAAATATCTAACAATGTTGTAAATAAATGTGTAAAATGTGCAATTTGTGTTTAACTTTTGTGCGTCGTGTTGTCGTGCAGTCAAGTGTGCAGCAATATATCTTGTTTGTGTGTGTGTGTGTGTGTTTTTTTTCGCTGCCTTGCAGTCGTTAATGTATGCACAAAACGAAAGACTCAGGAAACGAACTTGAGAGCGAGCAAGCGTTAAGCGAACAAATCAACATTTGTTATCACTGCTGTAATATTTGTTATTGTTGACTTGTTGCATAATTTCGTTCATGTTATATCACACATACATACATAAGCATCTACCAGAGATGCAGGCCCAAGCGATGCTTATCGATCGGCAACGCCCACGCAAACAGTAGCCCAAATCGTCGCGGTAGCCGCTATTAAAGTGTGAACTGAATACGCGTCATCGTCATCTGGCATGGAATGGAATGTTTATTCGCTTGTTACTGTTTGATTGCAAGAAATCTGTGCAAGCGTTTGCCTTTGCCTTTGCATTTTACAACAGCATTTCATGCCGCCGTAGACTATTGCATGCTGCCATTATATTGTTGCCGTTGCCGTTGCCGTGGCCGTTGCTGTTGTTGCTACTGCTGCTGTTGCAGTTGGCGCTTGCTATTGTATGTTAAATTACGTAGACGCCTAGAATAGGCCAAGCCGGTGCCTGCGGTGTTAATTTCCATTGACACTGGGGCACATTTCCAACAACAGCAAAAATAAAGCCCCCAATTTTTGTATTTCTTTATTTATTTGTAAATGTCTGAGTGTATGCCGCAGTTGTCAGAAGTTGCAGAGCTGCGCGAAATATGAAAAAAAAAGTCAACAATTCTCTAGCGATTGAGTAACAATGCAAAGCAACAGCAACAACAACAACAGTATCCCAGAGAGATCATTAATGGTGACGGCTGCATGATTCACTGCCCGAAACTGTAATGGTCAAAGTGTGAGTGCAGACGAGCCACATGACGCGGCGGGTGCCCAGGCCTGTCATAATTCGTATTAAGTGCGGCCAGAACGGCAAAGGCCAATCACAATCGAGCACTGCCAATTGACAGTCATCGCACCGTTGATAACCTTGTTGACCACAAGAATTTTCAATGAAATGACAATTTGCTGACTGCAAGCAATATTTATGTCTTGTCGCTTTAGGCAATAAATGAAACTACAAGCGTGTCCCACGTATCTAAGAATTGCATATATATGTATCTGTGTGCATATGAATATACATATAAATCGCACCAAAACAAGCAAAAAAAATATTGTTTGGAATAAAGTTTGAGCCTTCGAGCAAACAACGACTGCAGTATTGTTTGAATTCGTTACCATTCCTGTTTTTAATTAGCTGTGCTATGTGACTCACAATTTGTCAGCACACACCTTTTTGAGTGTTTCGTCTAGCAAATCCTGTACATTAATCACGTCGACCAAAAAGAAAAACCGAACTGACCTTCGGTACATTTGCTTTAATTGATTTGTATTTTAATTCCGGTTTCAGCACATACTAAAAAGTTTAAAGACCCTTTCGAAATGAACCCGCCAATTTGATATATAATTAACATAATTTGCATTGTCTGATTGTGTTAATTGTTTTCTTATTACTATTTGCCTTTCTATACATTCATATCGTGCGACTTCCTAATACCGGTTTGTTTGTTCTAATTGAATTAATAACGAAAAAAAAAAACGACAAAGACAAAATATCGAAAAACCGTTTCTTTGACATGCTCACGTTTTTCAACACATTGAGCGGTGAATGTTATACTTCAAGTCAAGTTGGCAGCTTCAATGGGTGTCTATCGACGTGCCGCCATATCTCTTTTCATTTGCGAAGATTCTAGACCAGAACTACCAAAAATAGATATAAAATATTAAAAATAAATATGGAACAATGCTATAACAGAGGTTGTGGACAACAATACGATCCAGCCACAAATTCTGATGGTAAGTAAAGCTCAATAAACAAAAAGATTAATACTACCAATACATTTTTTTTCGCAGAATCGTGCCGGCATCATCCAGGTGCTCCATTTTTTCATGATGCCTATAAAGGATGGTCATGCTGCAACAAAAAGTCGGTAGATTTCACAGAATTTCTTAATATCAAGGGCTGCACATTGGGTAAGCATTCAAACATTAAGCCACCTGAACCAGAAAAACCTGCCAAGGATAACAAAGATGAGGAGAAGGCTGTGGAAGTTGAAGTACGTGCACCCATTAAGGAATCACTGCCCAGGCCACCGATTGATACGCCTTTTACTGTCCTTAAGCCAACAGTGGCTCCAGCATTGAAGGACACCATTGACAAATTAAAAGTCAGCGGTGTTGCTGCGCCAGTTGCAGCGGCAGAGAGCGATGGGTAACTAATATTTTTTTTAAATATATTACACTGTGTTTATTATGTAAATATGTTATATTTTTAGAACCATTGCTGTGGGAACAAGCTGCAAAAACAGTGGCTGCACTTACTCCTATACGAACACCAGCAGCGACTTTGGCGAGTGCACCTACCATCCTGGAGTTCCCATTTTCCACGAGGGCATGAAGTTTTGGTCATGCTGTCAGAAACGTACCTCAGATTTTGCTCAGTTCATGGCCCAAAAAGGCTGTGTGTACGGTCAACATAAATTTGTTAAGGATGTAAGTTATTTGAAATCAATATTCTGGAACATTCGACAAATCTCTTAATGTTTTGCAGGATGATGACAAAAAGGTTATTCAATGCCGATATGATTGGCATCAGACAGCTACAAATGTTGTTGTCGCCGTCTATGCCAAAAAATATCATTACGCGGAAAGTCTTGTTGAAGTCAACCCAATACGCTTGCATGTTATGCTCGTCTTCCCAGAGCAGGAAAATGCTAAATTTGACTTGGACCTAGAACTGCGCGGTGTAAGAATGCAAAATTTTAAATAAGCCTTGAAAGTCATCTTATTGAATACACATATTTTCTTAGATTGTCAATGTACAAACGGCTTCTGCACAAATGTTGGGTACTAAGGTTGAGATTACATTGCCGAAGCTGGAGCCAGGATCATGGCCAAAACTTAATTTTCCACGTGATGTGCTGCCAGCAGTAAAGAAGGACACTGATCAGAACAACCGAAAAGCAGTTGAGAGTGATGAGGAGTTCTTCGACTTGGACGACATTCAATCTGTTCAAAAGTATGGACTTAAATTATCCGAAATGAGTTTAGAAAATCCCAATGCATTAGATTGATAACACACTAGCATTTTATTGTAGTAACTAAATAGAGCCATCATTGAGAGTTAAGCTGTTTTGTTTACAATACACAAGTATGCCTTATGTGAGTTTTATTTTAATATCGCAGAGTGGCTTAATCGTCGTCGTCATCGGCCCCGGGTACCCAATCCTCATCGTCGTCATCATCTAGATCCAGTTCACCAATATCTTGAAACAAGGTTTCATCGATTTTAACATTCTCGAGACTTTCGCCGGCCTCTAACAAGAATTTGATGTCCGAGTCGTTCAATGTGTTATCGCACATGAATAGCTCTCGGCCTGTCAATTTCTTGCTGTCATTGTTCTTCTCTCGCTTAGCAGCAATACCGGTACTCTCCTCAAATTCTAATTTCCATTTCATAAATGTCTCGACGGTCACTCGTGTGCCTTCAAATTTCTTTCTTTCTGCTTCTTCGACTTCTTGGACCCTGCGTGCTCGTTCATCCTCCTGATTCTTCTTGTGCTCGTCCCATTGTACATTCAACCACTCCTGTGCACTACTGACCAACGAAAATATCATCTCCATGCCAATATTTTCCTCAATGGTCTTGCGCAAATGTTCCAGCAGTTTTGCTTCGAAATTCTCTTCAAAATTTTCTGCTTCCTCAATTTCCACCAGCGGTGCTTCGTCTGGATATAATGCTGTGTACGTAAACACAAGTTTGCAAGCTAAGCCCTTTTCACTGTCTTCCGCTGCATCGGCATTGTACTCCTCCGTGGCGATAGGAATTTGAAATTTGTGAAAAGGCTCCGTTTGTAGAACTGCAATAGGGAGTTTACGATCATAACTATTATTATTATTGTTTTGAAAGAACACAATTCGAGTTACCTTCCATTTCGCCGCAATATATGGAATCGAGGGCTTCAACCTCATTGATCTGATCTTCTTTATAGTTTCGGCTCATTGTTATTATTTATAAATATATATAAATAAGAAATAAATAATAAAAATGTCCGGGATCCCGTTTGTGTTCGGTCTTGTTTTTAGGTTATTTGGTTAAAATAGTCTGGCAGCACTCAACCAGTATGATGACCACATGTCAACTGTTTGGCATGAGGCTACATATCAATATGTAAATGTTAGAAATTTATCTAAATTGGAAGCAATAAAATATATAGACCAAAATAAAAAATTTTACTACTAATAGACCAAAAATAATAATAATAATAATAATAGATGACCAATAACATTTAATTTATGTCATGCAGCTTGAACGTGACAATCGTGTAACTTTGCGTTGCCACGCAAGCCTACTCAGAGTTGCCACACCGATATTTTTTGAATAATAAAAATTGAAAATATGCTTTTTTATTTAAAAATTGATCTGTACTAATTATTTTTGGATTTTATCATATAAATTATTTATGATAATTAAGAATAATTTTTTTTAATTACTCAAAAAATAATTCTTTTACTATAAAAATTATAATCGTTACGGTCCTTGAAATCTAAAATATGTTCAACAAATTTTTAAAGAACTTTACATTTATTTATCAATAATACCAACTATAAATACCATGAAACTAATAAATAACATCTGATAAAGAATTTTCGTCTATTTATAAGAGCAGTCGTCCAGCAACCAATGTTTGAGAAAAAATAAGCTCTAGATTACCGATCAGGTCTTTCTAATCTGAAATAAAATAAACAGACGTTATATTGGAGCAATTAGTTAAATATATGAAAAATCAAAATATACTTACTTGTGTACTGTAATGAGGTGGTTCGCATCGACTTTTGTATCTTGTGGAGTTAAGAAACAATATTGTCTGTTGGGGAAGTCTATTCCCTCTTGAATAAGTAATTTAGTAATAAAAGTTCTATTCACTTCATCCTACAAATATACAAAAAATGTCTATGATAATCAGGTTGATCAATAAACGCTTCATACTTACAGTAAAAACATCGTATTCATCGAGGAAATAAAATGGGTGAGAGGAAGTACTCCAAAGGCCTTTCAGTAAAGATACCGTGGTGAAGGACCTTTCGCCTCCGGATAAGCTTCTCATATTTGAAGTCTTATTACCACTGGGTGGGTAAACACTGATCTTCAGCGTCTTATCTTTATGATTGGGTTCCAGATTACCTTCAAATTGTCGACAGATTAGTGCTTGCTTAAAGTGAAACTCTACCATGGTAAAGAAATGATGACGTGAACGCTGAAATCGCTGGGCTCGAGAATGATATTCGATGCGCAATTTCTCTACGACACATAAAATATTGTCCAGAATATCAGATTCTGTTTTTAGAAGATCACGCAATTTGGATAGCCTTTGCTCCACTTCTTCACTATTCAGTTTCATCGACTCGTAATGTTTTATCTTCGCTTTATAACGGCTAATTTGATCACGAATGTTTTCTTCCGATTTACTTGTTTCAATAAAGTCACCGACTCTCTGCGCCTCCTGGCGAGCTGCTTCTAGTTCGGCTTCCTTATCTTTTTTATCCTTTTTCGTTGTTTTAAGTAATTCGTCAGTTTGTTTCAACCGTCGTTGGTTTTCCTCAAAATGTCGATCCAAGTCTCTAGCCCTTGTTTGTAATTCCTGAGATTTCGCATCAATTTCGGCAATTTTTTTATTGAGACTGTCGAGAATGCTTTGTTCTTTTTTAGTTTCTTCGTTAGCTTGAGCACTACGCTCGGCTATTTCTCGAAGTTGATTTTCCAATATACTACGCTCCTCCTTTAATTTTTCTATCTTTTCACGGCTCGTCGTTAAATGAGTTTCCTAAACGGATAGAATGCAACAATATAGTCGATTTCAATTAAAGTCAATTTCGCCCCAACTTACTAGAACGTCAAAAGCAGGAAATTCCCGATACTCAAAATTCTCAATATCCATAATTTTTTTCATCGCTGTTGTGTTTTCAGTGTGATGTGCGTTAATCATATCACTTTTCGCGCTTATTTCCCGTGCGTCAGTTTCCAACTTTAACTTGGCTTTAGCATAATGGGGCTGTAGATTTGCAGCACGCTCCTGCAGACTATTTTGCTCAGCCTTCAGCTGTCGAATGCGATCATCGACATTCACTTGAATGAATCGCGCAGGTGATATTTGAATGGAGTACATGGCATAGTTGGGCGATGGACAATATTCCAGCCCCAAGCTTGGAACTAATATACGAGTCAAATTAGGTGGCACGTTTTCCATACTCGATGTCAGCGATTCGGCTGTCTCTTTAGAGTCAGTAAGCAACACCGTCTCAATGCGCAATGTATCAATAAGATAGTTCATTACGACGGGATCATCACATCTAATATGAAACAAAACAGGAAAGTGTAATTGAAAATGTTGGGCTACAAATTGCAAAATTCAAAAATTCAACTTACCTTATCTCATCCATCAGCACAGTCGTATTTGAAGATCTACATTGCACTTTGTACTTGGAGACATTATAGACCCGGTTTGTAAACGGACTGGTAACAATGGTGGGTATATTACCACCTGCATACGATTTTTGCAACAGAGCTCTAAGCGACAGTCTATCCTTGTCTGAGCTAACTATGTACGACCGCAGGCAATGGGATAATTGATTCTCAATTAGATCTCTGTACTTTGGATTAGGTACAGTTATGTACATGCCAATAGGTCCACGCGGCATTTGGCTCGCGTTGCTGCCGCTGTATTGAGCACGCAACGCATTGGCTACTTCCATTGCGTACTCGCCATAAACTGACAGTTTGTTGGATTTATTCCGTAATAGAGACTCCATTTCCCACTGCAGGCTTTCTAAAATTGACAAAAATTAATCAACATAAACTAATTAAGGTCCTGCTTCGCTATTATACGTACGCTCCATTTTATGCAGTTTTGTAATTTCATTCTTTGTAGACTCCAAGTTTTCTCTGGCTGCTGTTAACCGATTTCTCATTTCGCCTTGTTCATCCCTGAGTCTAGCAATTAGTTCATTCCTCTGCGCCACTTTCTCTTTAAGGGTCGCTAGTGTGGCAGCATTTTCCTCTCGAAGCCTTTTAACTTCTGAATAGTCTGCGTGGTAGTTTTTCATATGTTTTTGACAGCCCTCGAAGTTTGTCTGCTCCTCCTTCAAGCGCTTCTCTACATTCTTAATGCTTGCCTTAAAAGAGCTGGCTTTAAAAAGACAATCTTGAGCAATTCGCTTAGCAGCCCTGAGCGCATTTTCCTGCGCCTGATAATTTTCCATAATCCGTTGCTTGGTTTGCTCAAGTTCTCTACAATCAGATTACAAAATATTATAAATATATTCAATTAAGAGAATTTCTTTACTTACTGAAGAGCGTGAGCGATGCTCTCGTGTGTGCTGGTTTTCTGGGTGGTTTTTTGTGACAGATCCGCATTCTTCTTCTCAATTATTTTAAGAGTTTGCTCGATTTTAGTAAGATCATCCTGGATATGAGATACCTTTATCCAAGCCAGCATTGTTGTAGCCTCTTTCAGTTTAATCTACAGGAGAAAATTAAATGTTAAATATTGCACAAAACTAAATATTGTCCTCATACCTTAAGCGCTTCTTCATTTTTAATTATTGCCAATTTTTCCTCTTCTTCGTGGCACAGACTCTTCAGTTTTTGCAGTTTCTTAATATAATAACGAAATTATATTATTAAGTCTTTATTCAAATTAACTAATAATTTACCATTTTTAGTAGCTGTACATCATAATTTATATGTTCGCGATGTTCGTGACATTGAGTTAAGCTGTTCGCACATAAATCCAGCTGCGTTGCCTTCATGAACAGTTTGTAGTTTGATGCGGGCTCAAGACTGTTGGGGAATACGAAATATATCATGACATCATTAGATAATTTATTAATTATAAACTCACTCTTTAAGAAATTCACGTGATGCTTCCTGATTGAGTACAAATATTGGATTTTCAACACTTATGCCAAAATAAAGGATCATCCGTCGTATTTCATCTAGTTTCCTGGATACCGTTCTGTGATGAGAATCTTTTATCTCATACGTCGAAGATGATTGACGAATTTGTCGCACGACCGTGATATGTGGACCATAAATGTCGGGCTTAAATGGTCGATGACCGACATTGGATAGGGTTAGCTCAATGGATGCATTTGTCTCTCCATTTTTTATAAGTTCTGAAACAATATAAATTCTAGTTCATCAAAAGGGCCTTAGTTGAGAGTGCTCTAGTGCGTAAATTAATTGTCGTCGTGATCTTGACGATACAGGTTATAAAAATGTGTTACACATTGAGCTCAACGTACTCTGTATGCTGCTGGCGCGACTTGTGTTACGCGCACTGCCGGCCAGTCCTAGGGCAAGAGCTGCGATCACTGCACTTTTGCCACTGCCATTGCTGCCAACAAGAAAATTAATATTTGGTCCAAACTCGATGTACAAATGGGAATGACACATAAAATTTTTGAGGCGTATTGAAATAATCTTTCCACAACTTGTAAAAGCATTCGGAGGTGCCAGGCCGTACTATAAACAAATATAATTTATATAAGCTTTATCTGAATATGAAATATGGACTTACAGCAGGCTCTTCGCAGGAAGAATTTGCATTAGTTGTACGCTTGCGAACCGCACAAGATGTAGATGCCTCTACGAGCATTCCATCGCCATCATAGGTTCCTGAGCTCCGCTTTGATTTCTTTTTCTTTGGAGGCGAGGTTGAACTGTCACTGTCTGATCCTGTGGACAGATTTTTATTCCGAGTTCTGCTACGACGCATCTTTGGTTTGTCTACAGAAAAATATAAGAGATTGACATGAATCTGTTGAAGTTTACGTTCGTTTGTTTATAGGCGCCATGGAAGCGATTTGCGCGGGAATTTTTGATTACTTCGTTGTTTTAGGCATATTTAGAGCCATTTATAACATAGTTTTGGATATCTTCTTTAAACTTACATTGTATTGAGTTAACTTAGAAATGAATACAAGCTATGCACAATAACCGCGTTATTTTTGTATTTTAATACGCATTTCACTAAATGCCGCTACAAATATTGCGAAATGTTTACAAATTGAGTGTGACCAGAGTACAAATCGATGATAATACTGGCATTAGCGCAATACCACTAACCAGAGTGGCAATACGTTATAGTTTATAAAGTTAGCTAGCATATTTATTTCTCTTTAAATCCAAGATTTTAAATTTCATATTAAGTTTATTGGTATTAACTACTGTAGATTATGATATGTGTGTTAAATTATAAAATCAGTTCCACAAATATTTCAATCATGAACTGGATTCCAGGTAATTACAATGCAGCGCAATTTTGTTAATAACGGAAACATATTTGTATAAATTTAATAAATGTCGATTTACACTAGTACAATGTAAGAGTGAGTAAGTAAAAATAGCACTTTCACTTAATGTTTTTGTAGGGGAAATCTCCACCAATTGCATTTTGCAGCTTTAACTTAATATGTATGTCGCGCCATGTAGTTGACTTCTGAGCTAATATCTTCATATTTCCCATTATAAACAAGCCAAAGCGCGCACGGGACATGGCTACGCAAATGCGATTCTGTTCAGACAGGAAACCTATATTTCCATTTGTATTACTGCGTACCAACGAGAGTACAATTATATCTGCCTCCAGCCCCTGAAAACTATCCACTGTAGTAACGAACACTTCTTTTAAATTTGGGTTCTTTGATAACTGAAAAGACAAAAGTGTTTACGATATCTTCCCGTTATATATTTAGCTTGGCATACTTTCTTCTTGATTGATTCGACCTGCATGGTGTATGGTGTGAGGACAACCACTTCCTTATTTTTGTAACCGCTCACCTCGACCAAATGATGCACAATTTCAGCTACTTTTTTCGTCTCAAATTCATTGCATAGAAAGCCATCAAGTATCTGTGTCTCTGGCTCTTGATGCTGTAGAAAATATAGATTCAGCCGCATATTGCGTACAGAGGGAAAATTATAAACGGAATCATGACTCATAAGCTTTTGATATATAAGAGGACAGAGCAATTCGGCAAATGTATTGCGCATACGATATTGAATATTCAAGACGTTCACATGGAAATTTGACCGTATCAAACGCTCAAATAAGGAATGCGATTGAGACGAAGACTTCAGACCCTTTATATAGCTTATATATGGCTTCAGTTGCATATGATCACCAATCAAAATCACTTGCTCGGTGTAAGGTGTTAGGCATGGCAATATGTGAGCCTCTAGAATTTCTGCAGCTTCCTCGAATATAACTGAAATGGAGCATAAACATCTACTCTTGTTCATTATACGAATTATTCATTTTTTGCTTACCGATACGCGTTTTCAAAAATCGAAAAACAAAATTCATGCGCGCAGCACATGTTGTTGTCATAGCCAGAACATTCTTTTTAATTATCAAATAATGCTGGAAAATCATTCGTATACAGTTGAGCTTCTCTTGTGCATTCCAGATCAAGCGCTGCGTGGCCAATATATCCGAATAAGCCTTATCGGTATCATTAAAGGCAGCATACAGTGTCTGCAAGCGCTGGAAATGCTCTTTGATCTCCAGATTTACCATCCAATACAGACGCTTTAGCCTCGGATTGATCATGTGCGTATTAGTATCAGCTCGATAATTAAATTTTGCAATTTCCGGCAAACGAGATTGGCTACCAAAGCGAACAATACTGCTGGTAAACGTGCTAAGCTTCATCAAGAACTTATCCAATGAATCGTTTGTATATGTGACCACAACGATGGGCGCACAGAATTTAGCATGCTCCAAGATGGTTTTTATCAACTGCAAAGACAAATGCGTTTTACCCGTACCGGGTGGTCCTTGGATTAAATTGAAGTTCGTATTCAGAACGCGTTGAAATGCCTCGTGCTGTGATAGATTGAGCGGCATTTTGCGCAGCTTGTTTATAAACTTTTGACTCTCGTAGACTTTTGGTGGCTGTGTGTGATTCAAATATGCTGGGGATTTTGTTCTAGTCAAACCGTGCACTATATAATCAGACATAGGGAAGTTTATAACATTGCTGTTGGTCAAATATCTGTAGGCCTTCTGGTAAGGTTCGAAATAAACTGGTGTTTCAAACATGATCAGACATTTTCCATAAATGTTGCCAATATCGAATTGACGCACGATAGCGATAGTAATCTGAAAGATGAATGTGCTATATTTAGCTTAATAGTTTGGAGTCTTTGATGCTGGGTACTCACATAACCTTGACGGAGCTGTTTTGGATCAGTATTAACCACAATTGCCAGTATAAGATTGTTAAAATCGTAGCTGGTTGTAAAGCAAAGTAGAGTCCCATTTTTAAGTCTTAACAAAGCCTCTTCTAAAGATTTCTCACATTGAACATCCTGATTAGAAGTGCTTTTTCGCTGCATGGCCAAAATATCAACAAATAGCAGTTTGCTGTTATGTGCATTTGAAAAATGATCATTCAGCTTAATTTGCACCCCCTCCAAAGCGATCTGAAGCGGCATCATATTCTGAAGACTGCGCTTGCGATGGAGCCGCCGCACCAATTCCCGAAACGGAAGCAAAAACTGCTGACGAAGAAATAAGCGTTGGCTATTTATGTACTGAGTCGTACTGGTATAGCTCATCGTTAGTTTCGCAGCATGGAAGCTGGGTTCCCCATTCTGGGTTAGCCATTGCTTAACCTCCTCTAGGCTAGGGTATACCTGTTATACAAATAAAAAAGTTTATAAGTTGCTTAACATGCAAGAAAATTTACCTCTGCTGCTGGGTTTGGCGCCGATAATACATCCAAATCGACAGCAAAAAGATCGTGAAGCCGCTTTAGAAACTCTCGACATATCGGACGCTCTTCAATTATTGGATTATTATTGTTCTTCAGATTAGTCCAAATTTTAAATAAGATGTCCATGCCGTTCTCATCCAAAACATCAGCCCTTTGGGCCTGCATCAAAAGTGTTTGCATATTGCTAATAATGCTATCCACACGATTCATATCAGTCCACATAGTGCGAAAGCTTTTAGTGCACAGTTTACGGACCAATTCTTCATAGTGCTCAATGAGCGGAGTACACGCAGCAAATTTACTAAGCATATCATTGTGAAAGCCAGGCAACTCAAGTTCGCACAAAGTAACCAAAATGCGGGTATAAATTAATACGCGATCGATATTATCATTAGCGCCTATTTGATCGATGAAGAAATTTGGTTCGATTTCAGTAGCCAAATAGAGGAACATGCCCAAGGGCTGCAGATTTAGGATCTCTTGAAGCACATCGGTTGGAATTTTGGATGGCACCACGGCCTTAGCACGATTCCAATAGTTACAATAACGCCTCTGTCCCTGCGCCTGATGGCGTTCGTTGGCATTTTTGCGTGTTAGGCTTCGCAAAATTTTTTCTTTATCGGCCTGAAACCATTCCCAGCAGTCGTAATCTTCTCCAAAAAGTTCAACCATTATGATTGTATTCCGTTTTTCCCCGATTTATCAATTTAACTATTAAAGTATAGTGTATAATGTAAAAGATAATATATAATAAATAATTTGTTATATTTGCTGCAGTAAAAAAAAAAATGTGCTCTGATATACTAACTTGACACTTGCTCTTCTTTATTATTATACAGTTATTACTGTATTATATGAAATTTTTCAATATCAAAGCTTATCAAATCTATAAATTCCGCGCACACGTCGATGATCCCAATGGTTTTTGGTGTGACCAAGACTATAATAGTAAATATGGCAAAAAATTGGTTTATACCCAGCCAATTTAGTGAGGTATTTGTAAGCACACGAATTATTATGTGCAAAATTTGCCTAACTTTTATTCTTTGATTGAGTGAAAGCTCACAAACTGCTGTTAATAAAATGCAGAACAGTTTTGACAACTTCCGTAGAAAAGTCAATTTTTAAAAGTATTAATCGCACTCATGACTTACTTATAAAATACTTGTTATCAATATGTTGATCGAAATATGGCACATCGCTATTATCTAAATGAAACGATAGGCAACTCTAAAACTGCATACAAAACCCGGTATTCCCATTAAATTTGTGGACTTCGAAGCACGTAGACAAGAAATAATTCGCTATGTCTGACTCTGATGACGATTGGTTCAACAAGGACGAGGATGAGCTTGTGGAAAATCTACAACAACAACTAAAGCAAAAAGTTGTCAATGAGACACGCGAGGAGCGCATTGACTTTTGCGACAGACCTGGTAAGAAAATAAAACTAAAATGAAAGCTGAATATAATTTTCAAATATATTATATTAATATTAAATAGACAGTTATCTCCAACAACTTAGTTTCGATGACCCACAAGATGCTAAAAGTCCCGGTCGTTTTACTACCGCTGAATTTGCAAAGGCACTGAAGATGACGGCACTCGAAATGTTCCTCTACTTGATGTCCGGACCGCGTAATCTCTTCAAAGATCAGATACTGTCCAATGATTCTCACAAACGTGTCGTTCAATATGTGCAAATACTGTCGATACTTTGTCAATTGGAGTTGGGCGGTTTTGATGATCAATTCCTCTCTGGTTTTGCCACGCAATCGGCGCTCTTTGAGCACATTAAACGCGTCGCCCTGAAAGTCTTTGAATCAAGTTCCAAATATAGTTTAGATGACGAAACTCAATTGTTGCTGCGTGGCTTTAAAAATTTGCTCATTCGTGCTCACAGGATGGGTAAACTACAGCCATATGGATACGACCTAATCGAAAATTTTAAAACGTTGATCTCCAGTTGTCAAATCCCTCAGCTATTAGAACATCCGCTGTGTGTGGAATTCGTCAAAGACTTGCAGGTTCTGCCCAGTGTTGTATATGTAAAGAACGAAATCTATCCTAATCTAGATCAATTACTACGAACTGATACCGTCGATACCGAAGCTAAAATTGCACCTGCACCCAACACTGTCGACGTCGCTCGCTATATAGACTGGCACCGTCAACTACTCTGCGAGGACTTTATGCAGCCATTACGTGAATATGTACAGCGCCTTCGTTCCAAGAATAACCTCGACGAATTGGTGACGCAAAATCTACTTTTCCCCCAAACACAGCTAATATTGAATCCAGTATTTAAGGAAGCAGACCGAAATAGTTTAATTTTCATGAAATTCGTTGCTCCTCATCAAGATGAAATCAATTACCTAAAGAATGTTAAGGGTGGAACTTTGCTGTGTTTCACTACCAGCTTTGATTTTGATAATCTAATTTTAGCCACTGTAGCGTATACTAGTCCCGATATGATACGACAAGGATATGTAAGTTTGTTTTAATTATCCTTTGATGATCAGTTTCTTAATTAAAATATTCTTTAGCGAAGCGTGGAGATTGCTAAGCAGTACAATATTGGTAATATCTATAACAAAAATTTGATTATGTTCGAGACACCGGTATTCTTTGAGCCCTATTTGCGTGTCCACAACTATCTAAGTACCTGCAGCGCGGATAATTTTCCTATGAGACGCTACATTGTTGAGGGTGAGGTAAGTGGGGTACGCTAAGTTTGCTCACGTTAACATTAATCATTGAAATTTCGCAGGTTGATGTTCGCCCACCGGCTTATATTCGGCCAGATATTCAATTAACTTATTACAATACGCCATTTACGGCAGCTGAGCCGCCGCTGGAGACGAAACTGAATCAATCACAACGAGGCGCTTTAGGCGCTGCTCTTCGCAACGAATTCTGCATTATACAAGGACCACCGGGCACAGGCAAAACGCATTTATCCGTAGAGCTGGTCAACACTCTGCTGCAGAATGCCGAGCGTCTTAAATCGGGGCCCATTGTTGTGTTGACCTACACAAACGATTCGCTAGATAAATTCTTGCTGAAGGCCGCCCAGTACACGGACAGCATTGTACGCTTTGGGAATCAATCGCGTTTGCCTGAAATCGAGAAATATAATGTTCGCTTAATGACCGAGGATCACCTTGTGCCGCCGCGCCTCAAACGGCTATGGTGGTTGGTCAAATGCGAGTATAAGGAACAATTTGAACGATTGCAGACTTTGCATGCCGATTTTGATGGCTCCGAACCTGCCTATTTAGAAATACAGTCGACACGAGAGCAATTGCAACTGGTTGCCGAAAAGATAAATACGCTGCGCACAATATTCCAGTTTCATCAGTCACGCGATAAGGCTCTGCTAGCCATGACAACCTCATGTGCTGCACGGCTCAACTTTCTATTCCGTCTGCTTGAAAGCAAATGCTTTATCTTTGAGGAGGCTGCTGAGATAGCTGAACCACATATCCTGGCATGCCTGACGCCCTACACGGAGCATGTCATACTGATTGGCGATCACAAGCAGCTGCAGCCACATACGGGAAACTATACGCAGCAAGGACTTCAAGTGTCGCTCTTCGAGCGCTTAATTACGAACGATTTTCCCGCAAGTGTCCTCAATGTGCAGTATCGTATGCGCAGCTGTATTGCTGAGCTCTTGGTACCCATTTTCTATGATAAGCTTATCACCGATGATTCGGTGCAGGCCTACCCAAATGTGCCAAAAATGGCAAAGAACATGTACTTTGTCAATCATACGCATCCCGAGGAGCAGATGGTTTGAATATTTGTGTTGATTGGTTGCTTTGAATTGCCGTTTAATTATATCCTTTTGATTTATAGATGGACCTGTCCTTTATAAACAAACATGAAGCTGAAGAGTTGATGAACTTCATGGCACATTTGAGACATGATCCTAGCAACATTGTAATACTATCGCCCTACAATGCCCAAGTTGAATACATTAAATCACTATTAATGAAAAAGAGGCAAAATAGATATTTGGTCACCAGTGTGGATAGCTACCAGGGCCTGGAAGCAAACATTATTCTACTGTCGCTGGTGCGCAGCAATACGGCCGGAAAGATTGGATTTCTCGGATTACCGAACCGCGTTTGTGTGGCCCTATCGCGTGCTCGTTGGGGTCTCTATATGATTGGCAACATGGAGACGCTGCAGCAGGGCAGTTCCGAACTTTGGGGAGCTATCAATGCTAAGCTGCTAGCAGCAAATGCTATAGGCCCAGTGTTTCCGTTGGCCACTGAAAGTACTCCTTAGGGAACCCATTTTGACAATGGCTATAAGCTGTTTGAATTATTATTGTGTTTTGTAAATAAAATACGTTGGTTTTTCAATTTCTGTATGTTTGCTTTTTAATCTAATTGCAGTTTTCTTTTCATTATTGATTTTTGTAATCAAAGTTCGCCGTACGATAAATGAAATTGATGAATTTGACTTTGTTGTCAAGAATTGTACACTTAATATTCACTATATTGAACCTGTTGTTGCTGTCAAACCGATATTTATGTTTCTTTTTTAACGTTTATGTCTTACTGTTGGCTATTACTACATTCAAAAATGTATTTTTGAAAAGTTATGCGTATGCTGCTCGCTTGGTTTTTCTTTGTCGTTGATTACATAGGATACCATAAGGCCTGTTAACAATATTTAGAATTTCTTTTCGCTGCTCTCATACATAATGCATAATATATATGTGTCAACTCTTTGTTGTAAATGTACTATATTATGTTCTTACTGTAATTTCTTAGTTCAAAATTGCAGACTTCGTAACTGTATAAACTGTATCTGTAGCTTATATATCTGTATGTATGTAGCTATCTATATGCATAAATCTGAATGTACATTATGTTTAGAGAACGCAGCTCTCTCTATGTGTTTGTTCAACGATTTCATGATATATATATATATATATATATATATATATATGTATGTTTGTATGTATATATAGTTTTATAATCCTTTCTGTGGCCCAGTTATTGTTTGCGAATTAAGGCAATTTTGAAAATTATCATCAATTGTATTTTTAAATCGTTTTTTTTTTTTAAAACTTTGTTTTTTTTTTCTTTTTCTTTTTTTTCTCTTTTTGCTTAATTTTTACAATAGTTTTTTTTCTTTTGAATTTTTTACTTAAAGTTAGCTTATTTTGTTTTTGTTGTGTGTCCATTATGTATGCATGTGTGTATGTATGTATGTATGTATGTATGTAAATATTTGCGAGTCAGCTTATGAAATATGCTAAATGTTGTGTTTTACAAGAACGTAATTTAATTATGTGTATTTATATAGTTTATTCGATGCTAAAACTGAAACTAAAATTGATAAAATAGAATGAGAAACGCGGCGTGTAAGATCAGCAAGTAAATATAAGTTTATAGACAGGTCCGCAGCTCCGTTTGCGTGTCATAGCGCCTCCATAGCATAATAGGTCGAATTTGTAGATATCCTATTATCCATCCATGGGGCGTCGGATTCTGAACGCACTTGACAAGCCAGAGCACAAAGAAGCGGATCCTCTAAAACTTCGTCATCTTAGAACTCATAAGTGAATACAACTGAATTATTAATAAACGGCGCTCTCGACGTTGAAATTGGTCGTATTTTCCTTTTGTTGTGTTTTGTTTTTGGTGATTGATGGGGGGAAAGAGGTATGTTGTGTTTTGTTTTTGTGTTTCTTCCCAATTTGGGCTCATCCGATGGTTGGCGTGGTTTGCGGTTTCCGTATTGTTCCATGGGTGGATGGGCGGTGGCTGCTGTTGCTATTGTTTTGATTGTTGCTGGAGTTTCTGCTGTTGCTGTTGCTGTTGCCGCTGCTACTGCATCCCTGATAACTGAGCTGCAGCGTTCCGCCACTGCCGGAGGCTGTCCGAATTGTGGTTGTTGTCGTTGTTACCACCATATTCGTTGGCCTACCGCGCCGTGTCTATTGCTACCGTCGATTGATCAGCCCATTTGGTGGCGCCTGCTGGCTGGCAGTGTGCATTAGCTCCAGTTCAACCAGAAGTGGAAAGTGATCGGAGGGAATATGCGGATGCGGACAACCGACCACTTTGTTTTCGCGCAGCCAGTCAGTAGAAACAGGTCCCAGCAGGCCCAACGGCACCATTCCGGTCTTTGTGTAGAAAATATAATCAATGATGCCCTTAAAATCGAACGTATAGTTGGTATGCGGCATGATGTCCTCGCTATAGGCGGAGGCAAGCTTAAAGGAATGCGTAAACTCATTGGTATCGTTTGAGAGTAACCGTTGCAGGCATAGCTTGTAGCCCATGTCTTTGAAATCTAAATGATCCATTGCAACACGCCCCTTGCCCAAAAACTCCACCACACCCGAGTCCGGCAACGAATTGAAATCGCCGCATAGTAGCAACTGAACACTGTTTGAATCGTTTTTGTGGCCAGGCCGGAAACTGTGGCTAGCTTCGTCAATGATCGTCTTCAGTTCATTGCTCAGCATCATGGTCTGTATGAGCTTGACGTCACAGAATTCGGGATCCCAATGTATGTGGGCGGTGCACACGAGCAGCGGCTGTGAGATCTGCGTTACTTCGGACATTGGCTCCCAGGCGGTCTCCTTAACTTTAAGCAGGGCGGCCAGACCAATGTTGTCTTTGGGCATCACACGATTTAGCATGTTGTCCGAGCCCTCCGCATTGGCCATGGCCAGCTGATTGAATTCAATTAAGTGCTCCTTGATCAACGTAAATCTGAAGTAAATTCAATTTTTAATTTTTATTCGAATAACAGTCTAACTTGACTTACTTTGATGTTCGGAAAAATATCGCACATCCGTCAACGTATTTTCTTTCAATTTCCGACATTGTCTTAGCACGCGACTTGGGCGAGAAGATGCCCTCGTATCCATCGTTCTTCAGCTCGGGCAGGAAAAAGTGATAGAACTGTTCAGTCTCGATCTCCTGCAAGCTAATTATGTCCGCCGCATAATGCCTTATCTCGTCGATAATAGATTTCTTCCGATACTGCCAGTCCAGTGCCCACGATGGACAATATCCGTACATTTGCCGCGTCGCATATTTCTCACATAGCACATTGTAACACATAACCGTAAATATGCCTGCAAATTAACAAGTATTTAGTAAAATAATATTTATGTGTCCATAAAGTTGCATTATATATTATTAGTATATTCTTTAAATTTATAGTTAATATAGGAACATTAAAATTTAAATTGAGGCACTTTAATACCATAAACTTTGAAAAACAAAAATAATTCCTTGGCTAGCCAAATGATTCATGATAATGGTTAATTTAACACAAAGAAGTTGTCCAAAATCAAATGTAATAAATGTTCAGATTAGTAATGTCTGGGACTTTATTTTAGATAAATATTAAGACGTAATGCAAAATAAGCAAACGATGTCGTAGTATAGTACGATAGACGAAGACCTCGGAAATTCAAATTAAAATGATGATCTAAATATCGATACAGAAAATATATATCGATAAACCTGTGCATATTTTACATGTTACTAATTTGGCAGTTAGTTTTTGAGTGTTACATAAAACTGCACGCGATTGCATTAAGCTTGTCTATTAATGCAACTGCGCAATTTTTGAATGACTACATGCATGCATTCATACAGCCAGATATGTACATATGTATGTATGTAGTTAATTCATTTGAGATTATTTTGCTAATCGTCCTCTTTTACGATTTAAACATCTACTTACAGGCTGGTCGCGATTTGTTGGGCTTAGCGAGCGGCAGCCATGGCCTCTGGGGCGGTGGATTGACGGTAACTGTAAAGAAATGAAAAAAGAGAGCAAACGTTAGTTGCATATTCGATGAACTGGTTGAGGGGAAAAGTTAAAGAGACGATTATGAAATTAGCGCCCGTACACCCGCACACACACGCGCATACACACATATACAGCTGCACACCCCACTGACACACTGCGATCTCTTCTTCACTGCCTTTTACTATTGTTGTAGTTGTTGTGATCGTGTTCGCGAGCGGTGAAAGTGACATGCAAAAGCAATCAAATCGCTTCCGCCTTCGGTTCGCTAGCAAATGGCAGTCAGGCAGGCAGACAGACAGGCAGGTGGCGGCGTCACTGGCGTTGTATTTATTTCCACTATACCTGGGTTTCTCCAACTGCTTACGACCTGTGCCTGTGCCTGTGACTTTGGGTGCGCGTGCGGGTGTGGGAGGGTCACGACGCAGCGTGCCACCCCGCCGCCACCAATTCTGTTATTCGCCGTTTTTGTTGCCGTCAACTGCCGCTGAAGCTGCTGCATCGGCTTACACCATTTTCTTTGGGGATGTAGCTGGTATTTTCGCTATCGCTTCTTCTGCTGCTTGCCGATTCTATTATCGCCTGCCTATTTGGCGCCGTTGTGCGTGAGCGTGTCTGCGTATTCTCTGTCCGTGGAACGAACGTGTTGCTGCAGTTTGCTGGTGCTGTTGTTGTTGCTTGCTCGCGCGCTCTCGTCTGCTCAGCAGCTGATCGCGCGCTCTTGGTACTCGATTGACTCTCACGAGCGAACAGGCGGCGTTGTCGGCGCAGTTATTGTTTTTTCTTTTGTTTCACTTGGCCGGTGTGTGTGAGTGTTTGTGTCTAGTGTGTGAGAGTTTGAATTTTGTTTTGTTTTGATTTGGAAGACACTACGATTGTTTTTCGTGTTTTGCTTTTCTGTTAATTTTGTGCAAACGGACGAAAGACGATGAAAAACTTTCACTACTTTTTTTTATTTGTTTTTACTTTTTTTTTGGTTTTTTAATAAACTTTGGGATTTTTCATAATTTTGTTGTTGCTTTATTAGTTGTTGGTCGACTGCGTTTTAGTTGTACTTGGGTCTTATATTCATTCATTTAACTGCCTCTAACATCGAAATTAACTAAATTTGCATTGCATTTTAATAGCTCAGCTTGTGGAGGATACTCCTCAGTAGTTATTTAATATTTTTGTTTATGGCTTCACAGAATGCAACAAATTATTAAAAAAGAAAAAAAAAGAACAAAATAATGTAATGTTTTGTTTTTGTGGGTGTATAGAAATGTTTATAATAACTAAATATTTTTAAAAAATAAAAAACAATTGACAAAAACTTGGCAATAAGCTCAATGCCAACTATTTCATTCGGGTTTTAGGAGTAGAGCACCGCAGAATTACGAAACTTTTACCAGTAAAGCTACGCCCGCCCACACACGTACAGCCCAGTCGATAATTTCGCCAAACCTATGAGTAATTACCAGAGGCAAAAAATAAAGCAGACAACTGCAGGTTATGGCGGGGGTGTCAAAAACTTGAGCACACAAATGTGACTATTCATAGATAATAAATGGGTTACAAAACCGTCAAATATATAAAACACAAGTGGCATTTGCGAACGTGCTAAACAGAAAAAAGAAGTAAGAAACGTCAAATTGAAGAATAAATGGATACTTAAAGAGTCGCATCTGTTTTGGCATGTGTCATACCTTTTAGCAGCTATTGCTTCTAATGAGTAACTGGGTTCTGTGTCTCATTCTGTCTAATATGACAGCAAATCTAATGTACATATATACATATATAAATAAATGTTGTTTCTAAAAGAATTGAACTATTTGTGTTGGTTTTCGACTTTGTTGTGTTATAAACAATTATCTCTATTGTGCAAGCTAAAAGCTGGGAGTTCGAAAGTACTGTTCATCTTCTCTATAGAATGATGCAGAATTATAAAGTTCAGTTCAAAGCTATAAAACGTCATAAATGAATAATTGTAGTACTACACATAATGTTAAATGGTTTGTAACCAAGTTTGTTTCTTTTTGTATATTACTGTACTACATAAATACTATAAATACTATAATTAATCTAAAACTCTGTAACAAATATTTGATGTAATATGTCGCTAAAAAGTATATATACATAAATCTCATAACTTGTAGACGGTATATAAAATTAAAATTTCAAATAATATAGACAAAATCTGATTTATATGCATTTAATCATTTATATAACAGACATTGGATCTGATCTTTTGATAAGATATTATTTACTCTGTATAGCTACCACAGGCCCTTTCTACAAAAAAGTTTTCATGGTCGTTGCCTGTTGCTGCAGTCCCAAACAAAAGAAATTAAGAAAAGAGTGGGAGAGAGAGAGAGAGAGAGAGAGAGAGCAAAAAATAAAAGCACAAAAAACAAAAGTTCGAAAGGCAAAAACCCAAGTGAGCGTATCGAAAAAGAAAGTGAAATTCAAATTGAAATTTGGTGCGATTAACAACAACAGCAACCCAACTCGGGAAGCCTGATCGCTGGCATGGGCTCTGGCTTTGGCTCTGTCTTTGGCTCCAGTTGCTGCCGCCTGTAACCCGACCACCCTTCCTTACCCAGCAGCAGCAGCAGCTCGTCAACATTTCGTATGCGAAACATGCGACGACAGCGATGTGGAGAAGGCTTGCTCTGAATAGAAAACAAAAGTCAACTCGCCACTTGCCACAGTTTGAGCTGCAATTAGATAACCCGTTTCATTTGCACCACTTTTTGTGGCAATAGCAACAGCAGCAGCCACAGCAATAGCCACAGCAACATCTACTGCAAATGACTGCCAATGTTCAATGGCGTTGGCCGCTAGTTGATCGCAGCTAAAACCCAATCTTGCATTGAAATCATAATAATGAAACTGAATTTAAGGTGCACCACACTAACACACACACACACACACACACACACATACCCAGAGAGAAAGAAAGAGAGAGATGCATATATCCATGTGAGGCAAACGCAACACTCAAACCAGTTGAACAGCATTTTTCATATAACATGCTGCATCGAGGCTGCATCAGTCACCCTCCCGTCAGTCGCCGAGTGTTAAGTGGCCCACGGCTGCAACTACTGCAACAACACGAGGGTCGTTTGTTCAGCAGCAAGTTGAAATCAATTAAGTGCCGATTATAAAGTTGCCCAAAAATCGTTGCATGCCATATTTCCACTTCGGTTTCAAAACCAAAACAAGAACACACAACTTTGGTATGCAGCGAATTTTAATACTTGGTTAAAGTAGACTAACTAATTTATTGTAATGGGACAGTCTACAACATTCGATCTGCAGCTTTATATTATTGCTTAAGGAAAACCGAACTTGACTTAAACAACTACAAAATTATTGCACTATTGACTTAAGTGATCTTTCTTGTTCGCGTATTTCAGATCTTAAAAGAATTCAAATTCGAATGTGAATTATTCATTAGCTAAAAGTTTAAAGATATCTTTAGCGAAGCTCTCAAAGAAACTTATTACCTAAGAATTATATCATCTCGTTTTGTTAGTAAATATATATATATCATATAGGTTAAAAGTGCATTTATTTATTATAATATTAATCCGATATCATAATCATTTTTAGATAGACATGCGTATGTTCATTCTCAAGAAAATCACCTGAGTATTATAAATCTTTATCCATATGATTTATCTGTGTAAAATTAATACCTATAAATATGCTGCCCATTTAATATGTCCGATAATTCATTTCTATAAATAGCTTTCTTTGGAACCGTTTTATTTTAATTTAATAAAAGTTGGTAGAGCTTTGCTGCAGACCGAGCACTTCCCAAACTCAGTTAACTTATCTAATTTATTAATTATTTATACTATTTATTTATTTATTTCTTAGTTATAGTTACTTGCTAGAACTATTGAAGGGGCAACCCTCGTGCATCTGACTGACTGTCAACTTACTGACTCGACAGACTCTCACAGATCTGAATGGCTCCTCGCACTGACGATCGTGAGCGCCATATTCAAAAGTCTAACAAAATAAGGCGGACTCAGAGCCCGGTCCGGTGCGGCAAGCAAATTGTGCTGCGTCACATGGAAAATCAATTGAAAGAGTCCGCGCTCCATGATTATGCAGATACGAATTGTGCTCGGTGGCTGATGGCTGATGCATTGAGGATGCTGCTGCTGCTGCTGCTGTTGCTGCTGCGTCGGCTACTGTTGCAGTTGTGTTGGTGGTGCCACAACACGAGCGAGCAGCAACCGGACGACGCATTCGCGTGGGCTTTCATTCGACAACAACTTTGGCATCTTTGTAGGAGTAGTTGTTGCTTTTGCTTTTGCTGTTTCAGTTGCGGTGGCTGCATCTGCGTCTGGGACTCACGCGATGCTGCCACGCGGTTTGGTTACGTTTATTATTTTTTTTTCTGTCGCTGATCCACTTTCAGCTCTTTTGCACGTACTTTCTCCCCCAATTGGAAAGCAAGCAACAGCGAGGCTGAGGCTGACGCTGAGGCGGCGACTGGGACCTGGCCACTCGATGCAGCAAGCAGACAGCAGCCAGCAGCCAGCAGCCAGCCTGCCACTGTTGCAAAACACCCAACAACAAAGCGAAAACTTTTACGCGAGGGCAACCCTTAAAGTCACAAATTGGCATTTCAAGCGGGTTGCCTTATAAGCGAAAAGGAAAGCAGCGCAACAGAAAGTGCTTGAATAGGTACATATGTATGAGGAGACTAATGAGTGTATATTACTGTACCACTATATCTGGCATATATTCAGTGTACAATAAATCAAATCCATGAAGAGTACTTAGCAAATAAATTTTCACCAAGCATCGCTATACATGGGACTTTATACTATGGGACTGTGGGACTCTATACTATGGTTATATGTTAGGAGAAGTTAGAAGTTTTCGATGTGACATTATAGCCGTGGGAATCAGATGATTGACCAAACTATATACGATTTCAATACACAATGTAAAGTAAAGTAATAATTATAAAAATTAACCTAACTGGAATCATAGATCAAAGCATTATAATTATGTCACCTGCTTAACTAAGAACGCTTTAGAAGATATCCTGCAGCCCAATGCAGAACGGATGCTTTAATCATTCTACTCTTCTCTTTTATACTAGCTGGTGCTCTATTTACTGCGCTTGGACGTTTCCATTTTCAATGGATTTTGAAGATTGCGAAATGCCAAAACTTGATAGCTCTAGCGGTAAAGACGTGTGCTCAACTAACTGAAGCTCGATTATAATAATCATCTGCAAATTAAATGTTGAGCCCGTTTGTTTTTCTCTCGTTGTGGTGAAATTTGTAAATTTGCCCTCGTATGCATCTCAGGTACATGATTTATTTTGCCCTGGCGGCTGCTCATTCAACTTTCTAATCATTTGCACTTCCTTTTACGCAACAACAACCTTGATAAGAAACACAGAAAATGAAAATGAAAACGAAAACGAAAACGAAAACGGGCTACGGGCCACTTCCGCAACACGAAAACACACAAACCGCTAGTAGTAATAATAATAATAACAATTTAATAATAATAATACAACAGAGAGGCGGAGCTAATACGCCGACAATTAGTTTGCTAGAGACAGAAATACTGCGCACTGTTAAATAACTAAGGAAAGTAAGAGTTACTATAGTTGCTCATTAAATCCCATTGTAACAATATTAAGATTGATCTTTAACTAAACATTTGGAATTTCGGAATTTACGATGGACCGGAAGAGTCAATAATGGGCAGTACTTCATTATTAAGATTTCTTCAGAAAAAAACTCAGTCATTGAATATCTCAACTAGTTATTCATTACATGTTATAAAATATAACATATATACATATATCGTAACATTCACTCAGGGCAAAGTTCTAATCAATTCGAAAGCCAAGTAAAGAAACAAAAATGAATAAAACATACAATTTACGATATGATAATAATTTGTTTATTAATTCGATACAAATGTAGCTAAAACTTAAAAATAAACATTTCCGATTTGTTGCTGTTTATGCATATTTATAAGAAATTTTGCGGAAATGCAAAGACAAGTGGAATACAAAAAGAGAACTAAAATTAGTTTATTTGAGACATCTTGAATATTTAATAAGCGAAATTTGGAATGAACACAGTAATGTTATGAAATGTTATATAGACAATTAAAATATGTTAATATATTATGTTATAATTATGCAGAAACTGTGCCTTTTGTCAGCAAAGAACTCGTTCGCAGCAAACCAGACAACATTTGTGACAGAATTTAAATACCCTCTATAGACCCACAAAAGTGTGCAATGACGCAGCGCAAAATTCAAAAATATAACTTGTATACATATTTTGTAATCGGCAACAACAACAGCAACAATAATAAGCGAACCAAAAATAAAGACAGTTAACATTGAGGGGAGCCCAGTTGGCTGACTCAAATATGAAGCGGACTGCAAAGAGTTAAAAGAGTGAAAAAAAAAAAAGATCTGTGCACGCCCGTTCCAATTTATGAATCAGTTAACCGGCTACTTTTTATGACATTATTACTATTGGAATTGTTATTGTTATTGTTAATGTTAATGTTAATGTTGCTGTTGTCGCTCGCATTTTTGGCACTAATATTATGTGTTATTGCAGTTATAAATACCGGTTCGCAGCATGTGCTCCAATAAATCATCACCAGCAATAACAATAACGAGGAGAAGAAGTAGAGGTACTTGGCGCTGAGGCGTTTAAAATGCATTACAAAGCATAAATTGTCATCAAAATTAAATTAAATATAAAAGCACAAAACTGGCTTAAGCCAATTAAACGATTAGGTAACAGTTATAGCAGCAGCAGCGGCAGCAGCAGCAGCAGCAGCAACAAGTACAACACACAAAAACGCTGACATCAGCAACAAATGCAACAACAACAACAATAACAACAATGTTGGCTGGCTATAAACCTACATAAAGAAATAAAATTTGTACAGCCACCGTTGTAACCAACAAAAAGAAAAGAAAACAGCCAGACAGACACGACAGACAGACGGACAGAAAAAAAGGCAGAAAAAATGTAAAAAATTAATTCATGTTGTGCTCATTTCGTGACAACAACAACAACAGAGTGCTGCAACAACAACAACAACCACAAATGAAGCACAAAGAGTCCAAATGTCTGCTACCAAAGCTTTAACACCATCTTCAGCTCAGCAGGGCAGACCAAAGACTGAGTGCAGCCCCTCTGCTTCTTCTTCGTCAGCTTCTTGCATGGGCTTTGCGTTGAGCCACCAGAAAAAGACATTAGAAGATGCAATCAAATGAATGCGAATGATTTCATAAAGCTAATGGCACATCGAACAACAATTGTCAAGCATCGGGCATTAGCATGAGTATATATGGATGTTTATATCTTTATATAATCAGCCTTGGATTTGTCTAGAAAATGAAGTGTAAATAAAGTACTAGAAAATAAATAAGCCTAAACTGAGTCTAACTAACTTTTTTATGAGCATAAAATCTAGTTCACATAAATGAAACATTTTACATTTCAGCAGTTACAATTACATATTAAGAGTTTATTTAAGAACTGTAATAATGGCCCATTTTCCTTCTTGTGCCACAGATACATACATAGTTCTATGCTAGAAAGTCGAGTTTCACATGTCGTCCATATAATTTAGTTTGTTCTTGTTAATTGCTTTGCTAATTATCGTCGAAACGTGCTAAACATCTCTGAGTTTACTTCGGTATCTTAAATAGATTTCTACTTCCCCAGTCAAGATGTGTCGATTACAATGTTCTTGTTCTAAGTTTTACCTTCAGAAGTTCGGTCAGATGATATTATAGCCACACATATATAGCTACAGGTTATATGACCCAGATAAAAGATGCTCTGAGCTATGATTTCAAAGAAAACAAATAAAAGTATTCATAATTGTTGCCATAACGTCAAAATCCCAAAATAACTCTATATAGCCTCTAGTTATAATGATCTTCAATTAAAAGATGAAATCTCTATTTTTATCGATAATTAAATTAAATTATATCGAAAATAATAAATATGAACGTTATAGTCGAATCATGTAGATGTTTATACGTCGGATCCGTAGATTTTTTTCTATATAGACAGGTTTCTGGTTTCTTACATCAACTCGTTATCCTGATTAAAACTATCTGTTCCAAATAAATTGTTTACCTCTTTTACACAGTGATATAATTAAATCCAGATATCAGAGCTATAAAAACGAGCAGCATTACACACACACACACACACAACATTGTCTGACAGGTAAATAAAGCACATATCTACCAGCTACTTCTAAGTAGTACTTTATGGCTCAGCTAGCTGCTCCGATGTGGACAGGTAAAGGCCTCAAAAGCTTCGGCAGCAAAATGTCTGTGAAAATCAGAAAACGAAACAACTCTGACAAGAAGATGAACACGAAGTAGAAGAAGAAGAAGAACGACTGAAGACAATAACAGCTTAAAACACGAACAGAGCAGGCGACATTAAAAGTGGAAAATAAATGTAATAATGACATTTGTGGCCGTTAGATTCTTAACTGTTTGACATTTTGCGTAACCTTTTTCGTAGACATTTGGCCTTTTTTTTCTTTTTTTTTGCTTGGTTCGGTTCGGCTTGCTTACGGTGCAGCCGGCTTTTATTTGGCTTGCGCATTTGCAACTGGGCTATTGGTCTAGTGGACCGAACGGGCAAATAAAAAACTTTCAATTTCATTGGAAAAGCCGTTGTGTCTATCAAATGAGGCAAGAAATGGAAATTGCAGCTGGCTAAAGCTAGCGAAAAAATGCATGCCAAATGGATTATTCACATTGCGATCAGAAAACAAAAAGAAAAGAAACAAACGTGAAATAAAAGATTCGCAGAGCAGAAAAAAAACCGCTAAGAAATCAACCAAAGCCAATAAATAAATACGCTAACAAGCATCATTATTTTAAATAGATTAAAACTATGAGAGTTTAAGCTTTAGAGAAAATTAGTAGCCAAATGATAATCTATATAAAGCGCGATATAAGCCTAATCTTATGAGAGATTGAGATCATCATCAACTGATAAAGAGAAAGCCTAATTATACTATGCATCATTCATAAATATAGAATGAGGTTTCTTGAAAGAAGTTCGCTAAGAACAATCAATTTATAGTACAGTAGAATCTAGAGAGGATCCCCCAAGCGGATCAGTTTTTTTTTTTTTTTGATTTACACAGAAATTAAAATTATCGAGAATTATTGAGAACGAATTTTTTTCATGAGGATAGATTTTTTTTTTTGGTTATCGCGATTTTCGATTTAGCGGGGTACGAATTATCGAGACTCGACATTTATGATGTAAGAAAAATAAATTCTCATGGTATATTCCCTATAAGAAAATAATTTAAGAATTCTAATTTAATGTATACCCATTAAAAGAAATCATTTTATTTCTATAACGTATAACACTAACTACAGAATTTATAGGAATTTGCTAGAAAATAATTTCACAAGAACGTAAAAACGTTGTCAAAGTTCACACCGAAATCTCCGCCTAATTTTAAATGAGAGCATTGCAAACGTGATGAAAATACTAATGCAATCTAACTGAAAGGGCATTCGGTAACAATTAAATTGTAGAGGCTTGAAGCAAAAACAGCTATAAACAAGCATATATCTTGTAGAAGACGAGGCTAACTATGGAATGCTCCGTTGGCCAGCGGCGACGAGAACACGACCTGGCGACCGAGACGTCAAGACGGAGGAGACGACGCACTTATTGACGTAGCTAAACACATTAGCCAGTGGCTGCCTGGCGTCACTTCATTGTCGTTTGAGGGGGGGCCTCGGCTCCAGCTTCGGCTCTGGCTCTGGCTCTGGCCGCTGCCGGTGTGATGGCGCAAACAGTGTTGCAAATGACCCAATTATCCACTGACCCACTCGAAGCGCGTCCCAAACGGTTGGACGATTGCCGGCACCGGGTTGTGCAAGACTAAGAGAAAGAGCAAAAGCAACAGACTGACAGAGGGCGGGAGAGAGAAAGAGGGAAAAGCCGATGTCAGCAAAGCTGTTGAAAGAAGCGACTTAGAATATAAGCGGGCTCTTTAGGAATCAACCGCCTTATTTCGCTGCTGCTGCTGCTGCTGCTGCTGGTGGTGCTGGTGGTGCTGCTGTTGCTGTTGTTATTGCCGGTCAGCAATTATTGTAGCCAAATGAATAGAAGAAAATGACGAGACCTTAAACCTAAAATAGAGACATTAATTAGCCAAATGACCGGCAATTTGTGGACGCACAAAAAGAAATTAATTCGCCAGTTACGGTTGTTACAGCGGATCTCTGCGAACATTTTCAATAAGAGCTGCCGCCGTTGCTCTCAGTGGAAATAGAAGCGACACCAGGTGAAAGGTAGCCGCACATACAGAAAGAGAGCGAGAGAGATAGAGATAGTTAGAAAGAGAGAGAGATGGTTCAAAGTTTGCACAGCAATTCAAAGTTGGGTGGCTGTAAAAATCATAAAAAATTACACAAACAAAAACAAAACAAAAATAGTTCGTTCGCTGGGCTGGCTAATGTTTTGGAAAGTTCATTCTGAAGTGCAGCCCCGGTCCCAAGATCGCTGCTCCAGTGTTGAGTAGTGTATGTTTATTTGTCAGTCTCTACGGAGTCCGGACTTGCCTATTTGTTTGTCTGTTTGTTTATTTTGAAATCGTCGACAACGGCTCGAACGTGCTCCATTAGAAATCTTGTGGCTGACTGAGCCACTGAGGAAAACAAACTTTTCGGGGCTATCAAAATAGTAATCAGATTTTTTTTTTATCTTTTTTCTTTCATTTTGCCTTTGCCTTTGCCTTTTGTTTGAACACTTTTCCACAGACAATCAATGCTTTTTCTTTCTTTCGTTTATTTATATATTTTATTGAGCTCTCGTTCACGCTTAATCAAAATAAATAATAATTGCAGTATTGTGCGAGCAACAAGAATCAAACTTAATAAAGATGCTTAACGCTAAATGGAATGAGAGTTTGATTTGAAGTACAATGTATGTATGTATATAATAATAATAATAATAGTAATAGTAATGTTTTAAAGAAAACGCCATCATTTTGTTATTTGTGCAAAAACAAGTATAGATGATAAACATACATTTGAGCTTATTTTAACACAATTACGATTACAATTACAATTACAAGCTAGTGAAAATCCTAATTAAATAAATTAGTTGCGAGCAATAATTTTTCTTTTAATGTGGGGAATGGTAACAAAAGCAGCCGGCACCATACCGGGCGGCACCGCCATTGGCCGGAACTCGGCTTGATCGTGGAAAACTGTGACATTTTTCCAGCATGCCAAGCAACAGCAGCAACAGCAGCAACATCAGCAATGGAAAACTCTAGACAAGCAATGCAATTTCTGTGCCCGCTCGTGAGTTTCTTTTAATTAAAAAAGGCGAAAACTTTTACTCGGCGCCAACTGCTAAATAAGCAGGTAACTAGGGCTACTGCTGCTACTGCTGTTGTCTTAGATTTTATGCTCAGTGATCAGAGCCTCGCATAATTGGAAAAAGTGTCTTACAAATTAAAAATCGCGGCTCCATTGATGAGCCGACAAACCTTAACCTTCATTAAAACAGCTGCAAAGATGCGAAAAGCCGACCCAAGAATCAATTTCAAATGAGTGCTAATTCAGTCAAGTGAATAATAGGTTAATGCAGATCCAAAGATAATAGCGAATGCAATGAATATATTCATTTCAATGAATACTGAATACTCGAAAGCATAAATTGAATGATTCGAAAATCTTATACTTGAAATGAATGATAATTAATAAGAAAATATATAGAGCTAGCAAATATATGATAAATGTTAAATACAAACTTTTATGCATATAGCATACAAATTAAATGCAAGAAAAAAAGTATAAAAAAATAAAACCAAAACTTTTAACACGAAATATAAATAAATCAATTCATGCTGATAGTATTATAAATTGACGATTCCAAAAGACAACCCTAAATGTATTTTTATATATTGAGAACATATAATATTATGATCTGAACTCGATTCGAGTACAACATTTGCCAGAGATCAGTGCGTGTGATTTGTCTCAACAGCATTTTCGATTTAATTAAATTCGAAATATATAAATAACTTAGATAACTAAGAAAAGTTCACTTCGTAGCGCTCTATCAAATAAATCTTATCTAAAATACAAAGAAACACACCGAATACGAAAACTACAAATACCCAAAAATACAAATTTCAAATAAGATATATGTTAATTAGGAACGTGACTTAATTAGAAACAAATTATTAGCGCAGCAAGGCAAACAATTGAGGTCACAAAAACCAAGAGCCAAACGCGAACAGCAAAAATGCTAAGAAAGTGAAACAAATATATATGTATATACATAAACATTTATGTTAAGCATTAAAATCAATATTTCCTGAAGCATAACTGAATTGATTACCCTCGATTTTCTTGACCAATTATTTACGTTGCCATCTAATTATGTCTAACAAATAGATCACCGATTTAAGCTAGTCAATTATGGATTGTTTTCTATGTTTCGGCTCAATCTCAAAAGTCTTAAATACTAAACGTTTATGCACAAATAACAAAAGAGAGCAGAAAAAAAAAACTAAAACAATTGCCAGAAAATGTTTAGCTTTTTGTATGAAGTATGCGTCATTGCTTATGATATATATAACTATATATATATATATACATATATATATTTATATATGCGGTATATAGAGTGTAACTGATAGATCTACACACTGTTGCAGCTGTGTGTAGTATTCGCATCTACAATTTATTTATTTATTTATTTTTTTTTTTAGCTGGGCCTCTTGTCAAGGCACGATTTCTATTAGTTTTGCGGCTAAAAATCTGCATAAGAGTTTTCGTTGTTGATGTTGCTGCTGTTGTCGTTGTTGTTGTGGTTGTTGTTGATGTTGTCTTTGTGGTTGAGTCGGCGCTTGTCTGAGCAAAAACACAGCGATTCCGCCGCAGTGAAAGTGAAAGTTGTAGCATGTACACATGCATATATACCTATATGTTTATATGTATATTTAAATATATATGTATATATATTTATATAGACAGATCTACAAGGTTTCCAGCGCAGACATCTTCAGTCATATCGCCAATTGTTGGCGTTGTTGTTGCGCCCATGGCGCATTCATTTCAATGTCTCATTTCATTTTTATTTATTTATTTTTTTTTTGTTTCTTTTTCCACTACGTTTCGTTTCAATTTCTCTTCAGCCGACAATTCGCTTCATTTGTGGGTTAACGGTTTTGGTTATGCAACGCACACGCCCACGCAAACGCAACCCACATGAAAACTGTTTGGCAATTAGCTCAAATTTCCAATGCGACGCCAAAGCGTGTCGATCGTAAATCCCAACAGGGAAATTTAACAAAAATGAACAACAACAACAACAACAATGACAACAGCAACAACAACAGCTGCAGCAACAGCCAAATGGTTTCGTGGGCTTTTGGTTTTGGTTTGGATTTCGTTGATGTGTGATTAGTTTATCGTCACGAGATGGTGGAAAATGCTGGCTTCAATTTTCCAACCGTGCCCAGTATTAAAGTTGTGGGTGTGGCATTGCTATCGCCGCCTTTGCCAGCTGTCATTTGGCTTGCGATATTGTCGCTGCTGCTGCTGCTGTTGTTGTTGTTGTTGTCGCTTTTGGCGTTGCCGTTGCCGTTGCCGTTGCTGCACCACACCAAGTCAAAGCAATTGTTGTAAAATTGTTGCTGCTGTGCCGTTGCCTTGCATTCAGCATTGCTGTTGCTGCTGCTGCTGCTGTCGCTCCTCTTGTTGTTGTTGCAGTCTAGGAGAAAATCCAAAGCCGTGGGCGTCACAAAATTTGTATCCATCAGATTCAAATGCTCAAAATTGAAGACAAGCGCTTCAGAGCTATAGCTGCCAGCACTATCCAAGCCACTGTCGCTGGCAGATGCTGAGCAGCTGTCACTGTCGCCAGCAATGCCCTCGCCACGACAGCCCAGACCGCCGCCACTGCCACTGCCGCTGCCGCTGCTGCTGCTGGCGTCCGCCTCATTTGGCGGAGGTTCGTTGACGGCGCATGTCTCGATCAGCTTGCGCGAAATCTCGTTGATGCTCTCGTCGAGCAGCGTTTCGGCTGCGTTGGCAGCAGCCGCAGTGCCAAAGCAGCTAGCAAACAGATCGTTGGCAATATTCATGCCGCTTAGGATGTCGCCATAGCCCGAGTCGCTCGAGTCGCTCAGATACAATGCCGGAGCTGTTGTTGTAGCCGTTGCCGTTGCTGTTGCTGTTGTTGTTGCTGATGATGTGTGGGCGTGACTGCTGCGTTGTGAGCCAATGACGCCCACAATTTCGGCGCGACTGCTGTCGCCGGTGATGGGCGCAAAATGTTCCGTCTCATCAAAATTGTTAGGCAGCGTCTGGGAGCAAATCGAGCTGGCGCATGAGCTATCCGAGTGCGTGGACGTTGACGAATTGCTCGAGTTACTTGCGCCCGGCCCGCTGGAGGAGGCATCCGACAGCGAGCGACGCAACGGATAGTCCCACAGTGAACGCAAAGGATCGCAGTCGCGGCAGAAGCAAACGCCATGGCTATGATCATGCTGCATGCCTCGATCTCTGGCCATGGGCAGCAACTGTGCATAGCTGACTGCATTAAGGGCCTGATGATGATGAGGATGGGGATGTGCCAGTTGCGGATGGGGATGATGATGGGGATGATGTTGAGGTTGATGTTGATACTGTTGTTGTTGTTGTTGATGTTGCTGCTGTTGTTGCTGCTGCTGCTGCAGTTTCGGCTGTAAATCCGCATCCATTTTCAGCAAAACTCCATTAGCGGGCTTGCGATCCTTTTTGCGACGCTTGCGCGGCTTTATGATGCGCGGCAGACAGGTGTCCGTCACGGACGACGTTTGCTCCTGGCCAGTGCAATGGCTGTTGCTGCCGCTGCTGCTGCTACTACTGCTACTGCTGCTGCTGCTGCTGTTGTTGTTGTTGTTGTGGTTGCCAATGCTGTTTAGGGTCTTCTGCTGCTCCTGGGCACTGAGCACTGCTGGAGCCGAATTTTGATAGCGCAACATGCGTGATTTGTCCGTCAATTGAAAATTGTTTACGCGCATGGGCAGCTGATAGCTGGCAGCATGCGCCGGCCAGGATTGCGGCGACAACTGCTGGTGGTGCAACTGCACATGATGTTGTTTGACGTTCTGGAGCAACGGTTGTCCCTGCGCATGCACCGCCAGCTGGGACATGGACTGTGCACCAGCGGCCGGCCACGGCTTGCCCGACTTGCGGAGCAGGCGATGACGCTGCGCTGGGGTTAGGTGACTGCAGGCATTCGATATGAGCGGTATGCCGGCGCACTCATTGATGCGCTGCTGATTCACCAGCAGCTGTTGAGGCTGTGGCACTGCCGCTGCCCCTGCGCCTGATCCTGCTCCCGCAGATGCATGGTATATGCCATGGTGCTGCAGTTGCGGATGCAAATTAAAGCAGGCAGCAGGAGCTGTGGGTTGCGCAGCATTCCAATGTGCGTGCGGCTGTAGGGATTGATGCTGCTGCTGCTGCTGTTGACGCGTGGGAAGCGCGTGGAGCGCGTATCTAGCGAACTGGCAACCGTTTGCGTTTTCTGGTGCACGATAAACGGCCACATGCGATCTCATAATCCTGCCTAGTTCGTATCTCACTTGGTAGCTGCGTCAGTTGTCCTGGTCTACCGTGCGTATCGCACATCACTTGGCCGCGTTTGCAATTTCAACACTTCAATGCATGCAGACGGCCATTGCGAAAAACATTTCCACACGCGGCAACAAAAATTCGCACGAAATGAAAAGCGTATGAAAAGTGAACTGCATAAAGGAAACTGGCACAACTGTTGATCGCCCAGCCAGCAGCAACTGTTGCCGCTGTTGATGTTGTCGAAATTACGAAACACTTGGCGCAGACGCAGCCAGCGACGGGAGCGAGACAAGACGAGACGGCGCGACAGTTAATAAACTCGTTTCGACTACGCTCAACTACAGACTTGAAGCGTCCGCTCGCGAGCCAAGCTTGTGGCAGACTGAAGCCAGTGAATTCAATTTCATTCGTGCACGAGCTTTGTCGGCCTAACAGTAAACGCACTTGAAGCCGTTATGCCCGCGCTTACGCTCTCACTCTCCCTATCTGTTACTCTCACACATACACACACAATCTTTGGCGCTTACTCTCTTTTAAGCTCAGACTCTCTCTCTTTCTCTCTCACTCTGTAAAGCTGCTGTTGCTGCAGCTCGGGCCAACGTCCAGCAGCTTTGCATGTCGAGGTCATGCAGTGTTGCTTTTGTGTTGCCATTGGTGGTGTTGTATGTTAGTTGCGTTGCATATGATTTTGGCGCTTACATTCAATTAAATTATAATTGATGTCTGCCTCATGCTTATGCTATTGCCATTATTATTAAGAAAAAACCATGAGTTTGAACTTTAATTGCCCAATTGAGCGATAGCAAACCGGCTGCGCTTTTAACCATCCTGTCAACCATGGCTTGCATTACACAAAAAGAAAATATGATTGATGTGCCGATAATTAAATACTCTTGCACGAAAATCGCAATACGTTGTCAAATATTATCTGTACATATTACTATATGTTTAATTGATCTACAACATAATAAGTAATTATAAACATATACCCTCGCAATAAATGCGCAACTGATATCTGTACATTTAGGGGGAAGAATAAAAACAAACAATGAGCATATGTTTTGATTCTGTACAAAGCAATTTTTGTATATACAGTAAATGATATGTTCCGGTCACAGTTTCAATGGAAATAACATGACATTGTATTGCTAACTATTTATAAGTTAAATATATTGCTTAAAGTAGTGCAACCAATTTAGATTATATCATTAATTTGTTTAAAACTTATTCACCTTAACACCTCTATACTAAATGACTAAAACGAAGTTAAGCAAATTTGTTGCTTAATGCATATAACAAAAGAGCCTCAACTCAATTCGTCATTCTGAATTAAGATTATATATGTATTTGTATACGAATCTGTCCTTTAATGAGTTGCAAATTTTATTGCTCAGTCGTAATACTGTCTGTAAGGGTATTCACAAAAAATATATATCGACATTTACAACACAAGAGAACTTTCTCTTTTCACGAGCCTTTTGTAACTTTCCTTTTTGCCCATATGCTCGAATACACAGACAGGAGGTCGCACAAACATTCACTCACTCACACGCGCACCCACACAAATACATTTTTAAATTTATAGAAAGAGCAGCACTCACATGATAAGTTGTCCAGCATGTGATTCAACAATTTCGTCGTTCCATTTGGCTCATTATAGATATTCATGAACTCCTTTTGCAGCGGATTGCCCATCAGACCGAGGATGACCAGATGAAACAGCTTGCCAATTTCATATGGCAGCACACGTAAAAAGTTATTGTTCAATAACAGCTCTCTGTAAATGTAAACAAATCAAATTAGATTAGCATTTACTTAGATTAGCATTTGTAACAAATGTGGATGAAGCTATCCCACCTCAGCTGTATGAGCTCGCCCAGCTCAGCGGGCAGACTGCGTAACTTGTTGCTGGACAAGTCAAGTGTTCGCAGATTAACTAACATGCCCACATCCGCTGGCAATCGAAGCAGCTGGTTGTCATTCAGATAGAGGGCTGTCAGATGCTCAAACTCCCACAATGTGGGACTGATATTACGCACGCAGCCTGAAAGCAATTAACAAAGGATTATTAATGATTGGATGATTATTAAATGTTTTTTTTTTTTTTTTATTATTTTTTTTTTTACAATTTAACATACCCGTTATTTCGAGCCCAGTCCAATTTGTCTTCTTCCCAGCGGCAATATCCTCGGCAGACAGAAATATCTGCTGCCGTCTATTCGTGCTGTCATATTTGTCTTTGTTACGAGACATTTTATAGTAATTTCCTGTTCCTGAATAGTGGAGAAACACCGTCAGTTATTTTTGACACTTGTTGGTTAGGGGAAGTTGCGCTATGGCTCTTGTTGTATTTGTTTTGGTTTTGGTTTCATTTTAGCAAGTTAGGGCTCATGTTAGGAGACAAAACCCGGCTAGGCAACGGCAACGGCAACGGCAACAAAAATTACGTACATATATGTTTGCATATGCACATATATATATAATTTGTTAAATCATTGCATTTCCCTTGCAGAAAGTGTATTTGTCATTGTGTGAGCAATACATTAAGTGATACATGTTCTTAATGAGAGCTGAGTCTCTTAATTATACATCTTTGGATAGATTTATCAGACTAAATTATCGGACAAAACAAACCAACTGGCCATCGACATTAATATATTACTATTTGATTTTTCTTATCAGACCCCCATTTTTTCCTATTAATGATGAATCATATGCCCTTCTACAATATGTAGTTGATTTTAATTCAATTATTTACAACACTTAGTTGAAGGCCGTTCACACATCTGCAAGGGTATTTAATCTTCGGTAATCCAAAGATAAATGTTTTACTGTTTTTTTTTATGAATGTAGAGGAAGGATGTTGAAACAAATCATAACCTTTCATAATAACCGCCTGATGATTTAAGCGTCTCTGCAAAATATTAACAAAGTGATTGAATTATTATTTGTATTAGTAAACAAAAACACAGACAAACATTCGCAAACAAAAATCATACACAGATGTTTAAGAACAAAAGGCAAAGTAAAAAAAATTCTTTTACGATTTTGCAAGCGCGCGCGCAAAATTCATATCAATTTTTATCTATGTATATATAAATAAATACATACACACATCAAGATGTGCATTAGTATGTATTTATGTAGTGGTAAGAAACAATTCAAATGTCTTTTGGTGGTGAAGGCAATGGATAAATACGATTTCAATGCAAATTACAGCTAGGTTAAGGCGGCAAAGCTTTATGTATATATACATAAATACATATATATATATATATATAATATGTACATATACATATTTACATACATACAAATCTGTATAATGTTCACATCGCGTTTTAGGTAAAAAGGCTGCGGATTTTGAGCGGGGTAGTGAAGAAGACACGAATTAATATTAATTATACCCAGCACTCTTTACCTATTATTTATATTCTTATGTTAGTTCTATCTTGCTCAGTTCTGTTAATTGAGTTTTATTTCTTGCCGCCTCTTCACTCGCGCCTTCTCATTGAATTACCAAACAATTTTGAATACTAAACGGTTGATTTTCCTTCTTTTTTTTTTTAGTTTTTTGTTGTTATTCTTGTTCTTTGGTGTATTTGTACAAATGTTGTTATTGACTGAAATGCGCGAAACTATAAATTTTGTACAAAAGCGACGAAATTGCTTATTCTCTTTCTCGTTTTGGGTCGCTTTTTCTTTTTTGCGCGTTTGCCTTCCATTTATTTATTGTGCGATTCGTTTTCATAGTCGCTTCTTGTTTTTGTATACATGTTGGCTTGGAGTTGCCACTTATTGTCCGGAGAGTATATGTATATTGCAAATGGGAAGAAATTGGATATAACTATACATTAAATTTAATATTTAACAATAACGATTTTGAAAGATATTTCAAATATTTTTTATTTACACAAATAATTTACAACAAACTGATTTAATCAAAACAAAACAAGCACGTATAAACACTCAAGAAACATATACACACACACATGCACAAAGTTACGGAAAGATGCACCATGCATATGTATACATACAAACACAATTAAATTTCTTATGTGCTTTTTCAGCCACTTTATATGGTTGCGTTTTAAAAATAATATTCTTTCTTTTGCTGGCAACTATTTTTCTTTATATTCGTGACTTAGCTGCGACAAACTTTTCTCTTTTCGCATATCTCTTGCACACGCTCTTTTACACTATGTGACCAAAGCGAAGAAGCAGAAAAACGCGAAATCGCAGTATGAACATATTTATTTGATCGCGACTCTTAAAATCTCTATGGCTCATAAATTGATCATATTGAGAAATGCTGGTCACACTAAGAAAAAATATATAAAGCTTTGAAGATCCTGTAGTCCAAATAAACATCAATAAACAAGTTAAAGCTCTTAATATTAATTTCTATTCTATTAACATGATCAATGATGAATTACAAATTAATGGCAAATAATGGCATAATTATCTTATTGAAATTATTTGTTTCATATTTATTCCATATTAGCATACATATACTTTAATTAAACTTAGTTTATCATTTATTTATTTATTTGTTTTTTTATTGCATGCGTAAGCAATGAAGTAATGATTACGAAGATGTTTTCGGATGTACATAGATTAGGTGATACAACGATATATATATGTGTGCATGTAGGTCAGTAATCATCCTACTTCGATGCAGAAGCGGCTGTTATGACAAACAAACAGAAGACTTCTTCTTTCCAACACTAAATCACTGACCAGAGACTAAATCAAGGCGAGCAAGCTTAGCAAGCTTGTCTTTGTAAAAGCCTCTCTCGAAATTTCTATAACCATGAAAGCAGACATTTTCTTTAGATAACAGTTCAGATAGATAAGAATCTAAATAAGGTAGGAAATTTCGAGAATAAATTAAAAAACGACAGTTAATATAATTTATAATTGTTGACATTTAGCTTTTTTCGGCTCAAAGGTAACTCTTTTTTAAGTTACGTTTTGACGTTTTAGTATTTTAGTATTTATAAGTATTTTACTACAGACACCCTATGGCTACACTGTCTAATACAAATTCTATGCAACTATATTCCATTAGTTTTAACAAACCGAGTGCTAGAATGGCGCGTTGCTTGACAGAAGCTTTAATAAAATATCAAACGGCCGAGGAGGCCAAAATCTTAAGCATAGCGGATGAATTGGATGAGCCTAGCAAATCACTAGTGCGCGAATTGTATGAACCACTTGTAAGTACAAAATCAAATGAGTCAATTTAGTGTGGACGAAAATCTCTACCATTTGTTAATTGCAGAAAATAACAAGCGAGGATTTGTCTCGCGAATACAGTGATTCCGATAAAAGGAAACTATGTTTACGCACTAAAGTTCGTGTTAATATGACTCTCTTCAACTGTGTGTGGGATGCAAAGCGACGCTTGGATAAAAAAGGACGCCTAGTCAACCGCTCGGAGCGTTTCATCAATGCGATGCTGGTGAAGGCGGTGGCCAAGAAAATGGTATTACCTTACACCGAAGAGGAGATAGAAAAGTGTAATTATATTAGACGTTGCCAACTGAAGAAGGAGAACAATCGTAGACTTAATCGCTGGAATTTGGAATCTACGCAAGAGAACGTGCTCGATTGCAGCCATCTGAGTTCATCTCTGTTGCCGGCGCAAGTAACCAATCAATCGCAGTCTAACAGCCAGCAACAATCAGTAGAATTGCAATTGATGAAATATCCAGCTAATTTGGATTCTCAAAACACTGAATCTACGCTAGGGATTTTAACAAATGGTCCGGAAATGTGGGTTATTGAAGAATCCCCAGCAGCGGAAAATATATCAGCTTCAGAGATCGTGGAGAGTTTAAGTATGCCAGATCTTGGACCAGACACAGATTGGGTCCACGCTGCTGCACAAATCAATACAGAATCCATGACCATTGGCACTCTGGAGTTTGATTTGCCAACTGATAGCCAACCCATAATCTCGAATTCTGAGAATTATGACAACTTCAATACCCAGGTTCCGGCCACGTCCACCCAAACTCAGCCTCAGCCTCAATCTCAATGTACCGAACCATTTCTGTAAATTAATTACAATAAGTTAACCAAATTTGTTGAAGTTTCCAAAAATCTTAAGAGATATTTATTATTGTGCGTTTTGAGTATAAAAATTTCCTTAAAACGTCATACATTATATAATTTACATATACATATATATTTATTTATTTCAATGCATTATCCTAGTTAAAATCGCGCGTGTTCTTAAATGTTCTGTATTCTATTTACCAATTGTTGTACAGTAAAAACTTATGCATAAATATATATAAATGTGTGTTACGAAATTAAAATTAATATCCTTGCAGTGGATTAATAGTTGTTCTTAGTTTTGGGCTATAAAAATTGTCAATTATTATTTTTACTTTATGCTTATGATATGAACATATTTTTGTTACAAAACATATATATTTACACTTACGATATATACAAAATTGTGTTGCCGGGTCTATTGGGAATTCGGGATAACCCAAAACGGAATTGCTTGCATGATTATCTCAGGCGCAGTGCAAGGATTTGTAATGGACTTCGGCATGCCGAAGGATAATATTCGTCAACGGAAGTATGTACAAAGATTTACATCAACACAACATAAATACAATTAAGCCTAATAGTCGTAATTGCTGGGTATCAACTGTACAGGTTGCAATAGATTTAGCAGCCCCGTTTCCGGGACCAGCTACTGTTATGGGAAGTGATCAAAGATGAACTGTTCCATGAACAGTGATTCCGTATGCTAGTTGGATGAGTTTTCGCCCAGCTCGCTCACAGAGATGTGCATCTTCTCCTCATCGCCGCTGTCCTCCTCGTCGTCCTCCTCCTCCTCCGTTAGTTCCTCATCGTCCTCTTCGGTCAATTCCTCATCTTCCATTTCATCGTCTTCACCAAAACTATCAGTGGACGCACCACCAACCACATCGTCACCGCCCAATGTGGGCAGCTGGACAATTGTGGCGCCGCCTGGCGCTGCCGTCACAGTTGAGCCCGCAACTGTTGCCGCCACACTGGAGGCGCCGCTGCCATTGGCCGGTGCACCGCTCGTCGGCAACTCAATGGTCACAATGCCGCTTACGGTATTAATACTTTTGGGTGCATTCATTTTCGGCTCCTGCTTGATGTTCAACTCGATGAGGTCAACACCGGAGCGCGACTTGAAGTGCGTCTTGATGTGCTTGGACAGGTGATCGCTGCGCATGAACTTCTTGTTGCACTCGCGGCACTGGAAACGCTTCTCGCCCGTGTGCGTGCGCCGGTGGCGCTGCAGTTCATCCGAGCGCGTAAAGCGCTTGCCACAAAATACCCAGGAGCAAACGAACGGACGTTCGCCCGTATGCCAGCGCAAATGGGCGCGCAGATGCGACGTCTTCCCGTAGACCTTGCTGCAGCCGGGTATGTGACAGATGTGTTGCCGCTTGCGATCCGAATGCTTCTCCCCGTCGGTGCAGTTGGGACAGGTACAGGCGACGCGCTTCAGCCGTGGCTTGATCTCCGGCACCATGCTCTCGCCCACATTGATGTTCACATTGACACTGGTCGCCGCCGTCCCAGACGATTGCAGTGCTTGCTTCATCAGCTTGGTACGCGCCGGCGTTGTCACTGCCACCACCTGACCGGCCGAGCTCATGGTTATTTGTGTGCTAGTGCTGGTGCTGCCAATGCTGGACATGGTCAGCTTCGGCGTGGTGCGTATTGTTGCTGGCGTCGCCTGTGGTGGCAAGGCAGTGATCTGTATGGAGGCTGGTATGCTTACGGCGGGCAGACAATTGCTATTGCTTCCATCAGAATGCTGCTGTTGCTGCTGCTGCTGCTGTTGTTGTTGCTGTGGCGACTGCGGCATTATGAATTTAATTTGTTGCTGCTGCGGCTGTTGTTGTTGCTGTTGCTGCTGTTGCTGCTGCTGCTGCACCGGCAGCTGTACAGTTGTGGGCGTTGCATTTGAAATGGTCGTAACACTGCAGGTGTCTGGCGGCTCCTGCTTAATGTTTGTAATCAATTGGGTGGGACTCTGTGGCTCCTGCTTGGGCAGCATGGTCAGCGCGGAAGTTGCCGCAGTTGTGCTCTGCATGTTCTGCGCCTGATTACCCATTGCCGTCGTCGTCTGCATGGGCATGGGCAATTGTGTGAGCACCTGTTGGAAATTGGCCGCCAGATTTGCTGGCAACTGATTCGCCTGTATGATCTGCACCTGCCCCAGGCCGGGTATATTCTGTATGGGCAATGCCTGCAAATTACCCGACTGCAGCTGCATTGCAGCGGCAGCTTGGCTGGCCCGCAGTTGCTGCAACTGTTGCAGCTGCTGTGCTGGTATAACTGTCAACTGTTGTCCCTGTGCATTCGTTATTGTTATCGGTTGATTCGCTGGCAATTGTCCGCCCGCCTCGTTGATGGCATTGAGCAGCTGTTGCTGTTGCTGTTGATGTTGTTGCTGCAGTGCAACTGCTGCTGCAGCCGCCTGTTGCTGTTGCGTTTGCTGCTGCTGTTGCAGCTGCTGCGCCTGTTGTTGCTGTTGCTGTTGCTGCTGCTGCTGCTGTTGTTGTTGTTGCTGCTGCTGCAGTTGAGCTTGTGGCTGAATGAATTGCTGATGCTGCTGTGGATTCTGTATGTGTATAATATTCGCATTCGGAGGCAACTGCGAATAGTTGAGCGCATTCAATGGGGCCAACTGTACCTGAATATGGCAAAAACAAATATTAAAAAATTAGCCTGATTATTATTACTGATCTAGTTGGACGCTCACCTGCTGTATTTGTCCATTGGGCGTGACAATCTGTGCAATTTGCGCAAACTGCGGTATGATTTGCATTTGAGCAGCCGCCTGTTGCATGGAGGCAGGCAACGCTTGAATGGATTGCGTGAGATTGGACAACGTGGGTTGGGTGGCTGCCGTTGCTGGCGCTGCTGCCGCCTGCACTGGCACATGAACAGTCTGGTAGATCGTCTGACCGTTGGCCGTTTGAACAGGTATCTGCACAGCAACGGTTTGCTGAAGCGTTGGTGCCGCCGGCGCTGGCTGTGGAAATTGTAGCAATTGTGGTGCAGAGCCAGGCGCCGCTGTGCGCAGTTGAATATTTTGCAGCGATTGACCATTCTCCAGTTTAATTGTCGTTGGGGCGGCGCCCAACAGGTTCGTTATGTTTCCTAGAAGCCCATTAGCGGCAGCAACGGACGCGGGTATTTGTAGATTGGTGCCGGGAAACGTGATGGTTTGTGGTGTTGCCGTTACAGATGACGCAGCGGTCGCCTGATTATGCTGTTGCTGCTGCGACTGTTGTTGCTGCTGCTGTTGCTGCTGAGCTTGAAGTGCGGGCGTTGCGGATTGTTGGGGCTGCTGCGGCTGTTGTTGTTGTTGCATCTGTTGCTGCAACTGCGGCTGCTGCTGCTGCTGCTGAACTATGTTTGCCAATGGTATTTGTATGTTGGTGCCGGGTATCGTAAACAGCTGTGTCTGGGTGGGATCGTGTGCTTGCAGCGCCTGCGGCGCCCGCACTATTTGACCATTGGGCGTTATAAACGCCTGCTGGCCATTAATGTTCACCGCCTGGGCCGTGGCCAGCTGTGCATTCAGATTGGGTATAAAGATGGCCTCCTGGCCGTCAATATTCACGGTTTGCATGCCCATCGGTTGAACGATTTGAAACATGTTTTGGGGCAGGCCAGACACTGTGGTTGCACCACCAGCCTGCTGCAGCTGTGCTGCTTGCATGAATTGCGACGGCATCTGATGGATATTTATTATCTGTTGCATTTGTGGTGCAGGTGTGCCAGTGGGCGCATTACCAACACCGACTGCACCCGCACTGCTGGCTACCTTTGTGGAGGCGGCGGGCGTGGCAGCGGCCGCTTGTCCATTGCTATTGTTATTGACCACGGTTGCGTTCGCGTTTTTATATTGCAGCATTATTGTTAATTGGCTGCTTTACGAATATACCTATATTTTTAACGTTTTGTGGCCTTTAGCTGCGGAGGCCAGCACAAGTGCATTGGCTATTAAAGTTGGATATGTCCATTTTTTCTTGCACGGGGTAGAATTTTTCAGACAAGTTCTTTACTTTACACACAATAAAATAAGGACACACACAGAAACACATGGGGACATTATTTACACTGCATTTTGTAAATTTTGCTTGGATTAGACGCTAATTATACAATAATTAAATTAATTTTATAATTTTTAATTTTGTTTTGACAAACATAAACGCGAAAGAGAGATGAACAGAAAATATCGTCGATTCTATCGATAGTTTTTGCGAATCGACAATTAGCTATCGGCTATAGCAAGTTTTGAATAATTATAATTAGTTTTTCAAATTTTACTTTTACAGGAATGATATCATTTAATTAAGTCTTCATTTGTTTTTCTCAAACTGCTAGTTTTTTTTCCGCTAGGTTAAATTTGTTGCATTTATATATATTGCATATATTGCAGTTTCCATATCGTTGTTTAGAATTGCCCGTCTCTAGTAGCCAACTGTAAAATTATCGATACACATTAGCTTCTTATCGTTAGCAATGCATCTCTGCAATTACATACACCAAGCATACCGATAAGCCATAAAGAGTGGCGATATGGGCAAAGACGACAGCTAAATTAATAGTTTTTAATATCATAGCGTACACAACATGGAGGTGGATCAGCTTACTTTGGCCGATGTGGTCTTCGTGATAGAAAACAGTGCTATTAATGGAGCCTACTTGAACGAACTGAAAACAAACTACATTTTGCCCACACTGGAACACTTTACGCAGGGCTCCATTGATGAACGCGAATTCCTAATTGCCGAACGCTATGCGACGCTCTACGGCATTGTCACATATCGCACCGCCTCGAATCTCCTGGAGCCAGTGTGCACCACATACGGCCCATTTGTACAGCCCCAGAAAGTGATTGAGACAATTGAACGTCTGCCGCTGGTCGGTGGCGGCATGGAATCGCATGCCCACATGGCCGAGGGATTTGCTGCTGCCCATGGATGTTTCGACGATATCAGCGAACAGCGCCACATTATGGAGCAGGGCAATATACAGCGTCACTGCATATTGATATGCAACAGTCCGCCGTACCAGATGTCCGTCAATGAATCTTGGAAGTACAAGGGAAAATCGTGTGAACAACTGGCGGCCCTATTCAATGAGCGTAAAATCAATTTATCAATCATTGCACCGCGCAAAATGCCAGTGCTGTTCAAACTGTTCATAAAGGCCGACGGCGACCAGCCCATAACGACCAAAAACTATGCAAAGAACATTCGCCACTTGGTGCTACTCAAGGGTTACAGCCTAAAGGAGCGAGCGCCCAGTCCCAACAGCATGTCCGTGGGCGGCTCGGCGGCAGCTCAACATCAAATGGGCGCTCCACAGGCACAGCAAACAGCTGTGCAGGTGATGAACAATAATCCGAATGGCCAACAGCCAGGTCAGGTGCTGAACATGCCAATGGACACAACGCCTGCACAGCAGCAGCAACCGGGCAGTGGGCCACAGCAGCAGCAAGTGATGAACATGAATGCGATGCAGCAGCAACAGCAACAACAACAATCCCAACAGCAGCCTGGTGTCATGACTCCACAGCAGCAGCAGCAACTGTTGCAACAACAGCAGCAGCAACAGCAACAGCAACAACAATTTGTTCCCAATCAAATGCAAAATGCAAACTTTCAGCCAAACGTTGTACCAGGTCAGAATCGCTGGTTGTATCCCAATCAGCCCGGCCAGCGTCCTGCCTTCATGCAAACCCCGGGCAACAATATGCCGTTACAGCAAACTCAGAATCCCAATTCGGCATTGATTTCTCGTATAAATGCGCCACCTAATCAAACTGTCAACTCGCTGCAGCAGCAGCAGCTGCAACAGCAACAACAGCAGCAGCAACAACAGCGATTGCAAATGATAAACCATCAGCAATTTAATCAGCTGCAGCAGCAACTGGCGCAGCAACAACAACAGCAGCAGCAGCAGCAACAACAGCAGCAGCAGCAGCAGCAACAACAACAACAGCAGCAGCAACAGCATCCACAACAGCAGGTGAATCCCAATGCCAACACCAATATGTTGCCAACTGTTAGTAGTGCTCCTAATGTGCCAGCACTGCAGCAGCAGTCTGCGCCACAACAGCAGCAGCAGACACAGCAACAGCAACTGCAACAGCAGCAACAACAGCAGCAACAACAACAGCAGCAGCAACAACAGCAACAGCAGCAGCAACAACAACAGCAGCAGCAGCAACAACAGCAGCAACAGCCACAAGAGCAATCATCGTTACGTGAAAAAATCTGGACCGGCGTTCTCGAATGGGCAGAGAAGGCCAAAAACGATCAGCAAAAGATTCCTCATTCGCTGCAGTGCACTGTTTGCACTAACATCAAGGATGGCGAGCCTGAGATCAAAGCGGACAATTGGCCGCCCAAGCTATTGATGCAGCTAATGCCGAAGCATCTCGTGGGCAACATTGGCGGTCAGTTTCTCAAGGACTCCAAAATGGTGGTATTTCGCCCAGCGCCAGGCGAGGCTCTCGATTCATTGGCCAAAATGATGACCTCCGGCTATGCTGGCTGCGTTCACTTTTCGGCGCTGCCCAATACGCCCGCCTGCGACATCAAAGTGCTCATCCTGCTATATACGGCCGACCGCAATGCGTTCCTTGGCTTCATACCTAACAATCAGACCATGTTTGTGGAGCGCCTGCGCAAGGTGATACAGCAGAAGCAGTCTCACGGTAATATGCAGCAGCAGCAACAAATGCCGCCGCAACAGCAAATGCAGCAATTGATGCAGCAGCAGGGCAAATCGCCCATGGAACTGCAACAGCAGCAACAACAGCAACAGCAGCAGCAGCAACAAATGCAGCAGGACAATTCGCAGCAGCAACAACCACATTACAATCAATATGCACAGCTCAATATGCAAATGGGCGGCGCGCCTGGGGGCAATGGAGGTGGCGGCATGCCCATGCAGCCCCAGATGCAAATGAACATGATGCAGCAGCAGCAACAGCAGCAGCAGCGCATGCCATTGGGTGTGCCTGTGGCGAATCCCAACCTACAACAGCAACTGCAACAGGTGCCGCAACAGCAACAGCAGCGCATGGTACGTCCCATGCTGGGCAACAACAATCCGGGACTACGGCAGCTGCTGCAGCATCAAACGCCCGGAAATCAGTTTCGTCCCCAAATGGGCGGACAGCCAAATCAGATGGGCGCCGGTGGGCCCATGGTGGGCAATCGCAACTTTGACGATGGCAACTATGATTTTATGTAAAATTTTAGTATGTTTTAGTATATATTGATAGATATACATTGTCGTTCAGTATCAGTATCAGTCTACCCCTTCCCCTCAACAAAACTTGTTTGTATATTGTCAAGTCTGTCTCTCTCTCTCCCTTTGGAAATCTTCTCTCTAAAGACATTTTGTAATCATAGGTTCACATCGACGCATATATATATATATCTATTTAATATAAATGATTTTATTTTAGTACATGCCCATTCAAATACAACTGTATTAAATGCGTCTAAAGAAAATTGGTTTAATATTCTAAATAGATGAGGCATATTCGGATGGGAATTTGAATATGTGCTTGCCGGTGGATCGCACCGATGGCAGTAGCCCGGCATTGGGTATTATGTTCCAGGACAGCGACAGAGTAACATTCTTGTTATCCTTCAGACCGTTGCCATCGTCCCAGAAGTAATATTTGGTGTTCATGTTCTTGAAGTCAAGCACTGCATTGTCGCCACGAAGAATGATTTTGTCCCATAGCACGACCTGATTGAGTTGATTCGTTGCTGTTTCGTATTCGGCCGTCAAATACAAAAACAATTGCTTCACATTCCAATTAAATATATTTGTTAGATTCGTCTCCAAATCGAACGTGACATATCCCAGATCGTGCTTCTGCCTAGATGCACCGTAATCGGGTACGTTTTTCACTAGCACCCGAACCGTTTTTATATTCGCATCGGTTCTATAATCCAGAAAAACGGTTGATATAAAGCAGCAGAACGTTAAGCCGGCTAAAACGCTTAAAGAATAAGCAACCGTTGCATTTCCTCTAGTTAAAACCGTATGCATTTTGTTAAATTTGTTCAAGCAACGCAAGTGGACACGTAGTTCGCGTATGGAAAAGTATATATGTACGTGTAAGCATCGTTCATCTATCGCCGGGACTAGCGATTACAATCGATAACATGAAACAATTGAGCAGCGTAACTTGAAAATAGTGATGGTTAAATAATATTTTTTTTTAAGGATAAGCTTGAAAACGAACGATAAAGAATTGTTTTCTTTCTCATTTACCTGGGTTCATTATATTTCGACAACTTCGATAAGTGGCTAAAGCCATTTATTTATAAGAAATATAAGAGAAGTATGTTATTTATATTGAATACATCTAATATTACAGAAACATAAAAATATTATTTTATAGAATTGTAAAAAACAAAACATAAATCAAATTATTTACAAACAAATATGTATCATTTTATAAATGGTAGTATATTTTTAAAATAGTTATTTTAATCGTTTTTGAGAATTGTATGTTTAATTTATTTACAATTTTAAAAACTAAACTCAAAGTTATTATCCTACAGTTATCCTAAAAAACGCAGATAAACCATTCCCCTTACGTTACGTATTACGTAGCGTAAGCAATAGGAGCCGACTGATTCATCTCTTACGTTGCCTACTAGTTCAATTCAATATCCGGGAATAATATGGCGATCCGAAACTGTGAATGACAGACTGTGAATTTTATAGTTGCTGAAAATTTTATTTATTGGCCGAAAATTTACAACGGTAATACGCGAGTCTATTGTAAAATTATTGGATAACATATGCCCTATTGCTGTGCATGTTTTCATGTTCAAACGCAGTGTTAAATTAGTGATAAAGTGCATCGGAATAGCAGCGAAGAAAAATTTTCCCTTAGTTGCTTAATTTGCCTTCGTCGTCGTCCGCCTGCTATTCGACTTTGGCGTGCGTGTGATTGTGGTTTCGCTCAACTCAGTAGCGTCCTCTCGCTTGTGCACACACTGTGAGTGTCGCTGACTGGCTGGTTGGGCATTGTTATCTCGCTTTGGCGCGACATTCGCTCGGTTTCGTTCGCTGTAAAATGTGTAAAGTGATTTTTTGTCTGCGCTCGTTTGGGGCGAAGTCGAAAATGGTTGAAAAAGTTTTATAAATAATATATTGCAATTCAATATATACATAAATAGTAAATAATTTAAAATGCAGCACGTATCTTGCATTTATTTTGTGTACATGCCACGATTATATAAAGCAGAAAACCACGCTGTGTCAGCATCTAATCTGCCAATTGCGCATCGATTGGCCAACCACAAGGATAATCTTATATATTTTATAGATATATTTTGAAATAATTTGTGCTTTGCCTCGACTATCTACGCGTTTCATATTTTTTTTTTTTATTATGTTACCATCGTGAATTAAGCAAACGGAAAATTAAATGAGTGTATGTATGTATGTATGCATGAGCATATACTACATATGTACAACGGCGAACGAATGAGTGTGCAATGCTGAAGAAGTGAAAGAATGCGCAGCGTTGCCATACGGTCTCGATCTCCCTATGCATGTGCATGAGAGTGTGTGCGAATGTGTGTATGAATGTGAATGTGCTTGTGTGTGTGCCTTTATTCACATATATGTATATATATATATGTCTAATCTACCTCAATTCCTTAACAAAATCGATAAAAACGCAGCACGCTTTGTATAAGAATATTTAAAAATTACACGAAATTGTGTTTGGCGTTTTTGTCAATGGCAAAAAGTAAAAAAAAAAAAAAATTGAAAAACCTGAAAATGTCAAATTCGTTGAAGTAATTTATTATTTAATATTTTGTTAAAATTCGTATTTGTACACGACAAGCACGCGTGAATTGATTTCAAAGGAAGCCCAATCGAGACTAAAATGAATAATGATGCGAAAAATCATGATGGCGATGACTTGAACTTGAATTTAAATAGCGTGCGTCCTGCGTATTTAAACAAAAACAAAGCAAAGACAACTGCAAAACCAACAGCAGCAACAGCAACAACATCAAGTGCAGTAACAACAACAGTAACAGTAACAAACCAAGTTAAAGCTAACAGCGCTGCATCTGCACAACGAATCGCAGCAGCGAAGAATAACAGCAACAACAACAACAACGTTAGACAGGTGAATTGTACCGGTCCGCGAAACGCAGCCGCCCGAACCTCTATAGCGGCTGCGCTCATTGCTAACAACATCAAGAACACGAACACCAACGCCAACAATAACAACAACAGCAGTAGCAGCAACAATAGCAAGAAGAAGCATGAAGCGGCGTCTGTTGTTGCCAAGGATCTGACTAAGGCTACAACTGCAGCGACTGCAGCTGAGCTGACCAAACTGAAGAGCAGCAACAACAACAGCAACCCTAGTGTCAGGTTAAAAGTGAACAGCAACAAAAGCAGCGCGTTAGCCACAGCCACTGCCACTGCCAACAATACTAACAACAACAATAACACCAGCAAAATGTCTAAAACGGCTGCCAGCAAAACAAACGCGCAAAGCGATGCGGCTGCAGCTGCGGCTGCATTTGTTACAGCTGGCACCACAACCACAGCTACAGCCACGCCCACAGCCACGCCTATGCCCGCCACAACAGCAACAATAGCAACCACAACAACAATAACAACAGCAACAAGTGAAACGGCAACAATAAATGCGCCCATAGCAGCCGCTGTCGCTGCAAAATTCCGAGCGGCCATCGCCTCTGCGCCCGCTCCAGCTCCCGCGCCCGCTCCTACGCCCAGCAGCTCCAAGAAGACGCGCGCTGCATATGCGGCGATCAAGCGGCAGGTAGTCATGCAGCAGCAACAACAACAGCAGCAAACGCCTTCGTCTGGAGCACCAGGCTCAGCCGCTAGCAGCAAGGACTCTGCGCATTTGAAATTTGCAGCGACGACGTTGCTGATGGGCGCAGCTGCCGCTGCGGCGGATAGCAATGCCGGCGCTGGCGCTGCTGTGGGACTTGGCCTGACGCCGCAGACGAGCAGCTCGAAATCTACAGCTGTGGCTGTGCTCAAAAAACTGAAGGATGTAGGCGCCATATCGAATGCCGCTGCCGCTGCTGCCGCCGCAGCAGCCGCTGCGAATCGAACGGCTGCCGCCGCCGCCTCTTCGTCCGCATCGTCTAACTCCTCGCCACTGTCGTCGTCGGTGGGCATTGTGAATGCATTCTCCTCAGCCTTGCAGAACATCATCACAACGGATACGGATACGGATACCGAGTTCTATCCCCAGCCTGTCACCACAGATCTTTCCGAATCCGAGGAGGAGTCTGTCTCAGAGGTGAGTCTGTGTGAAGAATCACAAAAATATTTTATATCCAGCTAATAGCTGATCTCAATTATTTATTATTAATTGATACGTGTAAATATTTGAAATCGTTGCTATTTTGATTTTAAGATGAAGGTTGTTCAGTTAGTAGTTCAAGCCAGTAGCAAATTTAAAGAGCTCAAAATCAATCACAGAACAGGTGATTTAGAGCGAAACTATTCTTATCCGTTTTAAAATGTTAAAAAATCAAAATTTAATATATTTTAGTATAGTTTTCTCTTAAATTTAATCAAGACAAATATATTATTAGCTAGGGCGAATAGAACACGTCATTATTTTACAGTTCATCATATTCATTTGTGATAAGATTAGATTCATATATACGAGCTACTTTGTATTTACTATTAAATTAAACAAATTACTTTGGGAGTGAAGTTGGGATATTATATTGTGGTAGATTAAGGAATATACAAATTTGACATTAGTTAGAATATTGTTTATTTTCGTATATTTTACATTAATAAGGATACATTTTCTTCTTCTTGTCCTGCTACCTGTCTACCCAGACATATATTGCCTTATTTGATATATTATCATATAACACGTTCTAATGATTTCCTATAGATTTTATCTAAGCAGATTCTCGCATATATACACAACTACAACCTTTTCGAATTAAATTGATAAATCCGCCTTCCGATCTCTCACTCTCTCTCTTTCTCTCTTTGTTAATGCTGTAAAACCCGTTTCAAGTAACAATTCGTTATGACTCGATTTTAGACGTTTTTCTTCACTGTGCGGTGCTTTGTGAATTATATTCGTTTATTCGTATTTTGTGTAAATACATGCATACAAAAATCAGCTGTGCAGCTGCCTGGTTTGCATTTATGTATGTGTGTGTATGTATTTCTTTGTCTGGCCTTTTGTGGATATAGCACAGCGTGTACATGCACCGATACATATGCATATATAAATGAAATTGTTGCCCACTTAGCCCGAAAGGTCATTAGCCAATTCTTTAGGATTTAAAAATGAATCGCGAAGTATTTATACCGTTTTTATAAAAATAATTCATATAAATATATTTCACTATCTCGCAGTTGTTTATTAATGAATTACATTCAGTTTGGTTGTTGTTTGTTATTCCGTTTCGTGTTGGGCTCCCCGTTGCTGTTGCAGGTTAATTTGACAGCGTTTAAATAGTCTGGCAACACCAAGCGACTGCTGCTTTTGTTGTTTTTGGCGAGTGAAATCGTGTGTGAAGAGCAATGGTGCAAAACTGCAAAAAAAATATATACAAATAAATAAACAAGAAAAAAAAAATTCAGCCATGCAAAACATTTTAATATAAATAAATAATATAAGTTTAAGAGTTATGCTTAAAAATTACAATCTCCATTAAAAAAATGTTTGAGAAAGGTCAATATATAATTTGTAGGTGCAAAATAAATAACTATTTATAATTTCCGCAAAAAAAAAAATGCACAGACGATTCACACGTTATACATACATATCTACATACAAACACACGCACTCCAACGCCCGAAACAAGCAGAGAAAAACGCACGAGAAACAAAAAAAAAAAAAAAAAAAAGCATGTCGTGGCAGAGGCGGCGATTGAACTCGTTTAGGTTCTCTTTATATACATACATATATTCTCTAAATACTTTTACGTGTGTTATTTATTTGTATGTAATTAATACCGTAGTATTCGATCATTAAAGGTTACGTTCAATAATTATTATCATTTGAGCATACGTATACTATTTAGGTATTTATGTATGTAGGTTCGATTCATAATTAAGGCATAATTTCCCCTAAATTTTGCACGTTTATTCAATATACATAAGTATATTTACAAATACTTAGTATATAATATCAATATATATACATACATATACATATATGCTATCACAGTGCACTGAATGGAAATGACTCATGCGATTTTTAAAATTCCAAAGAAACCGTTTCTTTGCCTCTCTCCTTTGACTTGCAAATTTGTAATAAAAAACCAGCAAGCTGGCCACCATACGCATACGCACACACACACAGCCCAATACAAGTATTTAATTTTGCATGTGTTTGACGTTTAAACGAAATAAAATGGAAATGGTAATGAATGATAGCAAAAAGCACACTGGCAATAATAATTTCTTGGTTTTGTTTTTTGTTTTCCTTATTATTTGTGCTGCCACTGCCACATCGGTATCTGGCAACTCTGGCTGTAAGAAGATTCGCCGCAAATTTTCAAACTAATTTCTACACATGCATACATATGTGTGTATAAAGAAGAGATAGGAAAAGGAAATCGAAACTTCTATTGAACAAACCTTGAGTGTGTGTGCTAGGGTAAATTAAAATTCAGTCTAATAGTACGCTTTGTAAATATAATCATATTTCCAGATCTTTGACAATTAAAATAACTCAAAAAATTCTTGTTCTAATTGCATTTAATATCTGACAACTACTCATATCACCCAAGAATGGTTCAATCGTCATTTTTTGATAATATAATGCGTCGTGCTTCAGTTAAAGATTTGGTACGGCGTGCAATAACCACCATGGACTTTGTGTTCCAGTCCTTTATTCAAGTAATATCAATATTTGTGTTTCGTTGCGTTCAACCTAAACAAATATCAAAACGCCAAGCGTCAATGCAATATTGTGCTGGTTATTAATTAACAATATACATGCATTTTCATTCGCTTCAGTTATTTTTATTATTTATGTACGTCTCTTACGTTTCTCTTTATTTGTAGATCCTATTGGCATTCTTGTGTTTAAGGCCAGATCTCCTGGTAAGTTTCGCGTTATAAGTGCCTCTAAAAACAACCATAATCGAAGCGCAGCAAATCTAGTTAGCAATTTATTGTTCGATAACTGCAAATTTCGATAATTAGCCATACTTACCCCAAACTAAACCAAATCAATCAAATTTAACTTACTGATTTGAAGGCGTTGAGCCAAAATTGGTTGGAAATAATTATTCGGCCAACACAATTTACAATTTACGAACTACATTTATATTTTTGGCTTTAAGGCTAACCGCAAATTTATTTAACCCAAAAGTAAAAAGTGGGTTAATGTTAAAAATAATAATAGTAATAGTAATAATAATACCATCAATAATACTACTACTATCACCACTTCGATTCTGTAACAACACATAAAGCAACATATTGCTGGCCTTAGACAACAAGAATGTGCTCTTTAAGTGCTCCACTGAATAGTTCTGCCTTTATTACTTCCAGCAAGTTCCAGCAACCTTCTTTACTCACCTTTTAACTGATGAGCACGAATATATATATTTAATCCGAATGGAACAAACAAATAATACAAATGCTACGTTTATGTTTTCAGGATGATATAGCCGAGTCTGATCACGATAGCTGTCCTCATGAGGAGGGCGAAGCGCGAGAAGACGATGATGAGACGGAAGAGGAATCTGAGGATTCAGATGAGTCTGAAGGTGATGACGAGGAAGAAGATGAAGAGATAGGTAAGCATATCAAAAAAAATCCATATGAATTGAAAGTCAATGTAATATTTTTGTCTAATTAACAGACGTACTGCAAGATAACGATGCCGACGATGAGGACATCGACGAAGAGGATGATGAGGAGGATGCGCCAGAGGTTAAGAACTTCTTGCTTGAGCCCAACAACAAGCGGTCGAGCAATCTCACGGCCCTACTGGAGGCAGCCGCTAACGAGAAGGCCCCCGTTCTCCGGCACGCTACGCATGCGATCGACGAGACCAAGCAGGCGCTAACAAAAATGCGCTGTGCCAATAGTCCACGCGACAAGAAGTGAGTAACATCAATAAAAGCCATAGATTAGCAGCCATCCCATGTGGGGATGTGTGCGCATACGTTTCCTAAATTGGTGTGTAACTTTCAACTGAAATTTACAGTAGTGCTTTCTCGCGCAGCCTTGTCAACGCCTGCGCGGACAATGATGTCAACACTGTGAAACGGTTGCTGTGCAAAGGTAACTTGAACGAAGCAACTGCGTCCACGGATGAAGGCGAGTCGTTGTTGTCGATGGCTTGCTCGGCAGGATACTATGAGCTAGCACAGGTATGTATTAAATATGATAACAAGTGATATATGTAAGAAAATACAGAAAGATCCTATATAAACATAAACTGCCTTGCATTATTCCAAGAATCATAAGCTTTTGAAATTAATATAAAATCGGTTAGTTAAAGATCTTCCTGATCACGCTGTGTGGCAATATCATTGCTATTGTGTTAGTGGCAACATCATATTCAACAGATTTGTAATTTTATGTCGTCAAACTATCGATAACTCGATAAGGTACTAGAAACAGCTGCGCCATAAAAAAAAAACTAAGAGTCAGTAGAATTATTTTAGTATCAAGAAGAGCGCGAATTATGGTTGAACTTGAATTTTGTTTAAAGGCATTTAAGCGTTGTCAATAATCTAAACAACTGGAAATCTTCTTCAAAATAGGTTCTGCTAGCTATGTCAGCTGCCCAAGTCGAGGACAAAGGACAAAAAGACTCTACACCACTAATGGAGGCTGCTTCTGCCGGACACTTAGATATTGTTAAGCTGCTGCTTAGCCACAATGCCGATGTAAATGCGCACTGTGCAACTGGTAATACACCGCTAATGTTTGCGTGTGCTGGTGGCCAGGTGGAAGTTGTGAAAGTACTGCTCAAACATGGCGCTAACGTTGAGGAGCAAAACGAAAATGGACATACGCCGTTGATGGAGGCTGCCTCTGCGGGTCACGTCGAAGTAGCTAAGGTAATTATTTTGGTACATTCGATTTATGTTTATTATTTTTAAAATACATGTTGAAAATAGCAAGTGATTAGAATCCGAGATTTGATTATTTTGTGGGCCAATTTCGAAAATCGAGTTACTGATTTTGAAATTTTGAAACGCAAATATAATGATTTAGTTTGATCTTATCTGATGCATGAATTGTTATCATTGTACTTGTATGCGTATTATTTATACAACGACTAATTTAAAATAATTATATTGCAGGTACTGCTTGAACATGGTGCCGGCATTAACACACACTCGAATGAGTTTAAGGAAAGTGCTCTCACACTAGCATGCTATAAGGGTCATCTAGATATGGTACGCTTTCTGTTACAAGCTGGCGCAGATCAGGAGCATAAAACCGATGAGATGCACACGGCACTAATGGAGGCTTCAATGGATGGACACGTAGAGGTGGCGCGCTTGTTGTTAGACTCTGGAGCGCAAGTTAACATGCCAACTGATTCATTTGAGTCTCCGCTTACGCTGGCTGCCTGTGGTGGTCATGTGGAGCTTGCAACGCTGTTAATTGAGCGCGGTGCCAACATTGAGGAAGTCAACGATGAGGGCTACACACCTCTGATGGAGGCGGCACGCGAAGGACATGAGGAAATGGTGGCTCTGCTGCTTGCCAAGGGAGCCAATATTAATGCCACCACTGAGGAAACCCAGGAAACGGCTCTTACACTTGCCTGTTGTGGTGGTTTTAGTGAAGTGGCCGCTTTCCTAATAAACGGAGGCGCTAATTTAGAGCTCGGCGCCTCCACGCCCCTCATGGAAGCCGCACAGGAAGGTCACACCGATTTGGTGCGATTCCTGCTGCAGAACAAGGCAAACGTTCATGCGGAGACGCAAACCGGAGATACAGCACTAACTCATGCCTGCGAGAACGGGCATACGGATGCTGCCGGTGTGCTCTTGTCGTATGGTGCCGAACTGGAGCACGAGTCGGAAGGCGGGCGAACCCCGCTTATGAAGGCTTGTCGTGCCGGTCATTTGTGCACCGTAAAATTCCTTATTCAAAAAGGCGCCAATGTAAACAAGCAGACGACCAGCAATGATCACACTCCGCTTTCGCTGGCGTGTGCTGGTGGGCATCAGTCAGTGGTTGAATTGCTGCTCAAAAACGGTGCTGATCCCTTTCACAAGCTCAAGGATAACAGCACTATGCTGATCGAGGCCTCTAAGGGTGGTCACACACGTGTTGTGGAGCTGCTCTTTCGCTACCCCCATATTTCACCCACAGAACTGTCTCCCGGCACAAGCGCGCAGTCAGTTAATCACATGCGTCAGCAAAAGTTGCTGCAGCAGCAGATACAGCACCAGATGCAGATGCAACAGTTGAATGCCCCTCCTGGCCTGCACGAGGTGTCCGAGGCAGCACGTGCCAACAACCAGCAACTGTTATATCAGCAGCAATTCACCGGAAATGCCCCTAGCAATATTGTGGCCCTGGGAACTGGTGATTTTCTGGATGCCGGTGAGCTTCAGCTGACGGCGGCCTCTGCTGCTAGCATTACCGACGCGTCAGCGACAGAGGAATACGTCTCTACAATGGGTGGCGCCGGTGGCGGTGGCATTGATTTGACCACGCTGAGCGCACAACAGCAGGAAGGCCTTATTGCCAAATCACGGCTGTTTCACTTGCAGCCGGGATTCGAGCAACATCAGCAAACGACACTGCCGCCAACTGGTGCCCAGCTAGTGCCCTGCAAGCACTATGACATGGACCACATCAACTCCCTAACACCTCCACAAAAGGCTCCACCAGCGCCACCTGTTCTCTTGCACACCGTTTGCCAGCAACCCGTACCGCAGCAGCAACAACAACAGCAACCAAAGCTCAAGGGACTTGGGTCGCGCAAGAATCGTCAGCAGGTCTTATGCGAGAAAACAACTGACTCGCCACTGGAGGGAATTGATTTGCCACTGGAACAGATTTCTCAGCAAATACGCTCACAACCGCTGGGCGAAGACGAGACGCAGCAGCACGATCAGATATTAGTCTGTTCTGCAGATGAATCGCGTTTGCAGAGAAGGCGGGGCTTTGATACGCCCGGCGATGGTAACGATGGCAGCGATGCAACATTGGAAACAAGTCAAAAAGGTAAAGGTAAACGGACCTATGCCACAAATACCATATGCTTAACAATCTATTTCACTTTTAGTTGCCGCAGCCAGTGATAGCACTCAGAATACACTCAATGCGAGCGAAAATGGCTCTCAAATTCCAGCGGTAAGAACGAGATAATTTATAGTATAATTGTGTTCATTATTAATGTATGCAATGAATTTATTCGACCAGCTCAATACCAGTGGCTCTGGCGCCATTACCCACTCCTCGGAAGTGCTGCAGAGCACCGCAATTAGCGATCGACCCAAGGTCAAAGCCAGCAATAAGAACAATCGTAAGCAGGCGGCCACATTAGCAGCGCGTGCATCTACAGCAACTGGACAGCCGGGCCAGAATCAAATGGTCTCCTTCTTCAACAATTTGGTAAGCATTAGTACAAATATTTAATTAGTCTATATCATGTCAACCGAAGCACAACAAAAACAAAAGCAAATTGATCGTTTTTGAAAATTGATTGTGGTTTAGTTTATTTTTTGTTTTCATACAAATTACATGTTGCTTAGAAACTTACACTTACCCAATGAACTCTTTTTACAAATAATAGCAATTGCAACAGCAAAAGGAACTTCAATTGCAACAACAAATGCAGCAGACGCAGTTAAAATTCCAGCAACATCTGCAGTTGCATCATCATCAGCAGCGTGCCGCGTCTCTTGTGGACTACTCAAATTCTCCGGCCTCACCGATGGCTTCCCCAACCGGATGTGGCGGCAACAGCTTTGCCGAACAGCAACCGCCCATGGAAGGTGCCAGCAGTGAAGTGCTGCATCAAAAGTCTGCAATGGAGGACTTTCGAGGTCTGCTTGAAACGGCGGTTAATGAGTCAATGAACGCTCATTCCTTGGTCCGGTTCAATGACAAGCTGGCCAGTGCTTCGCAGTTAAAGTTCTTCAAAGAGGGCTGGCAGATGCACAATTTTTTTGGCGAACAGCCCAAGTCACCCACTGAAACGCCGCCCGAAATGGAGGAGACGATCATGTCGCCAAATATGGAGCGGGTTGAGAACCGGGCTGAAATGAAGAATCTGGCAACACTCTGCTCCGCAGCAGCCATGGCCGCCCAGGTAACAGCGACAAATAAGGAACTCGATGAAATTGTCACCGACATCGAAAGTGAGGAAGGCGAGGCTGACGGCGAAGAAAATACCTTGCCACCAGAACCTATTGAGCTGACGGATACTATAATAGAGGAGGAGGTCGTAGATGATGACGATGATGATGATGAAGATGATCCGGACACCCAGAGCGGCGAAATTGATAAGCTGAACTACGATGATGATGATGCGGATGCTGAAGTTGACTACATAGACGAAGATGATGGCAACGATGATGACGACGGAGGCGATGACGATGACGAAGACGATGATGAGTTCTTTTTGGATGTCAATGTTGCCGTCGGCGATCAGAACGATAGCAACTCGAAAAGTGGGGCAGCTCTGCGACCAAAATTACGCAAAATGTCAACAAGACTGGAGAACTTATCATTATGCGATTTTCGTCAGGATTTGCCCAATTCTGAGCTAATACATATGCTTCCCCTTAAGGCAACGGCCGTTAACAATGCTGCTCTGAACAGTCTCCTCCAGCAACAGCTGGCAGCAGCAGTGCATGCCAAGGCTCATAGCCAACAACAGCAGAACGCTGAGCAGTGTGGTAAGTGCTACCAAATAATTTTATACAACAATTGTGTAACGAATCTGAATTGAATTAATGACAACAGTTGATGGAACACCTGCGGCTGCAGCAGGGGAGCTTTACGCTGGCCTCGAGCATTTTGCCAGCGATGGAGCCGATGGAGGACAATATGAAATAACTGGTGAAATGGAGGACATATTCCTGGTAATGAGACATTTTATATCCTGTGTTTGCAAATGTGATGACTAAATCTGCTTTCAACTTGGTATTTTGTAGGAACTGGCCAGCAATCTGCAATGTCCAGAACTCGCAGAGTTCAGCCTTAATCAGATGTGCAAGGGCAGATTCTCCGGCCATTGGTCTCAGTCGTCTGGCAAGTGGAGTGGACAGGAGCAGCTATTGGCAGCAGCAGCCGCTGCAGCGGATGCGCAACAGCAGCGTCAGGCGAATCTCGTTCTTCTGGACTATCCTATCCAGGCGCAGCAAGCACTGCAACAGCGTTTGCTTGACGCTGATGATATGCAGAATATGCAGGTAAGGCTGCATGATTAGCGATGATTAACTGTTGAAATTAATATGTGGATTATGTTTAATTCTCGACAGCACCAACAGACATCAGTTGCATTACTACCGTTCTCTGCAGATAGTGCGGCAGCTGGTGTTGCCACACAGCCGCAGCAGCAGCAGCAGATTCACTCAACACTGCCCAATAATGCCGAGTTTCAGCTGCAGCATCAACAGCAGCAAGTTACATTGGAAGGGGATCCAGAGTTAAAGCAGCAGTTGCAACAGCTGCAACAGCAACACTCGAGTGCACGTATTATTAAAGCCGTTGCAGCGGCAACCGGCCAACAGCAACAGCAACTCCAGCAACCTTCTGCCAACTTCGTCTATAATGTGGAGAGCGGGGACAAAAACGCACCGCCAGTTCAGTTCTTGTTCCAACTGCCGCCGGCCATGACACAACAACCGCAGCAGCAACAACAGCAGCAGCAGCAACAACAACAACAGCAGCAGCAACAACAACAGCAACAGCAACAACAGCAACAGCAGCCGCCGATATCTGATCAACCAACAGATCTTCAGCTGCATCAACAACAGTTACTGCAATGTGAGCAAAAGCAACAGCATATGTTCCAGCAACGCGCCGAGCGACTAATCCAGCAGCAACAACAGCGACCGCCCACACAAACCGAATTGGAGCAGGTGGCGCAAGAGTTGCTGCTGCAGCAGCGGCAATCACCTGCCGTCGGTTCAGTTGTTGGAGTCCAGGCGATGCCCATATCACAGAGCCTAAAGCAGAAGCACTTAAATCTGCAAGAGCAGCTCTTGATGCATCCACCACCACAAATGCAGGCACCCACATGTGTGCAGCACCAGGTAAGTGTCCGTAAACTAGAATCACTTGATCCAATATAATAAATTTATTCGTTCGAATTTACAGGTGTCCACACAGACTCATGCAGGCTCCGTTGTTGTGCCCCAGCAATTCACTCAGTTTGCACTTCAACAACAGCAACAACAACAGCAGCAAACCCCACAACAGCAACAGCAGCAAAATGAGCTATCAATTTGGCCAATGTCTACGCCTAATGCACCGGCAGTGGGTGCAGCAACTGGTGCAACCAAATCAATGCCCGGGGGCATTGCCAAGAAGGCAATTGACAAGCAATCTCGAAAGGATCGACGCTGTTCTGGATTTCGTCAAACACCAGCTGGTAGTCAAGGTAAATATAATATGGGGCTAACCACCGCCAACACACTCTGTTAATTGTATAATATTCTCTTGAACAGTCAACACCAATCAACATCAGCAGCCGGTGACAACAGCAACGGCGGCGGCAGCAGCTGCAGCAGCAGCAGCGGCGGCAGCCCAGCAACAGGCTCAACTACAAAATCAACTGGCTGTTGCTGCCGCTGCAGCCGTTGATAAAACAATTGAGATTGACTCGGAAACGGAGTCCAATCATGATACGGCTTTAACGCTGGCTTGCGCTGGTGGACACGAGGAGTTGGTTGAGCTATTGATCAGTCGAGGTGCGAATATCGAGCATCGCGACAAGAAGGGTTTCACACCTCTGATATTGGCCGCCACCGCGGGCCACGAGAAGGTCGTGGAAACTCTCCTCAAGAATAATGCAGAGTTGGAAGCGCAATCTGAACGCACCAAGGATACACCGTTATCATTGGCGTGCTCAGGTGGACGCTATGAGGTTGTCGAGCTGCTGCTAGGTGTTGGCTCAAATAAAGAGCATCGCAATGTATCGGACTATACTCCACTGAGTTTGGCCGCTAGCGGCGGATATGTGAATATCATCAAGCTGCTGCTCAATCACGGCGCCGAGATCAATTCCCGTACTGGCAGCAAGCTGGGCATCTCACCGCTAATGTTGGCTGCCATGAATGGGCATACGGCCGCGGTTAAGCTTCTTCTGGATCAGGGATCTGATATTAACGCACAGATTGAGACAAATCGCAATACAGCCCTCACGCTCGCCTGCTTCCAAGGGCGTCACGAGGTGGTCAGTTTACTGCTCGATCGTCGCGCAAATGTCGAGCATCGGGCAAAAACCGGTCTAACGCCCCTCATGGAGGCCGCTTCTGGTGGCTATATCGAAGTGGGGCGTGTACTGCTCGATAAAGGAGCCGATGTAAACGCGGCGCCTGTGCCCACGTCTAGGGATACGGCACTCACTATTGCCGCCGACAAGGGACACCAAAAGTTTGTGGAACTGTTGCTGTCGCGCGGTGCCAGTGTGGAGGTGAAGAACAAGAAGGGCAACTCGCCTCTATGGCTGGCAGCCCACGGTGGTCACTTGAGTGTGGTAGAGCTGCTGTACAATCACAATGCAGACATTGATTCCCAGGACAATCGGCGCGTCTCCTGTCTGATGGCTGCTTATCGCAAAGGCCACACCAAGATTGTGAAATGGATGGTACAGTACGTGTCCCAGTTTCCGTCGGACCAGGAAATGATCCGCTTCATCGGCACCATTAGCGACAAGGAGCTGATTGAGAAATGCTACGATTGTATGAAAATTCTGCGAGCCGCTAAAGAAGCACAGGCGGTCAAGGCCAACAAGAATGCATCCATATTACTGGAAGAGCTCGACTTGGAGCGTACGCGCGAGGAGAGTCGCAAGGCGGCCGCTGCACGTCGTCGTGAGCGCAAGAAGAAGAAGAAAATGGAAAAGAAAGAGGAGAAAAGACGCCAACAGCAGGTCAGCAATGGACCGAACGCTGGAGACGACGATCAGCAAGGCGACGACGACGATGCCAGCGACAATGAGAAGGACGACGACACTGACAAGGAGGAGGATGATGAGGAAGCGCCGCCTGCACGCGAAGAAGGCGATTCAGGCATTGATCAGGGCTCCTGCTCCAGTGGCGATACAAAGGCCGCGCGTGTCACGTCTAGCCAGGCGGACACTGCCAATGTCAACGGTGGCAGTGGCAACACCTCAGCCAAAAAGACTAAAAAGCAGCAGCAGAAAAATAAATCCCAACAGCAAAATCCACCCAGCAGCGAAGCAGCCGCCACAACTCCAGCTGCGGCGCCAGTGGCGTCCACGCCCAACGCAAAGAATGGCGTTGCGATTAAAAAGGCGACAACTACGGAAAGCTCCAAAGTGCCCTCCGGTAGCAATCAGCAATCAGCTGGTCAGCAAGCAAAGCGCCAGGCGGATACCAAAAAGGAGGAACCCGTTGTCGCATCAGCAGCAGCAACCTTACCTGCAGCCGTTATTCCTACTACCAATAGTAGCAAGAAAGCAGCTAAGGAAACTGTTAGCAACAAGCGAGAGAAGGAAAATCTGGCACCGAAGGAGACAATACCAGCGCCAAAGCCCCAAACACCTGGTTCGGGTAGCAAGCTGCTGCCGGTTAGCAATGAGTCCGTTAGCAATATTGCAACCCGGAAGGATGGCGGAAAGTCAACGGAAATCAAATCTGTGACTGGCTCTGCTCCTCAGGCCAAACGCAGCGAAATCGATGGCTGGAAGGAGGTTGTGCGGAAGAGCAGCGCCCAGCAAATGACAGTTGTTAGCTCTGCAGCTGGTGGTGCTTCCTCGATTGGAGCTGGCGCTAATAGCGCCAACTTGACGCCAAACAATTCGACAACCAGCGTGAACAGCGGCAGCGCGGGTCAGCACCATCACTCGGTAAGCAGCTCTAGTGCCAGCTCGTTGGCCACCTCTGTGCCAGAGATGACCTGCAAGAAGGTTCAGGTACCGGTGAATGCCATATCACGGGTAATTGGACGCGCCGGGAGCAACATAAATGCAATTCGTGCCAAAACGGGCGCTCACATCGAGGTTGAGAAACAGGGTAAAAATCAGTCGGAGCGCAGCATTACCATTAAGGGCTTGGCCGACGCCACCAAGCAGGCGCATCTGCTGATCGTGTCGCTTATCAAGGATCCCGACGTAGACATCTTGCAGATGTTGCCACGCATCAACAGCAGCATTAAGGCCGGCAGCACAGTGCCACCGGTGACTGCAACTAGCAGCAGCGGAGCCGCTCAAATGTCTGTTGGCACTTGGGATAATCGGACGGCTGCTGTGACTGTATCGAGTACAACGGCTACGGGTAACTATTCCTCTGCTGCATCTACAACATCCACATCGTCGAGCTCCTCGGCAAGCTCAACGCCGGCCGTCGCTTATAGTAGCGCTCAAGGCCAAAATGCCAAGCAATTGCAACAGGCGTCTGCCAGTGGTGCTAAAGCGTCAAGTGCACGCGGTGGTGCATCCAAGTCGAATGCCGCAGGCGGCAAGGCGTCCAGCTCAACGCGGGGCCAGAGCAGCCGGGCATACAGTAGTACCCAGCCGCAATCTGCGCGTGGAGGTGCATCCACTTCGTCCACCTCCAACGGCGTGGCATCCACATCATCTTCGAAAACAAAACAGGAAAATGGCAACACGCTCAAGTTAATAACTTCGTTTACTAATCAGAAGAGCTCTGCTGCAGCACAAGGCAAGTCCACACAAAGCTTTGCCATGAAGGTGGCGCCAAGTGCAGCACAGTCGCCCAAGAAACTGGATGCATCTGGCAGTGTCGGCAACATCAGTGGACGCAGCAGTGGTGGTGTGGTTGTTGCGCCTTTCGGGCGTGGCAAGCCTGTGGGCGGCGCAGCTGCAGCTATTTCGCAGCTGGGCAACAGTAACAACAACACATTGGCTGGACCAATTGGCACCTTCAACGTGGCCGATGTGGCCGCCGTTAATGCTGCCGCAGCGGCCGCTGCAGCCAACAACAGTAACAACAGCAACAACAGCAACAACAGCAACAACAATAATAATAATGCTAGCAACAACAATGGCAAGCCTCATGCAGTGACGCCCATTGCGCCACCCAACAAGCGAATTACCTCGCCCGTACCACAGAATCTGCAGCAGCAGCAGCAACAACAACAGCAACAGCAGCAGCAGAACCAACAGCAACAGCAACAATTGCCACAACAGCAGCAGCAGCAGCAGTCGTCTCAACTGCATCAGCTCCAACAACAACAAGTGCATCAGCAGCAGCCAACTCAAGCGAACACCAACCAACAGAATTTGGTCATCAATACGAACGTGTTGAACGATATGATGGCTGCCGATAGCTTCAGTGCTCAACTGGCTGCGAAACTGTCCAGTGCTTATTCCCTGTTCAGCGATTACCAGCAATCGCAGTGGGGTAAACTGGCTGTGGATGGAAATGCGGGCGGTGCTGCAGCCGGCACAGGTAATGCTACTGGCTGCGGCTTGAATGCCATGGTGGGCGATGTGTTGCCACAGGCTGATGCCTCCAAGGCGCCGGGCTACAATCGCAACATACTCAGCTCTCCTGTGGGCAGCTCAAAAGCCTCCTCGAATCATTCAACCTCGCCACCGGTGGGCAATGCAGCGATGCCAATGCAACAGCAGCCTCCGAGCAGCCAACAGAGCGTGCAGCAAGCGCTCAACATAATCACCAGTGGAGCTGGGGTCAGCGCAACAGCAGCCAGATCACCATTGGTGGCCGAGCCTACGGCAGGCGCCAACGGAGTTGCTTCATCGGGAGTGGTAACTGTCAATGGCACCCAGAGTCACGGTGATAACAATAATGCGACAGCCGCTCACTCGCCTGGCGTCATCAAGCCCCCAACAGCACCAATTCAGAGGCCTTCGATTCCTATGCAAATGCAATCTGCACCAGAACCTACAACCGGCGGGAATTTTGGAACGGTGCCCGCCTTAGCAGCAGCGGCTGCAATAGCCAATGCAGCAATAATTGATCGGCAGGTTCAGGACATGCAGCGTCTGCAGCGTCTTTATGACAAAGTGGGGACGCCTCAGCAGCCGCATAACTATCCAATGGAGCCCTCAAGTCTCCACCATATGGTCGATGGCATCATGCGACTGAATCCGCGGGCGACTGTCTTCGGTCAAGGCAACAAGGCGCCGCCACAGCAACAACCTAGTGGAAACAACCAGGCGCCGAACGCACAACAGTCCAATATGTTTGCCAATCAGGGCCGACAGGCGCCTGGCGCACGCCAGCAGCCCGTCGGCGGTGCAGCTGCTGTGGCACAGCAGCGGTGGTATGGCGGCGCCTTAGAGTATCCAGCTTACAGTGGACGCGACATGCTGCATTTGGAGAATGGCGGCGGCCTAGCTGGCTTGAGCTCACCATCTGCCATGTCACCCAACCATGATGACATACGCAAGATGCCGCGCCCCATTGGCACCGAGCGCGCAGCAGCCTCATGGAAGTATAACAACTACAATGTGGCCGCAACGGCGCTTAACATGGATGAGACTCTGGTAAATATGCATGTGCCGTGGGCGAATGAGCACAAGGCGCAGCCACCAGGCTTACAGCAGCAACAGCAACCGCAGCAACCACCCAATTGGCTGAAGCAGCAGTATAGGCCATATAACAATGGGCCTTATCCGCAGCACGAGCCGATGAACGTAAGATATTCTTCACAAAACAATCGAATACCAAAATAATAATAAATAACTGTTAATTAATTGTTACCATCATTTAGATGCCTATGGATTATCATAACATGCCACAGCAGCCGCCACCGCCACCTCCGCAGCAGCAACAACAGCACGTTAATCTAATACCGCCGTCGTACGTCTTTCAGCACTTCGCCCACGGCGCGGACGATGTGTCCTCGCATTTGCCCAACAAGGTGGAGCCCTGGGAACACCATGATAAACACGTAAGTGTAACCATCCTAAGTCAGCCAATTTCATTCTGATTGGGTTTCTGTATATTTATATATATACAGCAGCCCTGGGCAAACTATACCACAAACTGGTCAAATTGATGCGCCAGCGAAAAGGAAGCAGCGGCCAGTGAATGGACATCGGGCTAGCATGCTGCAACAAACTTGGTCAGATCGGGTTGCATCTGATCAAATCTTATCGGATTGGACTATATATAAAACAAGGAAAAGTCGTTGCCAATACACATGAAAGGAATGCACAACAATACAATGCCGGGCAAAGTCGTCGTGAAAATGTGAAAATGGATGGCTCGATTGTTTTTCATATTTTCTGGGCGACTGCACGGACTAAAACACTTCATACTCTCACTAGATACAGTACACACACACGTACAGCTACACGCCCCCACCCATAGGTATACACAAAATTACACTTTTAAAATCAGTGGAGCATAGAAACCCCTTGGCCTCGTTAATTACTAGTTTACAATTTAAGTTTTCATTACGTCGAGCAACTATTTAAATTTACAGGTAACTTGGTTTGGCAAAAAAAACGTACGATTAGTACAACAAGAACAGGCTCATAATAAATTTCCTCCTGCCCTTACACACACACTCTCTCTCCCATACACTCGCAGAACAGGCTCGTACATCTACTGAATACACACACGAATATATATATATATATGTATGTATATATAAATATGTATATATAATGATATATATATGTATATATATATGTATATATATATATACACCCGATATACAGCAATCCTAGAAAAATTATATATTATTTATTTTAAATGTAATTTGAATAATTTGATATTTCCTGAAGTAAACAAATGTATACTTATATTATTTCCAAGCGCTAAATTGGTCGAAAAAAATGTGATGAAGATAAATCCAACACACATTTAATTTTAAGCTAGTTCTACTCAGTCATATGAAATGAAAATTATAATTAAAATGAAATTTGAGAAATTTGAACACATTTAACGAGCATCTACACAAACACACACTTACACATACATGTGGATATACATACATACATGCGTAGTTAATATTATATAATAAAAACATCTCGTTTTGAACATTTAAACTGTAAATCTAGGCGCGCACTTTCTTTGTTTTAAAACAAAATCAACTTCTTGATAAGGCGACAGGTTGAACTTGTTCTTAGGTCCTAGCTAGAGCCGCAGACTGCGTAAAAAAAAAAGAGAAAAACGATACTAAAAGCAATAAGATACGCTTGCAGCAACAATAACAGCAAAATTACTTAAATGCTATAAATTACACATGCATAAGCATTAAACAGATTAAACAAATACTTACAACTACCTACACTAAACTGTTAAAACATTTTGCGAAAATTCTACGAAAAAAAATGAAGCAAATACATACAAATTACTTACGTATTTAGCTAAGAACAAATTACACACACATACACACACATAAAACTTACACACCTTTATACAAAGGGAGAAAAACAAAATTTTAGATTTTTATTGTTTGTTTGACATTTTGTGTTGTAATTTTGGAGTATTCTTTGGTTCTCGTCAGATTTCATAGGGAACGGATACTAAAAATGTAGCTAGTAGAAATTCAAATTGCTTAATTAACTTAACGTAAAGCAAACGTAAAACAAAAGCATACAATTTAATATTCCATTTAAAGAAAGATAAAAACAAAAACAAACAACTTCAAATGCATAAACGACGTAAAAGATTAATGGCTTGCCAACTTTTAAATGCTTATCCGACACACTACGAGTAGAAGGTCTTAGAGATAGAGCACAACAATACTTAGCATAGAATGCGTTTCCACAAAGGATACGAAACTATACAAGAACAACAACAACAACAAAAACAAAACCCACAAAATATGTAAAAATACACTTGATAAACAAACGAAAACAAAAACAAATACTTGATGAATGATGATGAGCAACGCGGGCGCTGATTGGTCAAAAACGCGACGTGTTGCAGTAATTGCTTTGTAAAATGAATAATATATATCTATAATATATATAAAATATATATATATACACACAAAGACAAACCACATACGCATATACATGTGTGCGTATGTAAACAAGTTTGCGCTACATTGCCTATACACTTGCATACAAACACAGACAATTGAAACAAAAACAAAATGATGAAAACGATGATATGAAATTACCTTTAACTGCGTTAAAGCCTAAATAATCTAATAGAATAAAAAAGAAAATAATCAATATAACGTTTTTTTTTTGCCTGTTTGGTTTGTTTTGTTTCAAACATTGTTTTAGCTGCAAGCAAATTATGTAATGAATGCAAAATGCAAAGATTCGTTGATGAAAAACAAACAAAAATGTCACACACCGCACCCATAAATACATATGCATACATATGGACACAAACACAGACACACCAGGCGGATCATTAAAAAAAAAAAAAAAAAAAGCCAAGCTGAGTTAAATAGCTGCTTGTGCAGAAAACAGCCGTTATTTAGATTCTTTATCGACAGCAAAGCAGAATAATATAGATTTTTTTCATGCGAAAAAAAAATATGAAAAATGAAATTCATAGATTTATTAATTTAAAATTTAAAAATACACACAAAGTACTTCAAATATGAATTATTTTGAAGTATGCATGCAGAAAACAAAAACTAAAAATATAATAAAAAAAAAAAAACTACATACATATATGATATACATACATACTATACGGATTATTATTACTCTTATAATTATTATTGTATTGAAGGAAAAATATAAGAACATTAAACAGCATAAATAAAAAATACACGACTTTTTTTTTGTTTGCTGGGTTTTGTGACCATTTATTATGACTTTTAGAAAGCTTTGAACAGTTAAATTGTTATTAACGGGAGCCTTTTATACGAATGGCTCAATAGTGAACTCAACCGCTGAACAGGGAGTTGTTAAGTCGAAGGCCTGAAGCACGCTTGGATGCAGCACTCCAATTCTGCCGATGACGGCGTCGTTGTACATGACATTCGCGCACCGCCCGGGGAAGTAGCTGGGATCTGTTCCGAGCAAGTGGATACGAGTTAGTTTTTGAGCATCAAGTTTCTGTTAAATTCTCACCTTCAGTTGCCTGGAGATAGTAGCCTTTGTCGGCGCCGCCTGTCTTCCAGGGCACAGAGAGCACCTGCATGACACGATCCAGCAGCCCGTGAACCACCTCGAATCCGGCGCTCTTGTTGCAGTTAACCGCACACAGACGTCGCTCGTTGCGAGCACCAACCTCTGCAGCTTCGTCAGCCAGCACCACATCGCTAATCTCGAACAGTTTCATTGGCAGCGGCATCTTACGATTTGCCACCAGAGTTTTTAACAGGCCCGGCAGCAGGGTGGTGCGCACCACTTGGAATTCCAATGTCTTGGGATTACCTATATGGACAGCAGGCAGGGCTTCGATCTTTTTGTTCAGCTTGAGCGCTATGTCGTCGCGTGAGCAAAGCGTGAAAGTGAGAGCCTCCGTGAAGCCAGCCTGTGCCACCTGTTCGCGCAGCTGCTCCGTAAGTTTGTTAAGTGGAAACTGTTTGGCTATTTGCATAAAGGCTGGCAATGATTTCTTGATGTTATTGTAGCCAAAGGCAATGGCAATGTCCTCGTAGACATCGCAGGCATGTATGACATCATGGCGCGTTGGTGGAATCTTCACGTTTAGTGAGTCGCCATCCTTGGCATCAACCTCAGTTTCCAGATACATACGTGTCAGCATGTCCGCCAGCTTGTTGGCCGGTTCGTTGATGCCAATGTATGCGTTGGCTCGCTTCACTGATATACGCTCTGTGCGCACGGCCAGCTCTGGATAGGAAATGATGGTAGTACCATCAGTTTGTACCACATCACATGGCTCGACAGTGAACTTCTTAGCGCAGTGCTCGGAGAAGAGGCATACAATCGTGTCCAGCACAACCTTGGCTTTGGTCAAATCTGTGGCAGTGCATTCGATGAAGACATTTTTGGTTTTTAGCGAAATTTTCGAGTGATCTCCGTTGATAATTGGTGGCAGCGACAGAACCACACGATTGGCATCGTAAATCACTGGGTAAACAGGTGAATCGCGTATGATGGGCAAATATTGTTTCAGCTGTGCGTGCGTGGCATAAAAGTTCATGAGTTGAACACCGTTCAGCTCTTGTGTTTGGTTTAACGGAACAAATTTGATTTGCTCCGGTGGCAGGGCCTCATAACTGAAGGGTCCTTTTATGGTATCCAGATCGTGAGTCCCAATGGCGACCAAAGTACGTTTGCGGCAAATATTCTGATGCAGCTTATCCTGCAGATCGATAAAGCTATTATAGGAGTCCTGCGTAAAAGTAACATTTCGCAGCACTGCGGCCACAGCAAACGGACGAATTTGCGCTGTGGAAGGGTTGATTTTCAGCACTTGGCGTTGCGCCGGTTCCACAAACTCAAACTTAGGTGGCTTCACTCTATAGTATTAATTTGTTTTATGAATAATGGAATTTTTGGGTAGTCGTTTTTGTACTCACTTGCCCTGAAAGACTCGCAGAGCCGTAACCAATCCTTCCAAGCAAAGCAAATCATACCGATTAGCCGGTATATCAATCCTGTAAATGATTTCCTCGCTGGCATCCGCTGCTGCCGCAACATCGCCTTGCTCTTTGGTGAGCATTTGCTTCTCTGTTGTCTGCATTAAATGTATTGAATGGTGAAATGGTATCCATTATTTAATAGTACACTCCCATTGCTTACCACTTCATCCAGCTCCAGGCCGAAGGCGAAACACAGTTCTTGGAACTCGTCATCGGCTAGTGAAAGGATCAAGCATTAAAATTGAAAATCCACGTGGACTGCTGCCGGTCAACTTACTGTATTTCTTGCCGAGTGCATCAAAGAGCAGATCACGCTTAACTCCAATTGTAGGCATTGTGATAATTTAAATAAATCACAGATATCTCTTTAGATTAGCAATTTCTTAATTTTGTATTTTAAGAAATATTAAAAAAGATTTGTTTGATTAGAGTGTGTACACACCTAATTTATAAATTTATTGGGAAAATGTTATTTAACATAACACGAGAATAACATGAGGAATTTGTGGATTTTTTGAATGATGAAATTGTGATTTAAGAATACTGCATCTTTAAACACTGGTTGCAAGAATACATATATTAATGAAAATATCTATTAATGGATAGAAAACGTTGTAAATTATAGAAAACAGCCCTAAGCATTAAATAATCGTTATGTTTGAATTTAACAGAGTGAGCGTATAATTCACAATAGAGATGAACGATATACACTGATAATATGATAGCTATCGATTAACACTTTCCAGCAGCAATAAAATTTGTCTTTTTTCAGTTAATTAAATTTAAAAAATATTTTATCTCTTAAAAAGATTCTGGTTATAAAAATTGACACAAGACATTGTGAAATGTATTTTTTTTCTGTACAAAAATAATACTTTTTGTACGAAAACGTGTCTTAAACGCCATATGCCACCAGTTTAACTGATGGATAATTTAAACTCCAAATTTATATTCAGTTGGACACACGTTGTCAATAAAAAAAAATAAAATAAAAAATGCCACACACTGCGTGTTGTTGTGTTGCTTATACGGATTCCAAATCGGCTGAAAAAAGCGTATACTGGTGGCAGCTGTTGTTGTCGCCTGGCGCTGCATTTCCAAACTGTCCACACAAGAAATCGGAAGTAAAAAGCGTCGCACTTTTTTAGTACTCGTTATTTTTATTTATTTATTTTTTTATTTTTTTATTTTAGAGCGAAAGCAGTCGGAAAGAGGTGTTTAGATAGAACACTGTCGACAAAATACAGCGAAAACTGGATCGATCCCAAGGCAACTTAAGCAATTAAGAAGGCAACGCGAGCTCCTTGGCAGACGCGCGTCAGACGGGTAACAAAAAAAAAAAAAACAAAGTATGAAGCGCGTGTGGCCAAAAAGTTAATGAAGCGTTAAAAAATCAACTTGTGGTCATAAAAAAGCTGCGACCCATTTTAAACAGTTATAAGCTGACCTGGGCCTTAACGAAAGCGGGAGCGACACCATGAATGATATAAATATATTGTTAATCAGCGACAGTCGTCCGATTATTTTCTTAGATAAAAGTCAAAAGGAAATCGGAATTGAAATTATATATCCAAGTCCATCTATTTCATACTCCAAATTTTATAAATTTCCTTCCTCCACGTTTTTCTTAACTCTAAAATTTAAAAAGAACCAGTTAGTCGGACATACCCAATGAAACATATGTATTTTTTTTTTTTTTTAAATATGCATTATTGGCTTCAACATATATTCCAATTGTGATCTATTTCCCTCATAAATATGTATTAAATTGAGCATTTTTCCACAGGATTTTCTTCAGTTTGTTTCTCATTTTTTTTGGGCTGTACCCAAAGGAATAATCAATTTAAAAACGCCTTCAACTGCTCTCTGTTGCATTTTTCATAAGCATGTCCTTGCGCCGAGGCTTTGTGTTTGTTTGTTCAACCCTTGAAGAGATTGATTATTGTTTATATTTGTGCCTCCTGTGAGCATACGAATGCAGTGCAAACATACGCATCGCATCGCATCCGATTGTGGCCTGACCGACGCCAACGCCAACGCCAAAGCCAAAGCCAAAGCCAACTCTTCCATTTGAATTGGGGCAATTAAAGTGTGTGGTACAACTCACGGCTGAATAACTCTATAAACACGTGATAGATGAAAGGCCGGCTGAACCGATTTTAACTGCGCTGCCCAACAACAACAACAATATGGACAGCAACAACAATAGCAATTAACATTAACCCCTTCGACCTTCGTCGCTTGGCGGCGGGGGCGTTAATTCAGACACGAGCTCTTGGTCAATTTATCAAAAAATGCGACCAATTCCTGGAAAACGAAATAAAGTGATTATCAAGAGAATTGAGTATCGACCATTATTATTGGCCAGCACATTTTTCATCCTTGCTTTTGTCCTGGCATTGCTTTTGTCTCCCGGCATCTCTAATTCATTTGTAATTATGCTAAATATGATATTTATATTTTTATGTACATATATATGGTATACATACGTATTTGATATTTAAAAATTTGACTGGCGCAGATGCTGATTGGCTGATGATATGGCTTATAGAATATAAGCATATATTTATTTAATTTTTATGTAAATATTTATATTTTATTAAACTACTAAATATACTAAAAGTTCGTGTTTATTTTAGATTTACTCTTAATAATAAGTTTATAAAATTGAGCTAGATTTTATGCAGTTTTATGCAGTAGGTTAACTTACATAGGAATAAAAATATTTTCCTACAGTTCTATGAAATCTCCCTAAATATCATTTTTGCCAAATCAAAAACATAATGGTTTCTTCTCACGCATAAGCCTTAAAGAAAGGTCCTAATTGTTAACTAGTTAGTTTTTCACACGTTTGCTCCAGTTACAATTATGTGGCACCCGCCTCTTCCGGCAAACATGGCAAAAATAACATGGCAAACATAAGATCAATTCATCATGTTGGTAATTGGATGGGAACGTGTAGATTTTCCCTGTTCTCTTGCCAAACACTTGTGCTATTACCTGTTCTGCCGGCTGACCATATCTGACCTGCTGCTGTGTGGTCAGATTCAATTGAAATTAACTATATGCCATGTCGGCATTCTACGATATCTGCGGTTGAAAATATCAATTTTCATATAATGCAATTGTCACCCAAGGACCTCCGTGTGAACTGTCAACGGGGCTGATCGTATGATCCTGTCTGCATACGATCAGAGCGTGAATGTCGAAAGGGAAAATCGAAAATAGAGAGAAAGGGATGCCTCGATCAAATCGACTTGTAGACTTGTGCTGGGCTTATCTGATGCGCAATTTTTCAATTTCATGAACTGATGTTGAGAAATGACCCAGCATCGATATCAGTTACAATTTACATTTTATTTTTACACCGTTTGCGCACAGGTAAAAGATAAACATATCAATTACTCAGCATCGAGGCCCGTTGACAGACAAACCGAACTACTGCCACTGCTACCAGCTAAAGCAACTCCTGGATCTATGTCATCGTTTCTCACTTCCGAGAAAGTCATTTCTCACACTGGGCATTGGGATTTGTTTGTGTTTCATTTGGATTTTGATTTCGATTTCAATTTCTTTTGTCTTCTGGCCAGACATAGTCTCAAGTGTCGCTTTTGGAAAGTGTTGCTACTTTTGACTTCTGGCTAAGTGTTTTGGGCAGCAGACCCTTCAGGTGCCAATGCAGCACCTAACAGCACCTATGGGAAATTATATGAATTATATTAAACGGACTCCAACAGGGACAAGCGAAATCCTTGAAACCGTTTGAAAGTTTCGCTTTTTATTTATTTATTTTTTTGTTGTATTCGAGACGCTTGGGAGCACTATAAAAATACCCCGTAAAAATGCTGAGAAATGTAACAGATATTCATATCTGTCTGATTGAAATACTTTGAATATTATATTTTATATAAATATGTGTTCAGATTTATATGGATAGAGAGGTAATATGTATCAATAGGTATATATCTGTAAAGAGAAAAGCTATGAGAATAAATTAAACTTTATTTGAGATCGAGTTAAACTCATTTTAGCTTAGTTCACAATTACCCACATTGATAACTCTGGGAGTCAGGCCAAAGACTTAACACTTCCACAACTGCAGAGCATCTGAATAGTCGAGCATTGCTGCGTGTTCCCGCTTGCTGTTTAACTGCGATTGTTACCCTAATTTTGAGTCGTCTTTAAAAATGAAACGGTCTGATCGCCAGCCTGACCGCTGGGCCAGGCCCAGCCATTGGCAGCAGATCCAACCACGCGTTGGATCGCCCGTAATGGCACAATCAGAATAGCTAGGCTGCGGCGCGGCGCACGCGTGTCATTCCTGGGCAGCAATCAAAGTGATGGGAAAATTGCGTTTGGGTTCAACAGGTTCGCTTGGCTGTGCATTATTTTTGTTTTTGTTTGCCCAAAGGTTAAACGTGCGAATTTCACCAATGGCAACAAAAAATGAAAAGAAGATGGAAACAGAGGCCACGTCTGCAGCTCGAGGTCCAGGCCCAGGGCCTTTTTTGATCAGCGGTCGATCAATGAGTATGCGAATGCGCCACAGTTTCGTTTTCGGTGGTAATCGTAATCGTCTGACTTCTTGTGCTGCTCCTGCTCTTGCTCCTGCGCCAGCTCCTGACATCATTGGGCGCATACCGTACGCGAATTTAAAGCTTATACATATATACATATATATATCAGCTACAGCTACAGCTACAGCTAAAGCTAATTAAATGTAATTTGGTACTTCCTTTTCAGCCGAAATAATACATATAAATAGTATCTTTAGTTTACATTTTATTCGCGCTCTTCTCGGCCGGCCTCTGCGCTCATTATTATAAATTTTCGTTTTCTTACTTAAGGTCACTTCAATTCCATACCGCTATACATATATGCATCCTATGTGCCAGGGTAAGTTTATATGCATGCTTCATAGGAATTCGCTCGTCGTACTTCAAGTGCAACAATACAACAATTGAGAAAAGAACTAAACTGTGGACGCAGTGGAAAACCGAAACTGAAACTTGTTAATTGTTTTGCGCTCGAGTGGCGCGGCCTCTGTAGGAGCGCGCACGCTCTTCAGTTTCCACTGAAGAAACACTTTCCATTCAAGCCCAATAAACGAGCCATTGTGAAAAACGTTGGCCCATTCATGAAAGCACCGAAGAGGGGCACCGCGTTCTCTGTCTGAGACTGCAATTGTTGCGCCGCAAATTAGACGCTCAATTACTCTACAAAATTCCTGGATAATTTCATTGCAGTGAGTAGTGAGGAAGGTGTACGGGATTTGGTTCGTGTAGGGAGTAGAGGCACAGACAGGCCTAGCCTCTCCCTCTTCTACGTCTGCACGAAAGTGAATCTTGACCACGTGGTGTTTCTTTGATTGTAACCCTTCGCTTAGACGATCATTTTTCATAATTTTTCCTCTAGCCACATCCTTCCGTAAAATGTTCTCACACTTGACCCGCTGCGCTCGGCAACGCCCCGCCAAGGATCGGAAGTTGTTCCTGTGCCGCAGCATCATCATCGGCATCATTCTAGGCGCACTCAAAAATCTTGTTGCTCAACAGACGAGTAGAAAATCTTATTAAAAATTGTTATTTCTTTCGTGGCCCTTTTCTCTTGTTATTTATTTTTTTTTTTTTTTGTGTTTTTTATTTTTTATTGCTTTAATCATTTTTATTTTGTGCGGCTTCCGTGCCACCTGTTATGCTCAGCGTTGGCGAAGGTGTAGCAGCCAGAAGCAGCAACAGCAGCAGCAGCAGTAGTCGGAGCAGCAGCAGCAACAGCCTGAGGTCCTCGGATCCTTGAGGCCTTTTTGATTTTTCTCAAGTGATTGCGTAGTTTTCATCTTTTGTTCGCTTATTGTTGTAGTTCTCAGTGTTTCAAATTTGAATTGATCATGGCGTGCTGATCTGGGTAAGGGTAACGTGGGATCGCCACAAAAGCCATGTCCTACATCCGACCCTATCTAAATACCAATCACAATTTGTCGATCGATTATAATGCCTACTTCCGATTCCGATTCCGTTTGCGTTATTCTAATTCAAATGCAGCGTGAAATTAATTTCTATTTGCAAAGACAAATGGCCTTGGGCCACATGACGAATGCCAGCGAATTAGTCAAAGTTGCTGCACGGTCAGGATCAGGTCGGCGCCAAGCGGTTGCCAAAGATCACCAAAGAGATGGCTATCGAGTGCAGTCCACTCCTGTTGGCAAAACAAAACACAGACACAGAGCAGCTTCAAAGTCGAGCCGTGCGACAAAAATTGCTACGCTTCACTCTGATCCCATCAGATGCTGATAAATATATACGTATGTGCATGTACATACATACAGATATAGATGGATAGATGCCGGCAGGTTGTGATAACCATCAGTATGCAATCTATAACAACAGGCTGCCTGCAGGCGTGCCCAAACAATGACACAGTGGGCGCTGCATTGACCTGGCCAGGACAACATTGACTCGACTCGCCTCGACTCGACTCGAGCCCGACCCTATCCAACCCTCAACTGAGCGTGTGTATAATCTAGTTTTAATTTTCATGGGAATTAACCCATGTCCTCATGTCCTTACAACAATTTTGTGTAAACAATGTGCAATTTATGCGTTCTGTATTTACACACGATATTCATATAAATGTAAAAAAAAGAAGCTGTAGCTTCTGTCCTGTCGAGTCCTGCCGCTGTTTGAGCTACTATTTGCTTTGATTTTCACTCGACTCTTTTTTTTTTTTTGCACTGACTGGAGTGTACATATCATATTTGCATCAATTTTTTCTCAGCGCTCGTCAATATTTGCTCAGCAAGTCAAACAGTTGGCACATCCCGGGCACACAATGCTCCAATGCTCCTCCTCGTCTGTTGATTTCTCTTGGACTTTGCATCGGCCAATTGCATATTTAATTTGCCTTTAATGAATTTTCAATTTGACAATGCCGCACACGAACGCGCCGAGGCCACCCACCTGAAAACATGAAAGACTACACATGCAATCCTGACTCTGCTCTCCTCCAATTGCCAGTCCCAATCCCAATCCCATTCCGATTCGCAGTCGAGATGCCATTGCATGCTCCTGTCCTGCTTCCGATTGATTGACTTTCGCTCTTTGCATTTCATGCGAGATCATTTTGGGCGGTGCTAAATGCTAATAAAATAAGTAACATACAAATTTTCAATTTGTGTTTAGGACAAAAAATAATTGGGCTACGGCTGCCGAAAATGATCGCAATCCCGGACAACACTTTCACGGCCCAGAGGGACTTGCTAATGGGAGTCGTTGACGTGCGCCTACTTTTATTCTTGATTGGCATCTGTACAGCTCCTACACGTTTCACATATTGAGCTTTAAGAATTGGGGTATATTTCATTGGGTTAATGCTTGGCAGATAATATTAAAATTCTAAGAACATTTCCTCATCTCCTATAGTTTAATCTTCAATTTATATATTCGTTTATACTGTTGTGAAAAGAATATCAAATTACTTTAGACTCTTGACTACTATTAATTTCCTCTGATTGTCATTATTTTAAATCATAATCTAATATGTATTATAATGCATCCTAGGCTTCTGATCGTCTAAGCAGTTTAAGCTAGCCAAGCATTTAGCTTAGTATAAATTAGAATTATTAGCTATAATTACAATTATATTTATATTGTTTTTTTTTTTTTTTTTTTTTTTTTTTTTTTAATTTTATAGTATTACATAGTAATTTTTAGACATCGCCTATCTTCGAAACGGGCTGTGCTCCAGGTCTAATGGGCTCTCTCGCAATACGTTTTGAAAGAACTTTCATTTTTTACTTTATCTACAGGTCGGTTTTGTCTTTTATCCGATTTTTCTCAGGTTAAGAAGTAGAAGAAGAAATGCAGCTAGGTTCGGTACATTTTCCAATTTGTTGTAGATATTTAAAAAATATTTAAAAATAAAATATGATAAAGATTAATGCTTAGCATTCTATTAAAATAAATTATATAGTAGTTCCATTCTACAAATATCTGAACTAATCAGAGCATTTATGTTTCGATCAGTTGCATTAATGTGATCTTAACAGTTTGTTGCATGCGCTTTCTGGAAGCTGCTCCACATTGGCAGATCCCAGCTCGACTCTCGAGCAGCAGACATAAGTTGCATTTATGCGTATTGACATGAAAAGTATGACCCGTTACCCGTTACCCGTTACCCGCAAGTCGGAGCTGGCCGGAGATGTGTGTATTGAGGTACGTATGGTATATGCCGCATATTGTTCATCTTTAACCGGCTGTAAGTGGCAGCAGTTTTCGAATCGCTCGTTAAGTGACAGGCACGCAAGGCGCCGTTGCGCATGGGCTGGATGCAGCATGAAGTTGCCTCTCTGAATAGCTAACCCTTTTCCATTGCATGCCGCAGCACGTGTGCCCATTTATACATTGTTGTTGTTGCTACCGTTGTTGTTGTTGCTGTTGTTGTTGAGCGTTTTTGTCAATACGCATAAAATTCAAATCGATATGCAAACGTTGAGTTGGCGGATGCCTCAATATCAGCCAGGATCGATAAACATAAACTTAACAACAGCAAGAGCAGCAAGTGCGCAGCTCTGGGATATGGCGATACGATCGTCGTTGTTTGGTTGCAGGTGTAACCGGAGGCGTCACATGCACAACTGTCACTTGTGCGCACTCGCAGACAGTCACTCGTAAATTGCACTTGCAACAGAGGACGCACAGCAAAAGGATACGTAGAGGTCCTGTGCCTGGCAATCGGGGGTTGTTTGCTGCCAATAAATTTGTTGTGCTGCACTTGCTGCGGTTTGTTGTGTGACATTTTTATCTAATTGACAACGTTTTATTGCCGCCTCGTAGATGTGCACTTCTGATAGCCCAGCGGCAGGGGCAAATGCAACTTGGGGCGTGCTACCACAGTTAGCTGAACGCCCACACATCAAAGGCAGCGACAGCGGCAGCATAAAGAGATTTCTTTAATATCAAATGCACTCGCACAATATGATTTCCAGCGAATCATTTGACTGGGCGTTGCTCCGAATCGAGGATCGACCACCAGGCGAGTCCTAGTCCAACGAGCTAAATGCGCTGTCTCATGCTCGGCGTACAACTAAATTGCCCGGACGATGCGAGCCCATACTAATTGTTAGCGCTAAAATGTGAGCCTAACTATGCCAGTTAGTTAGCGCCGGGCACGCTTATTAGGCATGCCCATAGACATGACCATGCGGACCATCAAGCGTGTCCTTGACGCTCGGCTAACAAGCAAGCGTCGAGCGCATCGACGGCGGGTCAAACCCTCAACGAGCATATCAATTGGAAAATTTTCGCCAGGTTGTAATAAACAAGATTTTCATTGCGATATAATTTCGGGCCACGGCGGTGGTGGTCAGCGGCATGCCGAATTGCCTGTGCGGCGGCACAGTTGTTAAGGTGTGTCCAGCAGGTAGAGTTTTGGCCTGGCCAGGCATGAGGCATGAGTTGCTTAGCGGCTCAGTCTTTGGTCCTGACGACGATTTAGATAAGATATTGCTGGCCATTTGGTGCTGACAAATCATTGTGGCCATCTATGTCCTGATGTTTGGATTTTTGCAAATTTCGCAGCGCTTAGTGGTCAAAACTAATCCTGTTATAGGTTTGTTTGCATTTCCGCCCCTTGTTCCGGCACATCCTACCACCACCACTGCCACCACCACCACTACCCCATAATCATCTTGTTAGCGGCTTTAGATTGCCTCCGATAAGCGCCAGCGCATCTTCTATTCCATCCAGCCAGCGCCATTTTACAGGCTGGGGCTGTGAATGTGCCTCTCTTGCTGTTGCTGCTGCCTCCGCTGTCCCTCAAGCTCAACGAGGCAAAGCAATTCCAACACAGTGCAACCCACCACCGCTTGCCATTGGCTGTTGCTCGGGCACGGCACGTGCTGCCTGTGGCCGAGGTAGGTAGGCAACTCGTTTACCTGTTCCTCGCTCTGCTCGTCTTACCTGCCCGCAGTGGTAGGTTTTGCGTGGAGCGTATAAATACCGCCGCCAAGATAAGGCCACAGTCAGAAACTCGCTAGCAGCCACGGCGAACGGTCCAAGTTGTTTATTGCACAAAATCAATTGAGAATATATTGCTAAAATGTCGTCCAGTGAGATATATCGCTACTACTACAAGACCACTGAGGATTTGCAGGGCTTCAAGCCGGGTGCAGCGGAGCCCTACTTCAATCCCATGGCCGCCTACAATCCGAGCGTAACGCACTATCAATTCAATTGCAATACGCTGGCCAGCTCCAGCAATTATTTGTCTGCCAATGGGTTCATCAGCTTTGAGCAGGCCAGCTCGGATGGCTGGATCACCTCGTCGCCGTCCAGCCATCGCTCCGAGAGTCCCGAGTATGTTGATCTGAACACCATCTACAACAATGGCTGCAACGGCCTGCCGCAAACGCAGCAGTTCGCATTGGCGCTGGAGCAGCCGGCGCCAGCAATGCCAGCGACTGCGGCACAACCAGCCCTGGAGATCATGGGCTCGCCCAATGTGGGCACCTGCAAGACACTGCCAGCAACAACAGCAGCGCCAGTGACGAAGCCCAAGCGCAGTTACACGCGCAAGAATCAGCAAGTAGCAGCAGCAGCAGCTCCAGTCACCGACTCCGTCAGCCAGACCAACTCAGCCCAGCCCGCGTCTCAGTGCAACAACGGCAATGTCCAGCTCTATGCCGACGACTTTCAGAGCTTTGATTTCGACAATTCAGCTCTGTTTGACGACAGCGTGGAGGACGATGACGACATGATGCTGGACTTTGAAGATGACTTCGATGGCGAGGGCAACGATGGCTCCTTTGCTCTGGGCGATGGCGACAGTGAAGATGCAGCGGGCAATTCCAATGCTCCAGCCACTGGCGCTGGCAAGAAGCGTCGCAACAAGCAAATCTCGCCAGTTATCAAGCGGAAACGCCGCCTGGCAGCAAATGCCCGTGAACGCCGCCGAATGCAGAGCCTCAATCAGGCCTTCGACCGACTGCGTCAGTATCTGCCCTGCCTGGGCAACGACCGGCAGCTGTCCAAGCATGAAACACTCCAAATGGCCCAGACCTACATCACCGCCCTGGGCGATCTGTTGCGCTAACCGATCGCAGCTTACGTTCATTTGCCAAATGTTGTACCTTCACCTGTATATATGTATGTCAAGCTAGAGCCCAGTAGGAAATTATTGTTTAAGTATTGCGCTGTTAATTGTTTAGTTAAATATTTTCAATTAAATATTAAGACTTGAAATAAAAACATTTAAAGAAAACTAAAAACAAAGAACTCTATTTTTTTGTGCAGTTTATTTTCTAAAAATTATGGGAATTTACAAATTTAAAATAAAAACCACAGTTATATATTTACAAAAATATTATGGTCATCAAAACTTTTAGATCTACGGAAATTGATTAAAAAAGAAGATCAATTTATTCAAAAAAATAATTTTCAATGTTTTAGATGAATAAATTTCAGAATCTTTTATAGGATTTTTGGTTTGTATTGATAGATTTATGTTAACATATTTGCTTAGAGGGGAAAAGTATAATTATTCCAACTGTCATCTAATCATATATGCTTTCAACTTATTTATTCCACAATATTTGAATTTTCGAAGGAAAAAACCTTTAAATTTTGTTGTATCTTAAATTTCTAGCAGTTGCAGCTTAATATTTTTGTATACCGAAAATGATATGAACTACCATTTCAACTATGTATTTATTATTTGAAGCACCCTTTTATTCAACAATATTTAATAGATTAAATTTTATTAAAATAACTGAAAACATTTTGCAGTATAAATAATTCATATAAACCGCCTTTCATTATTTATTATTTAATATTTTGCTACTAATATTAAAACTTCCCAGCATATAAATTGCACATGTTTAGCTTAGTTAAGCCCTGTTTGGCCTGTTTGACTTTCGCGGGCGATCCATCAATCTGAGTCGATCTGAGGTTCAGTTAATGTCTTCACCTTTTGCGCAGAACTTGGCGCTTCCTTTCCAGGCGCCTCATTTAGCGCACTGCATCGATTCTCACACACTGCCCGGGTCGACTCGAGTCGAGTCGAGCTGAGCTGAGTCGCGCGCAGTGCGTTCAGCTTTATTATGTGGAGCAAGGTGATCGATTTGGCGCTTCGCGATCAATTTGTAGACAGCTCAGCGAAATTAGTCGCCGGCTACACAAGCTGGCCAAAACAAATACTCGAAAAGTGATCCCCGAACAGTATTGTGCCGATAATTATATGGCAGAGCGCAGCGGAGTGTGGCTGCCAAATTAAGTTAAGTGTGGGGCTGATCTGTTTTCAGCAGCAAAAAAACAAAAAATCATCGAGCGCCACTCACAAATCGTTTAAAGCGAAGTTCGATTGATGATCGTTGCTGGCGGATAACCGACAAAGGCTGGGACTAAGCTTAAGCCTGGATTTAAGGGCTGCCAATTCATTCAGCAGAAAGCGTAGCAGTTCCTGGCCATGTCAGTCGGGTCAGCGATTCAATCACTCGGAAGATACAAAACCAATTTGCTGATAGCACACCGCCGACTGACGATCGCCTGCCACTACACAATCGCAGTGGGAACTTTTACGGGGGGCATTGGGGCGCGGCAGGACATTGCTACGTGGGCCGAATTTTCTGTTTGTTTTATAAAATGATTTTCGGGCGTTGCCGCAGAGCTTTCGCAGTGGCCGCGGCCTGGCGTTGCCTGGACAATCAAAAGGAAATTCACATAATTAGTTAGCGGCGCAGCTTGGACAGCGCTTCGTTAAATTGTTAATGACTTAATTTAGAGCTCTCCCTCGCATTTGGCTAGCCAATGCAGGCTGACAGTGGTAGCAATTATGCAGGTAGCTCCAATATCCTGTCGTCTGTGTCTCTGCCTCTGTCTGTGTGTGTGTGTGAATCTCTTTCGGTGTGCCTGGGATCGCGCTCTTGTTAGCGACAATTTACGGCTTTGAACGCTTCCGCACAATGCGTCGCCGTCAATTTGTCAATTACACAAATTGTTTAGCTCTCGACTCGCCACGACACCAACCACCAACAACAACAACAACAACAACAACAACAGTAAAGGTAGCATTTCGATTTTGGCTGCGTTGGGGCTTCTTCCTGCCAAGCTTGAATGGCTTTGTGCAACCGAGCTACGTTCCGATCGCTGTGCAGCTGCACAGATTCGATCCAGCTTCCATCTTTTGGCAAAATGCAACTGCTTGCCAATACAATTAGTTAGAATTCATGAATGGCAATGGGAACTTACGTGCAGCCGACCCCAGCCAGCTTTTGGCAGTGCCGATGCCGCCAACAACAGCAGCAGCAGCAGCAGCAGCAACAACAACAACAATGACAACCTCAGCAACAACAACAACAACAACAACAGAAGCAAAAGTCGGTGCCCCAGTCGGAGTCTTGCATGTCTTTGTCAATTTATAGACAGCTTGCCTGAGCATTATTAACACGTATTATTATGCATTCGAATTGGAGTTCAGCATCGGGCTTAAGGGTACGTCGCCCCGTTGCATATTTTGTGGGTTTTTCGTTGTCGTTGCTGCAAACAGGCAACAGGCAACAGGCAACAGGCAACAAGTCGTATAGGAATTAATGTGCCTAAAAATTTGTCATGTCGATAATTGGCGCGCTTTAATTTGAGGTTTCCTTCTTCGCCTCCTGCGGCCATTGTTGAGCTGCAGAAGTCTGTCTAAGCGGTTACTGATCTTAAGTAAGCATATCTGTATCTGCGCTAAACAAGTTAATGAGCTTTAACACCATCAATTTGTCACTTCTGATTAGCGTCCCCATGGGGCGTCGCGATCGACATGACCAACCGCATGTCAAGTCCATTGAATGCTGACAGCTAATTGGACCTCAAGTTAGTCTCAAGTGTAACAATGTCGTTGTGTTTGTCGTGTTATTTATAAAGTTATTGCTGCTTCTCCTCCGATTACATTATACTACAGATATAGAAATTAACCATGTAAAAAGCAAGCTGAGGACATAAGTTGAGTCCCTTTTCATTTCATTTGCTATTCTTACATACATGCATATTATTATAAATTATTATATAATAATTATAAACATATACGAATTCCTAATTATTATAAATTTAGAAATTAAAAAATTGTCTCACCATTTGATTCCCTAATGATCTTGGATCTGAAATTTAAAAAATATCAACAATAGTTTTTATTCGTATTTGATAGTAGAATAATTGTATAGAAAATATGTATATAAATATAATTGACTCTGACTGATAATGACTTAATTCAGCGAATTCATTGCACATCAATTACGAATTATTTGAATTATTTTAGAAATCGGCAGATTAAAGTATTACTGATAAAGTCAAACAATTTAAAAACATATATTTATATTATTTCATGAGATTAAAATGTATATTGGGCTTAGACCAAATTGTATTAGGGTATATTCCTCACCTAAGGAATGGCAATACCATATTAAGTCGTATCAAACCGAAGCAAACATAGCAATGTTTGCAGATTTTAATCATAGATTTGTAAAGGAATCTATAACATGTTTTATTTAAAGACAGAAATTTTAATCTTGTGAAACAATTTTTTAGATATTGTTAAATTTTACTATTTTCATTGTACACTTTTTTCTGCGGTTTTCGTTGGTATTTTCATTGTAATTTTTACAATTTCCAAAACAAATTTTTTTTTAGCTATAAAAGACTTTCTCATGCCTTGCTGAACACGCTATCCATCCCATTCAAAGGACTATTAAAAAACCATACAAACCGCAACATTTTGTAGATGTTTTTTGTAAATAGTTGTGGCTGGAGTGCACATAGTTTCCGTTTCCGGCGGTTTTATTTTGGCATTGTTGTGTGAACATTTTACGCTGATCCTTTAATTATTGCGCAATAATTGCGTGCGCCAATGCGGACTCCAACAAAAAAATTGAAGCTGAAATGCATTCGGCTGATTGATGTGTGCTCTGATCCGCTTGCAGGTCTTCCAGGCTGAGGTAAACCCAACCCACGAAGGATCGGCGTGCAGACGCGTGTGCAGCGATCGCTGTGTGTGTGGGCCCATTCTTGGTCTTGGCCAAAAGTCAAAGCCGAAGTCGATGCCAAACGATTGCAATTATTAAGCCATAAAACGAGCTGCGTTAAATGCCAAGTCTGTAATTAGCGACACCAAATCACGCTGGTCACGCCCCGGCCGGCATTGTGTGCGGCCCGTAATAAACGCAGAGAAATGCCAAACAACGTTACCTGGTCGGTGAAAGTCAAAGCCGAGCCCAATTATAGATCGCTGTTTGTTTAAGGAAGTTTAGGCCAATTAGTCAAACATTCGCTACGCTCATCTTCCAGCCAGCTAGCCAGCTAGTCCGCTAGCCAGCCAGCCAGTCAGTTACCATCAATCAGTAGCTCCGATTACTGACGAGCGTTGCAGGAGCAAGAGATTTAACCGTTACAGGTTGACAAACAATTCGCACGGCCGATCGCTCGACTGGGCAACTCAATTAGCCACACAGACGCATCGCTCCAGTTGACTGACTTCACTTGCTGGACCCCTAGCGAACTCTCCAAGTAGGTGGCAGGCATCAAAGGCCTCTAAGCCTTTGAGCTGAGGCCAGTCCGTGAGTCGAGTATCTCACGCTGCACACAGCCAGCAGCGACGATCGTCAGTGAAAGTGCATCAAAAATCAAAGTCGACGTTGATTTTTTGACAATTTTCGGGCGAGGCATCAAATTAACACAACAAAAACGCAAAGATGCTACCAAAGATGCAGAGCCCAGGCAAAGAAAGAAAAAAGCCAAGCTAACAATGAAGGAATATTTGACTGAATATCAAAGTGTGAATACCCTATCAGAAAAGATTTAAAATTGTCGTCAAAGGGCACTAAATTTATTGAGAGTTAGTTTTCAATTAAATAAATATACGCAATTTAGATATTTACGATACGATATTACCTGATGTAGTTATATGTGAGTAACTAAATAAATTATAACTATGATATATAATCATTTACAGTCGTATTTACTATATATTATTTACGATATTATGCAGATAAGTATCTCAGTACTCCAGCAACTTAGAAGTATTTATAGTCTCATGTTAGAGTATTTAAGTCCAAATCTTAAAGAACTTGCTGTAGTTTTTTTTTAACTGAAATTGCCACACGCAAGCCATCTCCATCGCTTTGTCACGTTAAGATGGTACAAAGGGATCGAGACAGAGACAGACAACGAAATAGAGAGAGGGGGAGATAGAAAGAGAGAGAGAGAGAGAGAGAGAGAGAGAGAGAGAGAGATAAGAGCTTGAGACGAACTTGAAGCAGCATTTTTTGGCAAAGATTCTTCTGGGCTGCGACTTGTTCTGGTCTTGCGGTCTGTAATTTTGTATTCGTATTCGGGGGTCATTTGATACAGTTTTCCAGCTCATTTGCTTGTAATTGGGCACCAGAGGTTCGCGCAGGCTCCACATGAAATCTCTGTCCCGTTGGTCCGTCTGCGCCGTCGAGCGGCTGCCAACTTTAGCTCAGGTTGACGACTTTTCAAATTATCAGTTAAATTTTTGGGTACTTTTATATATTTATTAATCAGGATTTCGTGTGAAAAATTCATCCAGGGTGCGCTCATATTTTGTGTTTAAGCCCAGCTCAGCAGACAACAAACAACAACAATAACAACAACAACATGCCACAGGACAGCAGCAAATTTAATGTCAACGACGTCGGTGGCTTTGGCATCACTTCAAGTTTTGCCCGTTGTCTCGAGAATTTTTGGTCACTTGGCTTGTGATTTTTATTCTCCCCCTGTGCTGTGCTTTTTTTTGGTTTTGATATTTTTTTCATTAAACGTCCACCTGCAAGCGCACCTACCCGCCGGTGGTTCGTGAACTGCGTGTGAATTTAATCCCCTGGCCCCAATTATTCAAGTAATTAAGTATTAATGTGCGAAACTTTATCACCTCTGGCGACGCAGCAAGTCGTGATTTTCCAGGCCATTTGTGCCTAAGCGCTCAGAAAAGTGCGGCTTCAGATTGGCGATCGTGCTAGTACGCCTGCCTGCAGGTGCTCATGGCAATTTAGATTGCAAATATGATTTATTGAATTTGACTTTTAGTCCTTAAATCTGCGCCCAATATGCCAAGGCCAGCTCAAAATACAACTTTACTAATTACGAATAAAAATTACTGATCAAGGGCGCCGCACTGCGCCGCCAAAGGATATATCTGATATATGTCTGTATGTGCAATTAGCAGATATAATCCGTGTGATTCCGTCCAACAAAAATGTCAATAACAATAAATTCCTTGGCAAGTTGGGCGCACACTTCGGAGATTGTCCGTGGGACTCGGCACTGAAGAGGATTTCGGCGGAAATCAAGATATGGGATGCGGTGAGGTGATTACGTACGAAGAGCAGCTCATAACTGTCAAAAATCAGGCAATCAATTGATTGGAGCATTGATCGGCTACAAGGATCAAGAGCGGAGCGCTGAGGACCGCACAGGACTCGCACAATATTTTAGAGGCGTGTTCCGGCTGTCAACATTTTATGTTGGTGGTCAAGGCAAGTCAAGTTGTGGTCGCAACTGCAACAGCAGCCAAGATGCCTGAGAACCGTGCGGGTGTTCCCATCGTGCCCATCGGCGCAGGTCCTTCAGCCAAACAATAGCGCTCACAATTCGCCGCCCCGGTGAGTCCTTTGTGCGTGCGCAGCACACAAAGGCAACTACTTACAACACATTATGACACGAATTTGAGAACGAAACTGAAAACGGCAACGACAACGGCAACGGCAATGGCTTGACCTTAGAATAGGCATTTTATTGCCCAACACAAGTCCTGATTCATTGCTATTACTCTATTTCAGTTTCCCTTTCGCGGTGCGGCGTGTCCTTGTACTCCTTTTGATGCTGGACAATCGCTTTGAATTTGCGTGAACCAAATCAAATTTTATTGCTTAATTTTTTTGTATTCTCGCAGGATTCTCTAATTGAATTGCGCGCTCTGTTAAATTTTACATTTGTCTCGTCCAGCCAAAGTTCATTATTTATTTCTATATCTCAGCATTTTAATGTAAATTATATTTCTGTTTTTATTTTTTGTTTTTTTCTGGCTGTTGTTTAATGTTCTTCGTCTTTGTGTCCCGCACAACTTTTTGTAAATAGTCCCAAATTATCTACGCCGTTGGAATCGGTAATTTATTAATCGCTACAATTTATTACATTTACCTCAACATGTTGCATAGTTAATTTAAGGGCAGACCATTTGACTAATTGCTCTCACCGACTTGCAAATGTTTAATGAAGGAACTAGAGCTGAATGCAGAGAAAGTTAATTTAATGGGGGCAATGTTGATTCTAAAATAATAAAATAAAATAGTTTAAGCAAATCAACGTCTCTTATTATATTGAAATAAAATATATGATCAAATTATCTTTTCTATTTGATCTACACATAAGTGTTTTACTCCCTTCGTTACACTTTAATTATTTATTATCTAAAATACAGTTAAATTCTCCCTTAAGTAACATGCAATAATAAACTAAGCTTATTCTCTTAATTTCTATTTAATTTTTATGGAAGTTCAATCTGCCTAATTGTCACATATTCAAAGCAGGAATAAATTTGAGTTATTCTCATCAACTAAAACTCCAATTTAAATGAAGTAACTTTTGTTAAATAAACAAAATAAGAATCAGTAAAAATAAAAAATAATAATAATAAGTGTCATATAATTTTTTTTATATGATTTTATGAATAAACATAAACATATCATATCATAATAATTATACTCGTAGAATCAGAATCATAGTTTTTTGCTATAAAAAAAGAAAGAAATTATTATTTAAATATTATGCGAATATATAAATTGTGTTCATATAATAATAATAATTCATATAATATGTAATAATTACAAGTAGTTATGTATATTCTAACGAGAAGCGTCTCACTCAGATATTTCATGGCCCTGTGCAGAGCTTCACTTTTCACTTCGATACTTATATGGGAAGTGGATTGTCAGCCTTTTCTTATCTTTGGATTGCAGGAAGGTATAAAATATACGATATATTTCAAGTCAATGTATTCATCTTAGAAATTTGCACAGTAAATTTTCCAATTATTTTTCAATACGATATATATGACTTCAATAAGACAAGCGCCATTCTTTCTATGATTACTTTGGGTTTGGTTTGCTTTTTTCTGTAACTATTATTAAGAGCTATATGCCGTTAGCCCTATTCCTGACCCGGCCAGCTGACGTTGGTTGGGCACACGTGTTCATATAGCCAGGCATTGCAAAGCGTGCGCGCGAGTTTGGGTCTCAATTCGGATTTGTAAGCGGAGCCCAAGGCCCGACAGTGGTTAACTGAGCTGCATCTGTGTATCCTTGTCGGCATCACACCTTCCTCACTCTTGCAGTCCATCAGGCAGCAACCCTTTCCAATTTGTCTTGGCGCACTGCTGTCCATGTCCTTTAAGCGGTTTATCCTGCTGTTGCGCTTGCCGCTCTTTTTCACTCTTTGCTCTTCCTCACTCGTGCTCATCGGAAGTCAGCACTAACTGTTGAAGAAGGAGGAGGGGCAGCAGGAGCGGGAGCTCTCTGCTTCCTTGAAATTGTATAGTAGTTGGCGAGAGCAGCAAAATATCGAACCGTAAATGAAACAACTACAACAAAAACAAACCCACAAAGAAGAACGGCAACAGCAACAGCAGCCAAAACGGGAACGGGAACGGGAACGGGAAAGGCAACGGCAAATGCTACCCAATTTTGAAGTCAAAGTAGCACCAGATGACGGCATGCGCCGTCCGTTTGTTCTGAGCGATCCTTGGGCAGCATATGTTGCCCCTTGGCTTGAGTATTGGTTCTATCTCGCTCTGGCTGCCGGTCTGCGGGTCTAGTCCTTTTTGGCTGGCTTTCACTCGCACGCCACGCGGCTCGTTTCCAGCAAATAATAATAATAATGATAATTTCTTATTGTGCTCATGCGCAGGTCGCATCGAAGGTGCGCCAGTTGGTTACAAAACCCGCAAAGACGCAAATATATACTAGGAGCTGATCACTACTGGTTAGTAGACAGTTCTAGATGTCCTGCGGCAGCGAAATGCGGCAGTCCAACGATTACAGTTCTCATAGTGCTCAGCATCAATCAAAGCGAATGGCCAAAATTGACTTCAATTAAGTCAAGCTAAGACATTAATCAGGAGACGATTAAGTATATGCCGAAGCATTCGTAGAGACGAGAAAATTAGCATGGATCAAGGCCAAAGCGATTAAAATCATATTAATAATAACAACATTGTTGCGCAGGAAAAAGTAGAAAGCTTTACTAGAGCGCAAGCCAAGTGCTGCTGGGATTCCAGCGAAAGGAGCATCATTAAAGTGTTGGACAGTGTTACCTGGATATTCACCAAAAATGGCCTGCAGCGACGAGCCATTAATGTGCTAAAATATAGATCAAATATTTGTGTTCGTAAAAGAGCTAAACATTATGCTTAAAAGATAATTTAAGTGTTATAAATTGCTCTGTTCTAACACATTGTCTATCTATAGCAAATAGCTGATGGTGTATATGGTATATATACTTATTTTATATACTTATTGTTACTGATTTTATATATCGATATCTCGTATACACTCAAATTATTTCTAATTTGCACTTTTCCTTCACTTGGCATTAGACAATCCAAACTGGGGAAATGTCTTGGGCTCAGTTCGTCACCAGGTTCCGTCAGTTGTCTAGAAAATGCTCAACAGATGTTGGAGTAGGCCTTGTATAGGTATCGCAGCGTTTCAGCTACAACAACAGCAACAACAACAATACCGCGATCATCAACAACAACTGTTACGAGTCGTAAAAATAAGATAAAATTCAGATGCTTGCTTACTGGGTAAAATTGCGCCATTGAGCCAAAAAAAAAAAAAAAAAAAGTAGGAATTTTCTGTTCGTAGTTTCCTATGCACTGAAAACAATTTCAGAGCAACAAATTACGCAGTAGCAAAGTAGCTGCATGCAAAGCGCATCTAAATTGTGCTCAGTGTTTGGGCGCAGGTCAAAATAATTTGGCTCTCTGCGGAAATGCATGAACGTAGACCTGACCCAAGCGAGCGAGAGAGACAGAGAGATGAATGAGCGAGCGAGAGAGTGTCTACCAGCCAATGCTGTCTCTTTCGATGGCCAGCTGTTGCCTCTCTCTGGTCGTTGTTTGACTGATGTTTAGTTCGTGTGTGTTGCCACGTGTCGCTGACAAAGCCCATTGACCAATTGGCAAGAAGAGTCGGCATTTAAATATTTATACAAATTAGATGCAAGAGAGTTTGAAAAGTGAACTTCGTGTTTAGGCCAAACTAAAAATGCTTGCCAAAAATTATGCCAAAGGAGCAGCTGTAAAATCAATCAAAAACTTGTCAAATAAATGTCAATGCGCTTCGATTGCAATTCCTTTTCCGCTGACGAATGCGCATGCATAACCAATGAGCCCAATGCATCCTGTTCAAGCGTATCCTTTGGGTGCATAAATTGCCATTTACATACATACATATATTTGCGTACGATACAATCGAAAATTCTCTTTTATGAATAGTTCAAGTCCTACTTAACTACAATTGGCGCGCTGAACGCGCAGATACTCAGTGACCTGGGCGACGAGCGCATTGCTGCATTGCTGTGACCGAGCCAATTCATTCTGGGCCAGGCGGCGCGTGCGCACCAGCAACAGGGAGGCATTGTGCATGGCCTCAGCTAGTCCTTGATTGATGACTGCGATGCCGCGCAGAAAGCAACTGTTGCTGTTGTCAAAGCTAATGCCCATTGGTGCCAGTGCCACGCCCATTTGTTGACTCTGACAGACTATTGGCAGCTGCGCCATTTGCTGCACAAAGCTCTGCACGTTGGCCAAAGCTTGCTGGCCCTCGCCGCGATACGTTGCAATCATATTGCTCAGCTGCTCCGTGCAGCCTCTGAGCTCATCTGTGACGTTGAGTGTGAAGTCTTGCAGATTCCAGGCGGCGTTGCACTCGGGATTGCCCAGCAGCACCTGATTCGTGTCGTCGATGGCTATGCTCATCTCGGCCATGGCATTGGTAGTCAGCTCTTCCAGATCATCCAATATGCTCGTCAATGTGCGCTCAATATTCGCTTGCAGCTGTGTGGACGTCTGATCACTTATATTCACGGCCATATTCGACAGCTGATCAACTACCATGTTAATTGGTCCATATTCCGTAGTCTCCGTTGTCTCCGTGCTGTCTACAGTCTCCGTTGTTTCCGCAATGCTGTTTGTGTTGCTGTCGATCTGCGCCTGGGTGTACTATAAAATAGCCAACATTATGAAGCCATACAGAGCATTTTACTTAATATATACTCACTGCCCAGGTCAGCAGGAGTACGCTTAAAATTTGAATTGTTCTGCCCATGATGCCTCGCTTTCTATTGCTGGCCAATGCAATGGCAATGCCAAATATATATTGGCGTCGAGTTATGATAAAAATTGATAAAGCACAAGAGCCCTACACAGCTTCTCAATTTTCATGATGAAAAACTGAGACAAACAATGAGATAAGATCACAAAATTTAGTGCACCGATATCATTGCACACTTACTAGGCATTTATATAACTATATTTTATATATATACATTATATTTTTTGTAGTTTCACTCTCTTGTTTCTGCTGAATTTTTTATTGTTTTGCTATGCACTAATCTTTATTATAATATTGTAATATAATAAAAAAACAACCTTTGGCTACATGCTATATCAATCATCAGTCGTCATATTTCACCAGTCTTCATGATCAGTGATCACTCATCAATCATTAGCCATTCTATTAGATGTGTCTGTTGAAATTTTGATCGTATTTTCCTTCCAGTATTGAGTATAAACAAATGGTTTTATTAATTATTGTAATAGAAAATATATAAATAGATATTAAGTATCACATATAATTTTCTATTATTTCAGCAGCATTATTTAATATTTGTCGAGCTCTTCAAGCTTCTTCTTGTCTGCCAAAGTGTTTCCAAAAGGCATTTTACTTTCTGTTTAACTGCTCAAAAATACCAATATAACCCTACATAGAGAAGAAACGAATAAAGTACACGCATATGCATGACTCAGAGCTGATAGCAAGAATAAGATATAATATTTATTTACTTTCTAGCTATCGTCATTTGTCATTGAACATTTTCAGCAATACAGATATTAATTGATTAGTGAAACACATTATGACATATAGTTGTAATATTTACAGACATATATAGTCAAATGATGACATATTCTTCCTATTTATAGTCAATTAATGAACATTATTACCGTACCAATTAGTCATATACATATTTAGAGAATGATAGATCATCATGACAATCATGACTCCAAAACGCATAACTTAATATGTTACTTAAATTCACTTGTTTAATGGACACACAGAATATATAAGATAATATCAAGAATACATATACAGAAATGTAGATGTAGCGCGATTAGTTTAAATAACTTCTTGGATATGCCATTGTTCTATTATTGACTACTTGAAGATTAAAGCCCGAAATAAAATGATTGTTGTTGCAAATTGGCGCGCAAGAACCATAAATAAGATTAGCTTCATCTTATCAAACTATTTATGAAAATCCAAGTGTGGTCGTTGATAAGATTTACAGTCCATACCAATGATAACGAAAAAGACCAAACGTGCCGTAATGGACTGAGTGTCAGTTGATCAACTTCATTCGAGGCGGCGAAATGATGGGAGTTTTAGTGCTGCTGCCTCTGCTTGGCTGTCTGCTCCTGGGCAGCACTTGGGCACACCAGGAGATGAGTAATCTGTTGGTGCAACAAGCCAAGGAATTTGACTTATCTGCCACAGAAGTGGAAGCCCTGCGACCATTTTATCGCGAGCTGCAAACGCAGCATGACTATCTATACAGCCTGTCCATGCAGAGCGGCGATGGCAGCGCCCAGGTGGCGCTGCCCACGGTTGAGCCATTGGACGCCACCTATGCTAAGGTCTTTGATGAATTTCGAGAGCAGTTTAAGGGCTATTTAAGCTACAAGCCCATCATTGAGTACGACACAAGGCTGCCCTCGCTGGAGGAGATGGTGGGCCAGCCCAGCAGGGACTTGACTGAGCAGGAGCTGCTGGAGTTGCAGGATCTGCTGGACATACTGCAGGATTTAATCGATGAATCGCAGCTGGGCATTGAGCAACTTGTGGCACGCGCCAAAGACTTGGAAATCAATCTGCTGAAGCTGAACAAACCGAAGATTGTGATGGCCGCCATTGCTGGGCTGGAGGCTATGTGGCACACCTGGGGGCGTGTCTCGCAAGCCGCCTACTGCAGCTATTCGCATGTGCCGCAGTTTACGGAAGCTTTGCATGCCATCAACGGCGGTGTTGACTGCTACACCTACACCATGGGGCTGATACTGAAAGTCCAGGATGAAACTGTTGCCTCCGTCAAGGAGATCAAGCTAAACGTGAAGCAGCTGGTTAGCATCTACAAGAAGATATCCGCCAAGAAAACATTGGTGGGCAAAATACTCTCCGGCACACTAAACGTATTCAAAGCTCTACGCCGGCTGCACGACATTATCGCCGTGGGTATCGCTGGCTACGACAAAATCAACAATCAGCTGCCAGGCGCTGTATTGCAGTCGGTGCAATGTGGCTTGGAATTTAAGGACAGCATTCCGCAAATGGTTGAGACTGTACAGAATCTAACGGTATGCATTACGTTTGTGGACACAGATAAGCCGGAATACGATTTCCTTAAGCCGGAGAACGAGCGCTATTGGAACACCGACGCAGAGCCCGTGAAAATTGATCAGGAGAACGACATTGCAGAGGACGACGATGATGGCAGCGATAATATCGACGATGATTACGTAGATCATCGATAGATTAATCTGGTTAGTTGGTTATATTTGAGGAGGCCAAGTCTGTGCAAAGTAAATGCAAGAAAAGTGTAACTAGACAATCCTTGGAATAACAGAGGTAGAGTCTTTCCTACAATATCCATAAGACTCGTCATATGCGCAGATAGCTTCAGTTTTAACTAAAAATAGACTTTTCGAATTTACTATTGTGTTGTATAATATATTTGGTAAGCTGTTGGGTAGCCAATCTGATGACATTCACTGATATGCTTAGATCTGAAGTTAGAGGACTTAGGTGCTCATACATATATGGCTGACTAGACGTCGCTCTCTTTGAGCTGGCGCACATACTGCTCGCTTAGGGATTTGTTGAGGCCCTCGTAGCTGGCATGCAAATTCGATATGGCCGCTTGTGGTGAGCTCTGAGACTTGAGCACATTGCGAGCGGGCGCCGATGTGGTCGCAGAGGGACTGGGTGGTGGGTGTTCGCCACCAATGACCAAATCGGCCATCAGCGTTTGTCGACAGAGTGCGGACAATGCACTGCCTGGCGGCATGGGAGCCGGTGGTTCCTTGGGCTTTTTGCCGCCGCGACGCAGCTTGGAGGCCAGCGTGGCAAAGCCCAGTTTGCTGGAGATCCGTGCCGAGCGCGTGACAGTGCGCGGCAAGCTATCGTAGGCGCTGGAGTTGCTGACACTCTCCTGATCCGTGGTCACTTCTTGTTGTTGTCGTTGCTGCAGCTGCTCTATCGAGCAGCCCACATCGCCCCGCATGCTGCCAGCACTGACGCTCTTGTGCAAGGGCACATTGTTCATGGCTATGGGAGTCAGGGGCTCCTGCCTGGGCGTCACTGGTGCACTCTGTAAAAACTCTGCCTTGGCCTGCTGCAGTCGCAAGGCGCGCTCAGACATCGGCGTCATCGGACGTTGGGGCTCCATGATGGATGTTGGGAACTCGAAGTGCTTTGCCTTGGTTGGGGTGTGCATAACCTTTGCCTTGGCCTCCAGCTTGCGCTGTATGCGTGGTAGTGTATTGTCCTGCTTGTTGGGCAATACTATGGACGTCGATGCTGGCCAGGCCTTGCTCACCGAGGACCCAGAGCTGGTCTTGGCAATCTTGTGCTCAATGTTGTTGCTAACTGTGGCGCTCTGCGACTTGTGCAGCGAGTTCTTCTTGTAGAGATGCGCTTTGCGCGGAGGCGCTTGGGGAAATGCGGACATGCCCAGGTGACGCTTGGAGCGCGTCAGGCATTTTATGCTATCGCTAGCAAGTGGAGCACGCACCGGAATGGACGATCGATGCACATCATTGGCGCTCTGGCACTTGCGCAACTCATCCTTGGCTCGCAGAGGCAACAGGCGCTCCAAGCTGATGGATTTGTATAGACTTAAAGGACGTGGCGCAGCCTGCTTAGTGGGCACCTTGGATATGGGAGACTGTGCCTCCTCGACGCTATACGTGGGACTCTCCAGCTCCTTCTCTATGACAGTTATGCCCTCGGGGGCATTGGGCTTCGGCACTGCAGTGAATAGCTTGCGCTTGGTCTTCACAAACACATTGGCATTGGTGTTGTAGCTGCGTGCATGCTGCTCCGGCAACGGCGGTGGTACGAAGCCAGCTTGCTTGGCGATCGGCTGGGCTATACTGCTGGCTATGCTGTGCGACTCCTCGATGCGTTCGCCAGGCTTCACTTTTAGCGAACTGCAAATGATTTCCTCTGGCTCGGCCGATGGCGCATGGCCCGTCGTTGTCACAGAGCTCAGGCGAAAATCATCATCTAATGATCGCTGCTTCAGCCGGAAGTTCTTGCGGCGTATGCGTCGCGGTGTCTCCAACACACTCTGTGTATCCGCATCACTGCTATCGCTCTCGGTTTTACTATTCTGACGCGAGCCCATCTTGCGCAGGCGCAGCTTTTTCTTGGATGCAGTCACAGAGCTGCTCGCTCGGCAGAGGGTGCCTGTCGTGGTGCTTGTCTCGGTCTCATGCTCCCTGGGCGAGGGCGAAGGCGAGGCGGCGCTGTGCTCATCCAGCGTCAGATGATCGCGGCTGGAAGCATCGCCAGTGGCATAGGTAGAGCTGCTCTCCACTTGCTGCCCGTCCTCGGCCGTTATGTTGATGTCCGGCACAACGTCCCGGGGGAAACGAGTCGTGCCGCCCTCTGCATCGAAATGAATGGAAGGTAATGAAAGGACATATAGTTATTTAAAGGAGAGCTTACGTATGCTCAACTTTAGGCAGAGTAGCGATTCGTGTAGACCCTGAAGCTCCTCCAAGTACTCGGTCGTGCGCTCCGCCATTGTCTCCTGACAGCATGCCTCATCCAGCGGTGACTTCACAATCTGCAGTATACAAGCACATTACAGTTCGGTTTCCGTGTCGGCCAAATGCACCTACCAGCTCGGCCAGACGGCCCAAGTCACTCTGAACATCGGACACAGCATTCAGCACGTTCGGTTTCATCAAATTGTTGGAGTAGTATAGATAAATACTGCGAATGCTCAGCAAGGTCGCCTGGCAATCCCGCATTTCCACATGCTCCACGATGTCTGCGGTGGCCTGCTTGAGCCGGGCAAACAGCTCGTCGGCACGTTTCAGTGCACCCAGCAGCGGGGCCAGGTTCGTGTGTGACTCAAAGCTCTGAACTCGACGCGAGTTGCTGCAGGGGTTTATAAATAGGCGAGGCGTCATTCAAACCGTTTCTAGTCATTAAATGCATTCACTTACACATAGTCATTGCACTGCACCTCCTCGTACTTGTAGATGGGCGTTTGCTGCTCGACCAGCGTGTGGGCGGTAACCAGCGGGGAGGCGGTGTCGTGTATGTGCTCCTCCACTTCGACCATCACTGCCTCGGGCTCGTCGTACTTCTTGAACTCCTGATCCGGCGAATCTGTGCAGTCCTGCATCTCCTTAAAATCGTTGACATCGTTTAGCGACAAGGATGAGGCCTGCTGCGATATGACCGGAGCCTGATTGCCATTGGGCGCCACACTATCCAGCGATAGTGAGCGGCTCAGCGTCGGTGAGTGCTCGGGGTTGTCTACATAAAATAGAAAATATGATGTCTTATACTAACAACCAGAGTCTTGTCAAATAGGACTCACTTTTATTGCACTCCTTGTTGATGAGACCCACATATAAAGGACTGTAGCCAGGATGGAGCAGCGCAAACGTGGAGGCCTCTGGTCCGATGCCTCTGGCCTTCTCCCACTCGTAAAGCTTACGTGTAAATTTGCGAGAGATGCCCTCGAATTTTCTCACCTCGCCATCTGAGGTCTTCACCTCAATATTCTTAGATGTATGATCCGGTGCCACGATAGCTTTAAGGCGTGCCAATCTGCGAGTAAGATAAATAGAAACTGATCCAGGCGGGGATATTTACAATATACATACTTTTCCTTTTCGTGCGGCTTGTGCTTGTACCAGCGATCATCATCAGAGCCTCGCCGGCTGGACTGATTGTGCTTGGAGCTGCGCTTGAGAGAATCATTGTCGGAGTTGGTGCCACCGACGGGCGTACACTTCAAGCGGTTCCATTGCTCTGAGGATAAATATTTTGGATAACCAAATATCTCAATCGCACAGCTCACTGTGGACTCACCCAGCTTTTTTTGAAACTTTTCAGGTAAATCCTTTTGGTCTGGCAGCGCGCACAGGCCCTGACCCTCAAGCTTCAATGCACCCGAGCTCCAAAGATTCCAGTCGATTTTTGGCTTTATATCGCCGCCACTTAGACTTTTGGCTGTGGGACTCGCCGCTGTCTCGGAGGTGGCATAGCAATTGGAGCTCTGCTGCTTGGCCCGCCATTTGTGAAGCTTCTTCTTGAACTGCGGCGTCAAATTCTGCTCGAGCTGTTCGGTGGACATAAGATCACTGTGCAGCAGCTGCGTGGGTGAATGCTCCTCGCTGCTGCGCTTGCCGCTGCCACTGACGCTGCCTGGGCCACCACTGCTGAGCTTGACGCCTGGAATAGAATCGGGATTAGGCGTGGTCGGTGGATTACCTGAATGTCTATCGTGTGGCTTACTGCGATTGCTCGCGCTGGCTCGCTTTAGTTCGCATTGCTTGTGCTTGAACTCCATATCTAGTTTGAGTAGTAGAAGTTGATAATGTTGAAATACTTCATCTTCGTTCTGTGTGAAAGTCTTACAGTTTGGCGTCGTGGGCTCCGAGGAAACTCCACTTGATAGCTCCTCGCTCTCTGTAAAGCCAGACGTTAATGGAAACCGCTAATATGGTAGCCACCAAACAGCTCACCCACCAAATTCACCAAAGAAATCCGAATGCCTGGATGGACTGCTCGGCACCGAAGAGTTTCCCGGCGAGTTCACTTGACGCATACGTGATCCATCCTTTGGACTCTTGAGCGGAGAATGCAGCTGCGGCAGATCACTGCACACCTGATTGAGATTTAAAGGACTGGGCGGCAGCTTGTTCCGGCGACTGGTCGTCGCCTTAATGTCCGCCACATGATCCTCGGGCAGCACCTCAAAGTCCGAGAAGGCTCGCGAGCGACGTAGAGACTTATTCGATGATGATTTGCTTGGCAGCGAGCACTTGGCCGTATCCAAGCGCTCATCCGTGGCCGACTTACGCAGCTCCACTTCATAGCTGGAGGGCCGCGAGTCACCCTTCGCTGAATGTCGCCCTATAATCAGAGTGAAAGCTGCACCAAATAAATAAATCAAAGCAGTTCGAGAAGGGATTTACGCATTGGCTGGCGACTGCCCGCATCCATTTGCAGCTCATCCAAGGAGCTGGCCGAGCTGATGGTACCAGGTGTGCCGCCCGTTTCGCTCAAAAAGTGACCCGACGAGGAGCTGATGATGCTGTCCGCGGAGCTGCTGCCGCCTGCGCCGCTTATTGGCACCTTTAAATATCTAGAAGAGATTATGGACTTAGCATCGATTATATTTTAGAACAGAATTATCTGAAATACCTTTCTACTTCTAGATTAAGCGGCATCAATGTATTGGAATCGTGAGCAGCTGTGGGCGGCACATTGGCCCGCTCCCACTTGAAAGCCGCCTTCACCTTTGTCCACTTGGACACCTTGGACTTGTTGTCGCTGTAGGTGCTCTGCCGGCGCAGCAAATATGGCCTAGAGGAGTTCTTCATCTGCCGGTCGCCCTTTAAATACATGTTTATCTCTTCCTCCATCATGGACTTACTGCGCTCGCGTATTCTGTGGTGTGGATATCAGACTTATCCCAGCGTGGAATATCGTATTTCAATATGTACATACCGCTTGAATTTGCCATGCTTTGTGGGAGGCACCACCTCGGTGCCCAATAGGGATTCCAGCCAGGTCAACGAGTGCTCCAACTCGAATTCGGTGTCGGCGGTGGGTGTGGATGTGGCTGGAGCTTGTGCAGCAGCAGGAGCACTGGCTGCAGTCAGAGTTGAGGTTGAAGTTGAAGTTGAAGCAGCATTGAGGGCTATCATATCCGACTCCATTCCGGCTGCCGACTCCTCGTCATTGTCCGTGATGGTGGCAAGTTTCTGCTCCAACAGGCCCTCAAGCATTGCACATGTGCGAGTTAGTTGATCCATGGCCTCAATGGCAGTGTTGAGCCGATTCTTGAGCGGCTCAATCGTGCCACGATCCGCTCGGTAGGGCTGACAGAAGTGACAACTATGCTTTCCATGCTCGCACACGGGCAAATCCTTCTCCTCGCGCAGCTTGGGCGAAGCAGAGAGATTGCGTGCCCGCGAGGCCACAGCTGGAAACTGGAAGATGTTCTCATCGGTCCGTCCGCACATGGCAGGCGGAGCCGTGGGCAGGGATTCATAGTGCATGGCACTGATTCTATGTCGTGTCCGACGAGGCTTTGGCGGTGGTGCTCCTTCCATTGCAAGTTGAGAAACCAGCGCAAGTCCACTTCGGTTTACATAAATATATATATATGTATGTGTGCGCGTGTGTAGGTATGAGTGTCCAGCTATGTGTGCCTATGCGCGTACTGAAATGCTCAATTGGCTTCTGTTTGTTTACTCGGAGAGATACGCCACTAGAAATACACGCAAGACAAGAATATCCCACGAATTATCGAAATCAAAAATTTGTTTATAAAAGAGGAAGACAAATGTGGAACGTCCGCCACACACACAATAACCCAAAACACAAGCACACAGACACACACACAGTCCACCCTCTTATAAATATGTATGTATATGTATGTGTTTGTATATAAATTGGCAGACTTGTGTATACGTATCGTATATGGGGTAATTTGAAATGCCTCAAAGTGTAACGCTTAAAATACATGAAATAAACAATAAATTTGAAAAACGAAATTTTAGCACGTTTCGCCACATGTGCAAAAGTTTTGGAAATATTTGAAATAATATTTACGCCTCTGTGGTCAATAAACGGAACGGATCAGAACAAAACGATTTGAAGACCCCATCCCCCCGCACACATTTTGCGAATGCACTTGATGCCACAATTTGTTGTACAAATATATTATTATCCAGCTAGCAATCGACAGGCCAAACAACAAACAGCCGCATGAAAACTAATACAAAATCACAATAAATAGAAACAATAGCGTAAACTATTTTTAAATTGCTGACACTCTTTTGTTTGGCCTCCCCCCACCCAAGACACTTCGTTGAGACATACCCCCTCCGCCCTCCACCAACTGGCATTCCCAGTTGGTGAGGAGTGCACACTTCCAATATTTCATTTTTAGGTTACACGCAATTAATATTTCCATTTTTTGGGAGAAATGTGGCCCCCAAAGTGCAGCATTGGATATGGGCGTGTGAGTATATACATGACTGTGTATGTATGTGTGGGTGCGTGCACGCGTTTGTCTATGAGTGGAGCTCATCATGTGTATATCTTAATGCCCATTACTTTCACTAGGCGTTCGTTTCGCCACTTTCAGAATGCTGTATAGATGATATTGCCACATTGAATACACAATTTTAAATTTTATGTTCTTCGGGACATAAAATAGACTAAAATATATAACTGTGCGCAAGATTTTCTGGTATTTGCTGTCCGTCGTTATTTGTAAAAATTTGCATAATATTAAAACAACAAATAATTACTTGCACTTTTGTTATGCACACAATCGTCCGCCCCACCACAGAATTTCCTTTTTATCTATATTTTGAGAGAATATTTCGCGATTTTTTCACGCCGCGAAAACCGTATTATGCCGTTCGTTGGTCGAATCTATTCTGAGCACATATGTATGCACACGGCGAGCGATTGGCGTGCTTTTGAGAAAATCTGAAGATTTTGATTTTATATATGCATTGAGAGTATTGCTCTCGAGCATCTTAATTTGTTCTCTATCAAATTAATAAAAGAAAATGTGAATTGGACACTTTATTTTATTTTAAATTTATCTTTCATTTTTTAGACTTAATTCTTGCTTTATATTTGAAAATATCCGACCAAAAATTTATAACCGACTTTTAACTGGAGTGACTCTGCTAAATTTCCCAAAATATTCAATCACTAACTAAGCTAGGTTCAAAACTTGGATTAAAACTGAATTTACTGCATACCATGCCATAAATAACATTTCATTTAAAATAATAATACTAAAATATTTATTACAATATAAATGTTCAGAGAATAAAACATTTTAGGAAACACTGTGTAAAAAATTAATTGTGAGAGAATTTGTTATGAATTTATAAGCTAGCTGGAAACTCTGCTGAATTGTTTTGATTTACTTTCAACATCTGATTTGCTATCGATAGCTTTGTGAACGATAATTTTCCCATTGTGCACTGGTCACTCTGCAGTTCTGTTATGGTTTTGTTCGGAACAGCCGGGTATACTTAATATTATATAATTATAACTTAACAATAACTTCAGGACTCAAAGTAATATTCATAACTAAAATGCTGACCCTTATATCAACGATGCGTGCCCTCGCCGTGCGGCAACAATCAGGAGAGGCATTGCGCTGCCTACACTTGACCGCGGTCACGGAAGCCGCACGCAAAGGCACCCGGGAAAAGGCACGTAAAAAAAAGGTTAAAGTGGAGGTAAAGAAAGTTGGATTCATTCCCCACAATCAACGTGACAAGAAGTAAGTGACAAGTAATCAAGCAATAGACATCTGACTTTTAATTAATATATTTTTTTTAGAATTAACGTTAAACGCGCTGATAAACACGTGGACGACTCCTGGAAGCAGGTGCCCAAAGATGACGTCTACGTGGGACGCTATTATCGCTGGCCGGTTTATACGGTAGCAGAGGCCATACAATGCCATCGGGAAACACATCACCCAACCATGTATAATGTGCCAAATGCTTCGTTGAACGTGGAAATTGAGCTGAATATGCAAGGTGAAAAGGCAACACGATTTGTGGATAATTTTCAGCGCATGGCTATGATACCGCATAAATTTGATCACGGCGAGGAACGTAAGATCATAGTATTCACAAAGGGCAATGTAAGTCTGACAATGAACAAATATATATTTAGTGCATGCTAATACACAAATATAATTTTAGGATGAAATTGTTGAAGCTCGCGAAGCAGGCGCTACTCTTGTGGGTGGCGTGGAGCTTATTAAGGACATAACAGCTGGAGAGCTGCTGCTGTCCGATTATCAGTTCATTATTGCGCATCCCAACATTCTGCCAGAGCTCGTTGCACTCCGAGGCTTGATGAAGCGCAAGTTTCCCAACCCAAAGAGCGAGACACTTGGCGTAAACCTTGCAGAAATGGTTGTCAAATTCTCGAATGGCATCAGCTACAGCGCAACTAAAGATGAATATCAGCAAAACTTTGGTTTAATTAAAGCCAATGTGGGCACTCTGGATATGGATGCACAGCATCTCGAGGAGAATATACGTTTTCTATTGCAAGATGTAAATAGTATGCGACCCAAGCGGGATGGACGCTTCATAACGCGCGTACTACTTAAGAGCGCACCAAGCAGTGAACAGCTGAAGATAGATCCATTTGTATATATACCCGAGTTTTACGATAAAACCGCTGCCAAAGCTAGCAGGGAAGCAAAGAAGGAAGCAGAACCAGAACCACAATCAAAGGAAGCGGCAGCTGCATCAAATTAGTTCATCATTTATTATTGTGTACTCACATAATTGGTTGCTTTATTGCTAAATAATCCAGTTGCGCATTAAAAGTCGGGAAACATAGTTTACAAATATAATTTAAAGGAACGTTTTTATTCCCATATAGCAAGAGCTGCTGTATCCGTCGTTAGGTTTTCTTAAATTAGATTATTTATCGCTTACGTATAGGTTTGGTTTACGGGTGTATATAAAGATCAAAAGATATTTGTGCGCTATGACAATAAGGGGAAATTAGACCCCCAACACTTTTTTAACTGACATACATTAACACAATGCTTACGATTAGAACACTGAAGAATTGCACTATATATAGTAATGCGCAGATAGAAAGATATATGAATGCTTTAAATTCTTTGAAACTGATTCGAATAACGGGAAATATTAGATTATGCTTTCAATGTTGCGGCGTTTCGCTGTTGGTGCTGCTGCACCATTTCCAATTGCTTGACTCGAGTGTAAGCTGCACTTGCAACCAATACGACTATATTGGAAACCCACCAAATCGCGGAGCGCACATCGTTGTAATACTGCGTGGCAATAACTGTTTGTGCGCACGCCTTAGCCGTGCCGGAGATGTTGTGCGTTAGCGGTGAAGTAACCTGTAATCAGCAGATGTTTGATAACTACATACCTTTAGCAATAACATTGTCGTTGACTCACTAACCTTTATCTCTAAAGCTGTGACAAAGCCAATGGCAAAACCACAAAATCCACTGAGCGTCATTGCCGCCCAGAACCACGGCGCCCACAGGTGTGGGTATGCCAAAATTGTATCCAGCTCACCGTTCAGAATAATGAGAGGTAAAAAGAGGACTGTAGAGTAGAGATTATTATAGTAGCTCAACAGCCAGATCTCTTGGTTGACATAGCCCAGCGATTTTTTCGTTTGTATCGAGTACATGGCCAGCGCCAGAGAGCTGAGCACACCAAATATTGTGCCACGCCAGGAAAATGATTGTGTTAGGCTCTCCTGATCCACACCCATCCAAAAACCCAGTACAATTGTGGCACAGCACACCAAGCACTTGAAACTTGTGCGTTGTCGCAAGATCAGGTAGGTTAGCACTACGCTAAACACTGTGGTGAGGGAGCGACCAATGTAATAGAAGGCGACCGTGACGTAGGCGAGCGATAGATTATTGGCACCGATCATAAGCGTGTAGAGCACTGTTAGCGGGAGTAGCTTTCGGAAGGTGTCAATGTCCAATGGATTTCCCTCCGGAAACGTGAACACACTCGGATATTTGCGACTGAGGCGACTCATTGTAAAGCATATGATGGTGGATACAACACACTGATACCAGGACATGAAAAGCGGTGCACCCAAATTAACCGCATCGCTGCTCAGCAGATGTTTATTAACAAATACAGTCAGTATGGAGGTGCACCTAGTAAAGGCAACGTGTACAAGTTACCATATAAATACGATTTGATGCTTTGATTCTCTGATACTCACCAATATAATGCTACAACAAAAAATATCTTTAGATATTTATTGACTAGCCGATTGTGCTCTTCTAGATTTTTATACATATTGTCTCGTGCTAATTGCAAATTCGTCTGTAGTTATAAAAGTAAAAAAAAACTGTGCGTCGCTGCACATCGCCGGTAGCCGATCAGCTGTTCAACTTAAAAATTTCCCCGTTGAACGCTACCACCCCCAGCACACACACACACACACGCTGATAATAACTTGTAAGAATTAATAGATGCACTCGTATTAGTAAAGTTAAGCTCAAATTTATTGAAATATGTATTATATAGTAGTTATTTAAATTAACATAATCATTTCTGCGTCTGTAAATAATTATTTTAGGTTTCTTAATGGATATGAATTTGCGGGACTTTCATCTATTTCACTTGTCCCACTGGCGGAATTCGGTGCCTTCAGGCGGCTTGACAGTGACCTTTTCCTTGGAAACCTCGTTCCAGTTAGTGCTTAATACAGTTCCGCCAGATTCAGAAAACGATTTATTCATGGCCTTTTGAACTTCCGGTGAGGACGAACTATAGATCTTTTTGAATAGCTGGTTTAAAGCGGCTTCGCCTTTTGCCTCCTTCTCGTCAAGTTTTTCCTCTTCGCTGACTAAACGATCCCAATTCTTTGCCTGGCGAATGGCCACTTCCTTTACCACTTCGGCCTTCTGTTCGAGACTTTCCCAGCGCACACCAGTTTCCTTTGCCAATGTGATCTCCACTTTTGTAGAAAAAGCTTTGTGTGAGGAGCGATCCACAACGATGGGATGCAGAAGATTTAGAATCAATTCATGTCCATCTGCAGTCATATGTACTTTTTGTGGTTCAATCTTGACGTTATAATTTTTTTCAATGGCGCCTTTTAAGAGTACTGTTATGACCACCTTGGTCTCTGATTGATACCAATCAAATCTCAGCGACATTTTGTGTATAAACTCTTGGTTGAGACTAAAGAATAATATTTTACTCGCGAGTATTCAAAATCAGTAAATCTTGACAGTACAATGAATAGGGGAAATATCTAGAAAACAAGCAGAGTTGCCACAAATTAGAAAGTCAGCTGTTCGGTTAATATGACAGTTTACAATAAGTTTGTTGGAAATACAATTTTAAATCAGATTAATGTAAGAGTCAAAATGTGATAAAGTTGGTGCGTAATTTAAAAATAATTATATTTGAAATAATTTTTTAACAGTTCGTTAAATTAGTATTTTTGCTAGTCTTCAATCCTGAGTTGCAAAATTAAATTGGTATTTATTAGCACCAGATATGCAGCCACACTGACCTGTGTAATTGTCAAAGGCGAAGGCGAGCGAGAGACGATAAATAATTTTTATTTTTGCTTTAATTATTCGTGCGCAGAAATGAAATTCTATTGTCGAAAAATGCTGGAAAGTGTGTTTGTGTGAGAAAATAGTGTAAACATATTGCCACTGTCAAACGTAAAGGCAAAAATTCCTTGAAATAATTTCCAATTGGAATTGAGCAAACAGGGTGTCTGTTTGCGTATGTGTGTGCGTGTGTGCTGTGCCTGTGTATGTGCCATCCTTAATTTTTTCGCACATATGTATGTATGTACATACACATGTATGTAGCTGAACATTTTTCTCTAATATACCAACAATCGAGAGCGCACACATAGCAAGGCGAAGAGAGCAGCACGGCGCACAGCCACAGCCACGGTACCCTTGCGAGAAAAGGTAAGTAATTGAGGTGTAATGTAAAGTAATGTCCACCGATTTCCCTGAAGCTCTGCTCTGTACTTTGAGAAAGCTCTTTCAATAACGTATGACACTCTTTTCGCACAGCTGGCTCTTAATAGACTGAATAAAATATTAATTGAATTTTAAATTTCAAAAAATTAAATAAAAATTGGTCGAAAGGGGGCTCATAAGTTAAAGTTGCAACTTTATATCGTTTAAGAATTTACTTTCGTTGATTTGAAATCGAAAGTAATGAATCTATGCAAAATGCGAAAACATGTTTCCAACCAGTGTGCACTGTCATATTTGGGTCATTCATGTACTGCGCCTGTCTGTTTGGTTCTTTTCGGTTAGTTCTCTGTTGCCCTGCTTTTTAACGAAGCTGCGCGCTCTCTCTCTCACTCATTCTCTTACACATACTCTCGTTCATATAAGTTTTCAAGTGGTATTTTTGTTGATTTAACGGTAATTGTAAATTAACGCACTAGTCGCAATTGTCATATTGTCAAATTCACTTGTGCAATTTGCATTTGCTGTCTATTGGTATTTGTGTGTATTGTTTGTGCTGGAATGTGGACGTGTATTGATGTGCGTATGTGTGAGTATGTGCATGAGAATTTCTCGTGTTCTTATAAAAGATAAAAAGAGAGAGAGCGAGAGCTTACGCCCGTGTGTACGCTGGGCTAGCAATCGCGATACTAGTTGTGGGTGTGTGTGGGGGTGTCGAGGTGTGGGGCTAGCGCAGAGGTATTAGGATTGCTTGTTATTCTTTCTTTGTTGTTTTATTTGTGAAAAATATCTGCTACTGCTGCTATGTGTGCACTGTCCGAGTACTTGTCAATGTATGTGCTCGTTTCTGGTTGTGTGTGCGTGTGTTTATGAGTTGAAGGTAGTAAATACATAAAAAGTAAAAAATCAAATAAAAACATTTGTATTGTATGCGAATATGTATATATAATTCGCATACTATGTAAAAGTAAATTAAACCTAGGCAACAACGTGAACTTTGTTAAGGGCGACTTTTAATTCAGCTTTATCTAAGTCTATAGAAACACATATGTACATACGTATATCAAAACATGCACAGGCATTATTTTAAAATATATGCATATAAATACAGAATTGTGTGTGATTATCTCTTGTACGTTTCATAATTCGTTCAGCGAGTGAATTCCAATGCTGACTAACTCAAATCTCAATGCTGAACGGAAGTGCAGTGTCTAAGAATATGTGCGTTGCTGTAATTGTTGCTGTGGTTTTTGTTGTTGTGCTCCCATTTTTCAGCAATGTCAATTTGAGTGCGACCTTGAAATTCGTTTGAGCATGTATTATAAAATTCACTTGAGCATCTATGTACACACATACACATACATGCAAACGTGTATTATGTGTGTATATATTTAAAACAAATTCAAGAGTGTCATTGACCTATACTAAAAGTCTTTTAATCGTCTTGTTTGTAGTACAACTTCAATTACCTCTCAATTGGCAGACACCCCACTAATCGAAACCGTTTTGTAACCACCGCTGCCGCATTGACGCGGCGCTGCCGATAAATCCTGCCAAGATCCAGATCGACACAGCATCAACAACAACAACAACAAACACAAGAGAGCTACAAGTGCGGCTGAAGCAATCAGCGAAATGTTTACGGGTAAACTTCAGATTAAGGTTTGCGAGGCGAGCGGCCTGCGTCCAACAGATTTTCAAAAGCGCCACAATTTAACGTTTGGCAAATTGGCCGATGAGCAGCTGATCGATCCCTACGTGTCCATAGATGTCGACGAGAGTCATTTTGGTAAGCAAATTATCAATTATCATAACAGTTATCCATATTCCAAACATTCTTGAATAGATCGTTCGACAACCCGACCAAAGACATTCGATCCAGTATGGAACGAGCAGTTCGTCCACGACGTGACCAACGCACGTAACATCAACTTAACTGTTTTTCATGATGCAGCCCTGCCACCGGATGACTTTGTTGCCAATTGCATTATACCATTCGAGGATCTAATGCAAAGCGAATCAGGTGCTCCGGATCTATGGGTAAATAAATTGTTTCATATATTTAAATTTCAGTTTACCTAGAATATTACAAAAATACTGAGACTAAGTATAGGTTCCATTATTATTTAATATTATTTTAAAAAATATGCGAACTTAAATTAACTTAGATACGAAAGTCTCAATAATCAGCGTTATCCATGTACTGATAGTGACATTTAATAATTTAATTTCGTTAATGAAATCAAGTAGTATTTGACAAGTATTTGTCAATTTAGTTTCTTAGAATTTTTCAAATTTATAGGGATATTTTATTATGTTTATTAAATGGAAGACTTTTTATGAGTAGGGTTTTATTTACGTTTTTAGTTAACATTTTATAATTTTAACCATTTTTTTAATTTATAGGCGAAAGTATGATATTCACACAGTCGACCGCATATTGATATTAATCTTTTGTCTTGCAGATTAACCTGGAACCACAGGGCAAGATCCACGTCATTATCGAGTTGAAGAGCCGCAATGGTAGACATGAGCATTATGGTTAGTTAATTTATACATTCTATGGGCGGACAATATAATCTCTTAGACTTTTCAGATCAAGCTAAAGCGGATGCCGAGGTGGAGCAGACTGTGGCAGTTAATAAGGAGTTCAAGGAACGCGCTGGCTTCAATCGACGCCGTGGTGCTATGCGCCGTCGTGTGCATCAAGTAAATAGTTTGCACAAATCATAATTGGCAATAAACTAATCAATCGATTTATTTTCCCATAGGTCAACGGGCATAAGTTTATGGCCACGTTTTTGCGCCAGCCGACCTTCTGTTCACATTGTCGGGAATTTATTTGGTGAGTGAATAAAATATCGCATTTAATATCACATATATGTAGGTGCGCTCTGCGCGCACTCACAGACAGACTGTCCATCTACAGAATCATTCTTGAGTTGTAATTGCAGTGATTAATATCAGTGCATATATATATTTATCTATAGATACATATATATATATGTATAATTTTTGGGTTTTTATATGATTTACAAAACACACACATCATAGCATTGTCATTACTCTTATATCTTATGATTTTGTTTATTTTATTTATTACTATATATTTTTAATTTTAATTGCAATATATCTCGATTTCAATGTATTGCAAACGTAATATTCACAACTTTGGGTTCCGCCACGTATTTTAGCTATACTAAACATAGGTATTTTCCTAATTTAAATAATATTTCTTTGGATTAACCACTTTCACATAACTGGCCTTAATTTGAGGGTTTTATATTTGCCATATGCAGCTGCAATTCTTTCACTGGTCTCGTTTGGTCTCTCATGCTATATACATACATACATACATCTGCTTTTGACTTTCATTCTTTGGTTTCGAGCTGCGGGTTTGCTTCCTTTTTTGGTTTATTTTTCGCATAAATTCATGCCCACACAACAAAACAAAGACACACATCATTCAGTTATAAAAGAAATATATGCAATAGCCACGGAATTTCTTGCCTTTTTGCAGGGGAATTGGTAAACAAGGCTATCAATGTCAAGGTATGTGTTTTGCTTCAAATTTAAAAGGAATATCTTACAGAGACCTACAAGTCTCTGAGAAGAACATTAAAAAAAAAAAAATTAAAAATTAAAACAAAACAAAAAACAAAAAAATCAAAAGCTATCCATCACTTGCATTTGCTCGTCTCATTCGTTCGTTGTTTGTTGATGTTGTTCAGTTTCGGTCCAAGAAACAAAGTATTTGCCTTTGTTCATAACAATAGCTGCATTATCTATTTATCTGAATATCAATATTTACAATTTAAGGAAAGTAATTTTTCTTTTTAAATTTAATTTGTGCTGTCGCTGCCATTGTCGCTTCTCTCCGCATTGTCCATGCACCGAAAGTAATGCATTGGCCATTTTTATTTTAATTTGATTACAATGTTGTCAGTACACACATTTTGTAACTCTGTTTTGCACTGTCTTGCGCTCATACTAATGCTCTTTAGATGTTAGACTTTATCGGCAGCCTTAAAATCATATTAATCGTTTAACCTAAGTTTGGTTAGTTCAAGAAAAGTTGCTTTAGCTAATGATATAAGTAATAATGATGTTTACACAATATTTATAATGTCTCTGATTTGGTAAGACTAGTTTATCTTTCAAATTCAATATACCTATTTATTTAAGTTGACTATGCTAATATTAGGCTTGAAGTCTTAAGGAAAGAAGTAGGCTCTTTTTAGTTACTAAGTGATTAGCTCAAGTAATTCATGACGCAAGTTATTTATATGTGTTTGAGTTCGTTATCGCTAAATAGATAAAGAAAGACAACAATTAGAGTTTTAGCCTTTAGCTACTGTGGCTATGTTTATGGTAATTGAATATAGTTAACTGACTTAGGTGAGATTGTCTGACACGAGGGTTGATAGGAAACATGTTAAATGTATATATTTTAAAAATAAGTTTCATACATTTCTGCCATCTTTTAGTTAGGTTTCTAAAAGTACATCTTTCCAATGCAATACATTATAATACATCGATGAAACAGCTCTTATATATTTCAATATTGTTTTGTTAACGTTGTAGAAAAAGTTGCTAATCTGTATGTGTTTTGATTTGATTGTTGTTTGCGGATGCTCAAGCTCTGTGGGCAATCTAATAATATTATTAATTTCTGGACAATTTGCACGTCACAAGCAAGTTATACACATACATATATGTATATGTGATTAAACAATTCTTTTGCTGTCCATAAAATGACGAAAACTAATTTGCATTTGACCAGAGACAAAAATTATTTAAACCAACTACATTTACACTTTCTTACGCACAAAACCCAACACACAACACCAATACATATAATTTGATGTTATGTGACACAGCTCGTCAAATATGCTAATTTATCAGTGTGTCTAACCTCTGAATGTGTAAATTATAATTAATTATTTCAATGGTAACTCTGTAAATATCACAAATATTTCAATTAAAATTGACTGCTGCACTGCTGTGACCTGAGTCATCTTGCATTTCATCTCAAATGCTAAGGATAATAAATCGTACAGCTTGCAACAACACTAAATGAAATCTTTATTAAACTAGTCGATTAATGAAATTATATTTTGATCTAATCATTTATAGTCTGCACATTAGTTGTACATAAAAAATGCCATCTGTCTGTGGTCTCCAAATGTCCTGGTATGCGCGACGAGGTTAGTATGAAGGTCAATCAATGTACTCAGTTGTGTTCAATAATTCAATTACAATTGTTTGCAATTACAGCAAGCCAAGGTGGAAGTGGTGCCGGCCGGGCAGCGGTTCAATGTCAATGTGCCGCATCGATTTGTGGTGCACAGCTACAAGCGTTTCACATTCTGCGATCATTGCGGCTCGTTGCTCTATGGACTAATTAAGCAGGGCCTGCAATGCGAGACATGTTACATGAACGTCCACAAACGGTGCCAAAAGAATGTGGCCAATACCTGCGGCATCAACACCAAGCAAATGGCCGAGATACTCAGTTCGCTGGGCATCTCACCGGATAAACAGGGCCAGCAGCCGCGACGCTCCAAATACTTGAGTCAACCAGGTGGAGAGGACAATTATGGCGCTTCACTGGGTGGCGAGGGTGGCGACGGTGTGCCAGGTGCCTCATTTCGAAGCGGCACGTTGTCCGCTGATAGCTTGGCCACGTCAACGAGTACGTTGACCAGCGGATACAATAGCAGCAGCTGCATGAGCCTAGCCGTGGGTGGCGGAGATTCCCGTCCTGGCAAGTGCTCGCTAGTAGACTTTAACTTTATTAAGGTGCTTGGCAAAGGCTCGTTCGGCAAAGTGATGCTGGCCGAGAAGAAGGGCACCGATGAGATCTATGCCATTAAAGTCTTGAAGAAGGATGCCATTATACAGGATGATGATGTTGACTGCACGATGACCGAAAAACGCATCTTGGCCCTGGCCGCCAACCATCCGTTCCTTACGGCGTTACATTCTTGTTTTCAGACCCCAGATCGCTTATTCTTTGTTATGGAGTATGTTAACGGTGGCGATTTGATGTTTCAAATACAGAAGGCTCGCCGCTTTGAAGCGGGCCGTGCTGCGTTTTATGCCGCCGAGGTCACTCTTGCCCTGCAGTTTCTCCACACCCATGGCGTTATCTATCGCGATCTGAAGCTTGACAATATACTGCTCGACCAGGAGGGGCATTGTAAGCTCGCTGACTTTGGCATGTGCAAGGAGGGCATCATGAACGGCATGTTGACCACGACATTCTGTGGCACACCCGACTACATAGCCCCCGAAATTCTCAAGGAACAAGAATACGGCGCATCCGTGGACTGGTGGGCGTTGGGCGTTCTTATGTACGAGATGATGGCTGGCCAGCCTCCTTTTGAGGCTGACAATGAAGATGAGCTTTTCGACTCTATAATGCACGATGATGTGCTTTACCCCGTGTGGTTGTCCCGCGAAGCCGTGTCCATCTTGAAAGGTAAGATTCTACTTTTTACGTAAGAACAGCAATCTATATGTTATCAATGTCCACTCTAGGTTTTCTCACAAAGAACCCAGAGCAGCGTTTGGGCTGTACAGGTGACGAGAACGAAATCCGCAAGCATGCATTCTTCAATAAACTGGACTGGAAGGAGCTGGAGAAGCGCAACATAAAGCCACCATTCCGACCAAAAATGGTATGTTTTGTAAAAGTGTAAAGCCAGAAAACTGGTCAACCCTTTGATTTCCTTTTATAGAAAAACCCACGTGATGCCAACAATTTCGATGCCGAATTCACCAAAGAGGAGCCCGTGCTAACACCAATTGGTAATGATGTCATTCGTTGCATTAATCAGGATGAGTTCGCCGGCTTCTCCTTTGTCAATCCCAAGTTTGGGCCGGAGCGCAAGGTGTTTTAAAGCGGCGACCGTTGGATAATTGGATTGGATATGCGCTTAGTGTTGGCGGGAAATAAACCAGCAAACTGGATCAGTTGAAATTTTAAGCAGTTGGCACTTCGTTGCCGGGGTTTTAATTACATTCAACCCTATGCTAATCTCTTAGCCTATTCCTAGACTTAGCTTATCTCCCTAGCACTTGAACCTAAAAACTTTGCTTCCGTTGATTACTTTATGAACGCTTTATTGTTGTCTGTTTCCAGTTGTGGTCTTTACCCTTTTTAGTTGTCTGTTTTATCGTTTTATGTTTAAATGTTGGGAAATTACGAAAGCGTAGTTCTATAAAGAAATCACAACTAAAAACGCAAATGCAAAATGAAATGCTGAGAATCGCAAGTTATATATAGATAGAAATGATTACACCTACGGTAATTACGACATATATATATATGAATTTGGAAAAGCGTAGAGGATTTTATAGTCGTCACTACGCCCAGTGCCAATATAAAACAAACTATAAAATTGTTTACAAACAGGTACACTTAGGCACATATACAGACACACGGATACGCAGGCAAACTCTAATGTTAAGAATTTGTTTGTTTATAGTTTTATGATAACTTATCGCACAATCTGTCTCTTTCAACAAATCTATCGCTTTTGCTCGTTGTAATGCTCAAAGCCTCTCAAAGCAAGGCGCTATTTTTGCAGCTTTACCTATCTTTGTCCCACAATCCTTACCAAAAACAATTATTATTGCCAAAAAAAAGGAAGTCCTGATCTAGTCAATGTTGTTGCAAATGCAGCGCCATGCTTTTTGTTATTAGTTTTTTATTTATTAATGTGCCGAATCTCAAGTTTCGCACCCAAATGCAGACAGCCATCTCGCAACAGCGCTATCCTATGCGACTCGCAATTCAAAAAGCCGTCTGTAAACATAAGAAAATACGATAAAAACAAATGAAATGAAATGAAAAGAAGAAAACAAGTTTATGCGTATTCGAACTCTTGCACAATTTCCTTCTCAAGTATTAAAGCGATATTATTTTAAAATAACTTATTGTTATACATACAAACATAATATAATAACAACAAAAACCAAAATAAATATAAATAAAAACTAAAAAATAAAATAAAGCCAAAAATAACACACAAACTCGCACATACAAAAACAGAGCTAAACAAATGCAGAAATTTAAACAATAAAATTAAAAGTGAATGGAACTAAGCTTAGTCTTAAAATGAGAACAAACTTTAAAATAAAAACCAAATAAACACATTTTAAATTCATATATATTTTATGGAACACAAATTATAAATACAAAAACCGAAATATGTTTAGCCTATAAGTTGGACAACATATTAAATTTCAGTAAAGTATAACTATATGTTAATGTATGTATGTATATATATATATATATGCTTATAAATATGCATATATATTTATATTCATACATACACTTATACATATATATATATAATTATTTATATGTGCATAGAGTTAATCTAGTATATGTGAAATATATGCAGTTAAAACTGTAAAACAAATACAAAGCAGAACAAATTATATATATAAACAGAGATAATGTATGAAATAATACCATTATAAAAAAAAGTAACAAAAATATATGTGTTGATTTTAAAACCAAAGACTCAAACAACAAATACAATTTGCATAAATGAAAAAAGAAGAAAATTCAAACAATTGAATGAACAAATGGAAACCATTTATATGGCATCGAAATTTGTTAGTTTTGATTTTATGATTTCAATTATTCGTGTTAAAAATATATATATACTTTATATATATATATATATATATATATACATTTTAAAAAATCTAGTTTTAGTTTTTTGTTGATTTGAGAGCATCTAAATAATTGAATTTTTAATGAATCTTGTACTGCATTTACAGGAGAGCAAATTGTTTGCCGATTACTAAGTTTGATAAATTTGTATGCAACAAATGGCAGTATATAGCAAAAATTACTAATTGTAAGAAACATTGTTAACTAAACAGAAAACAAAATGAAACTTTGTATGTAATGAGATAACAAGCCCAAGTGTATAATTAAAATAATATATTTATGAAATAGCAAGCAGAGCGTAAGGCTCTAATACCCATTTAAATGTTAACCTCAAGTATTCTCAAAACCGCATTTTACTAAACTAAAATGAAGACAGGACAAATGTAAACCATATGTAAACCAATTTATACAAAAGCAAAAACAAACAAAAAAGAAAAGAATGCGACATACTAGTTCGAAGATGCAGTTGTAAAAAAATAATGCAAATTATCACAAATTTACACATACGGTTCCAGCCATAACAAAAACTAGTTTATACCTATGAAGAGGCCTCGGTCGGAGGGAAAAGCAAATAAAATACAAAAGTAAGAACTGTAGGTTGTTACCGAACTTGAAATGGAAGCAGCTGAAGCGCATTGTGAAGAACAAAGAAAATAATAAATAATAAATTTAAAAACACACACAAACACAAAGGAAAACAAAAATGTAACGCGTAACCTGAATAAAAACTAAATGAAAAACGTAAACAGAACAGAAGTTGTAAAACAGAATTTTAGCTGTAAGCTCATTAAAAAATAATCAACCCGGCCCGGTGTAGAGCAAAGTTTGAAGGAACAAAAGTTTAAATTGTAACGCCTTTTTGTTGATTCTTTTCTTTGTTTTGTTTGGCTAACTACTGTATTAACTCGAACAAATCTAGACCTATCAAAACTAATAAATTGTGCTGACCCACGCAATGAAGTGGATGAGTAGTTGACTGTCAGCAAGCAAGGTTTAGCTCAGCAGTACAAGAACTTTTACTGTTTCTTGCCAGAGAAAGAAACTGCTGAGCATGATTAAACTTATGTTGTCGCTATAACTCTATATCTCTCTCTCATTGATAAATGTTCACTAAAAATCGCTTGACTAACAACTTCTAGAAACTGAAGTGGGAAACGTTTTGTAATGTCGATTTAGTTACATTACTAACCATATAGCATATGGTTAGTAATTACATACAACAAGCATAACCAGTCAAATGCCATGCTGACGGATACACCTTTTCATGTACCTTCTGCAATTTAGATTCTATACATAGACAACATATACATTAAAAGAGAGAATAACAAATATAAAAACAATCTTAAATCGTTACTGACAAACACAAATTGGAAAATAGAAACTACTCATTAAAAGAATATTAAACAAATGGAGAAACTATTTAAATGAAATCCCACAAAATTATATTGAGACAAAAATAATCTTTAAGTTATGTTTAAATAAATGAATAAATAAGCTATAAAGAAAAGTCAAAACCCAACTTTGATATGTTGTAAAAAGAATTGAACTAAGAGAAGACAGTGAGTTGTTATTCAAGTAACTAAATAAATGGTGACAAAATGTAAAATGAGGCGCGGAAAGATAACCAAAGAACACAAAATTACTAAAAATTGATTTTTAATTTTAAGCGAAGATTTAATGAAAATGGATACTAATTAATAAATAAAGAGGTAACACCTATAAAAATGTATCAACTGAGTCAATTATTTCCTTCTAAGGGTTTCAAAAAAGACCGTTTGGCGCCAAACTGCGAGCGATCTGGTAACACCGGGCACAAACGCAACTCTGAGCTGTGCACATGGCACCCAAATATAACGAGCAAAGCAGACGAAGCAAAACAAATTTGCACCGCAGCAACAGGGACTGAGTATTTTCAGTTGATTTACAAATTAAACATGCCAAAAGTAAAAACAGAGAAGAAAAGTCGCATACATAATGAGGTGCAAAAGCAAGGTAATTCAATTTATATGCAATAAATTTCGTAATATCTATATTGCCAACTGCTTTGTAGGCATTGTTTTTAACAAGGATTTCGGTCAGCATATATTGAAAAATCCGTTGGTCATTACGACTATGTTGGAGAAAGCGGCTCTGCGAGCGACCGATGTTGTACTGGAAATCGGTCCTGGCACAGGCAACATGACTGTGCGCATGCTGGAGCGCGCCAAAAAGGTAATTGCCTGCGAAATTGACACACGTCTGGCCGCCGAGCTGCAGAAACGTGTCCAGGGCACACCTATGCAGCCAAAACTACAGGTGCTTATAGGGGATTTTCTGAAAGCAGACCTACCCTTCTTCGACCTGTGCATTGCTAATGTGCCCTACCAGATCAGTTCGCCACTGATCTTCAAGTTATTGCTGCACCGCCCACTTTTTCGCTGTGCCGTGTTAATGTTCCAGCGTGAATTTGCACAGCGCCTGGTCGCAAAGCCAGGTGACAAGCTCTACTGCCGCTTGAGCATAAATACACAGCTATTGGCCCGAGTGGACATGCTAATGAAAGTCGGCAAAAACAATTTCAAGCCGCCACCCAAGGTCGAGTCGAGCGTGGTGCGTCTAGAACCGAAGAACCCCCCACCACCTATCAACTTTACCGAATGGGATGGCCTAACTCGCATTGCTTTCCTGCGCAAAAACAAAACTCTGGCTGCTACATTCAAAGTGAACTCTGTGATGGAAATGCTCGAAAAGAATTACAAATTATATCGATCACTGAGGAATGAGGTACTTACGGAAATTTTCCATATAACTGATTGATTGAACTTATATTTCATCCCTTTCACTATTTTAGCCAATTGAAGAAAACTTTAATATGCAGGAGAAGGTCATGGGCATACTGGAAGAACTGGGCGTTAGTGGGTCCCGCGCGCGGTCTATGGACATCGATGAGTTCATGCGTCTATTGCTGGCATTCAATTCGGCTGGCATACACTTTAACTAAAGCAAAGTGCTTAAAACTTTGTATAATTCTCTTAAGAATTCTTTTTTAATTCAATTAATGTATGCTCGCATACAATATAATGTTAGTACCCGAACGTAAGATCATTTTGTAAGCTTATGCCTAATGGATTGTAAATACAGTTTTCTCGACAATACGTGAGGAGATTGAGAGAGAAACAGAAAGAGAGATATTTGTAAACTTTTTTGACACCGGCTTAATTTTTGACTTGTTAATCAAGTTAGTCGATTCGTATCAATCAGTCGGGCGCGAACCTCTTTGAAATCAAGTTCAGAGCTCCGCAATGTCGCAGGTGAGCGTAGCTCGTTTACTGCTGTTCGTTACGCTACAGGTAGCGTTCGTACTGTGCCAAGATCCGGATGCATTGGCGAAACAGAGTAAATATTGCAAACCTACACTATTAACGCATCAATCTAATCACTAATTATCATCTACAGCTTGCAATCAGGTTAAGCGCGACGTATTCGAGGAACGAGTTGCGATTAGTTTCTTCTTCGCTAATGCCCCCGTTCGCTGGGAAACTATTGATTCGTGCCATGGATCACGACCGCTGATAGTCGGTGGAACACCCGCCGAGCCCAAGGAATTTCCCCCAATGGCGCGTCTGGGCAATCGCAATAAGAGAAACAACACCAATTGGTTCTGCGGCGGCACCTTGATAAGCCACCGTCTGGTCCTCACGGCAGCCCATTGCCTCTATTCGGAAAAGTGAGCAATGCGAGCTATATGAAATTTAAATAATTTTAATATATGTGGTTTCCCATTGCAGCGGCGCAGTAAATGTGGTGCGGCTGGGTGAATTGGACTTCGCCAGCGACCAGGATGATGCAGAACCAGAGGACTTTGCCGTGCAGAAGATAATTGAGTATCCGGGCTATAATTATACGATGCTTTACCATGACATTGCCCTGCTGCAGCTGGATCGAGCTGTGAAGTTCAGTGTATATAAGCATCCGGCCTGCCTGCCCTTCGTTGATGGCGATCGCAGTGAAAATTTCATTGCCATTGGCTGGGGTCACAAGCGATTCGCGGGCCGCGAATCGACCAAACTGCTGAAAGTGAAGCTTACGAATTTTGGCACTAGATGTCTGACCACCACGGATCTGGACGAGCTGCCCAATGGATACAATGTGAGCACCATGCTGTGCATTGGCTCAGCCGAGCTGAAGGACACCTGCAACGGCGACTCTGGTGGTCCGGTATTGAACTACCATGACGACTATCCATGCATGTATCACGTCATGGGCATCACATCATCCGGCATTGGCTGTGAGACCCCAAACATGCCCAGCATCTATACGCGGGTGCACTACTACTTGGACTGGATTAGGCAGGAGATGGCCAAGAGCAGTTAAATAGTAGAGCATCTTCTTCAAGAAATTGTACACAATTATATTTTATATATGCATATATGTATGCATATAAATTCAATATGAAAAATTAAGTTGGAAATAAGCAGGAAAAGAAACTACGTATGTCATGTAGGCATAGATCACATACATACAAACATACAATAAATATTTGTATAAACAATGCTGGAAACAAGATTCTCATCTTATCATCAAAAATGCACTCACATATTGATTTATACACAAATACATATACATTTTAGATTATCTCAGTTCCGAGCGCTCAGCGCTTCACATTCGCTTCGCAGTTGTTTGTGCGCCCAGCTCGACGTCGGTTGTGATTAGCGGCTGGGCGTTAATAATGGGGATTTCAAATAGTTTAAATAGCGTCATACCATGGAGACCAATATTCCTGTTGATGCTGCTGCTGCTCAGCTGCAACTTTTCGGAGCGACTGATAGCTGCTCAAGATGTAGAGATAGTCAGCTGTAAGTCTATAGAAATCTATAGCATATCTAGTATTTGACGAACGTCTCTCTCTCTCTCTCTCTCTCTCTCTCTCTCTCTCTCTCTCTCTCTCTATCTGTCTCTGGGAAAGCTTGTTCTCGGTACAAGAAGAGCGTCTTTGATCAGCAGGATGGCTACAGTTTTCTGTTCCCAAATGCGCCGATCTCCTATAAGATCTTGGACACGTGCCACAGCTACACGCCGCTGATAGTCGACGGCACACCTGCCGATCCCAAGGAATTTCCGCATATGGCGCGCTTGGGCAATCGCAATGACAACAATGTTACCAATTGGTTCTGTGGCGGCACCTTGATAAGCAATCGGTTGGTGCTCACTGCAGCCCATTGTCTCTACTCGGAAAGGTGAGTGGGCGATCAGGTGGTTCGATGGGCTGCCTAATCAATTTAATTATCCAATTCCATTGCAGCGGCGCTATTAATGTTGTGCGCCTGGGTGAGCTGGACTTTGGTAGCGAGCAGGATGATGCACAGCCAGAGGACTTTGGCGTGCGGAACACCACAGAGCATCCCGACTTCAAGTACCCAGTGCTGTACAATGACATAGCGCTGGTCGAACTGGATCGTGGTGTGCGTTTCAGTGTTTACAAGCATCCTGCTTGCCTGCCCTTCAATGATGGCGATCGCTATGAGAGCTTCATTGCTGCCGGCTGGGGTCAGACCACATTTGCCGGTGAGCCCTCGAGCAAGCTGAGAAAAGTGAAGCTCAATGGCTTCCGCAACAACTGCCTGGCGGCCGACGATGTCGAGGAGCTGCCCAGCGGCTACAATGCGACGACACAATTATGCGTTGGCTCCGCTCGCTCCAAGGACACGTGCAACGGTGACTCGGGTGGTCCGCTGTTGGTCTATCATGAGGAATATCCGTGCATGTACCATGTCATGGGCATCACCTCGTTGGGCATTGGCTGCGGCACGCCCAATGTGCCGAGTCTGTATACGCGGGTGCATAGTTACTTGGATTGGATCAAGCAGGAGATGGCGAATATTTCATGAGAGAGCCGGGATTTCTGAGAACATATTTAATTAATAATTTGAATTATTAATGTGTAAACTGCAGTCTTTAGTCAATAATAAAAAAACGAGCTTGCTGTCAATCATATTCTATAAGTATCTGCTGATGCTGCTGCCTCTGCCTCATTCTTGAGTAGAGACTACAGCTGAAACAGCTGATCTATGATCAGTCCGAGTTCAGTCGACTGCGCGGGTGCTAGTCAACTGTAAACCAGTCCAGCGCGACCAAGAGAGAGAGAGAGAGAGAGAGAGAGCGCAAGCGGCTGTTGAGGGCTTTGCCAAGTTCGAGGCGTTCGTTTGTTGTCGTCAAACCGGTCAACAACGTGCCCATTGTGTATTTGATAAACAAATTGAACTCGAGAATGTGGCTGAGGTGGGCGCATCTTCTTTTGGCACTGCTGCCAATTCACCTGATTTTCGGGCAAATAAACGACATTGTCAGAAGTAAGTCAAATTACAAATCTACACAAACCGCATTCATCCCAGAGTCTCTCCCATCGACAGCCTGCACCAGCTACAAGAAGTCCGTCTTCGAGGAGCAGATTGGTTACAGTTTTCTCTTCCCCAATGCGCCCGTCATGTACGAGACGATTGACAATTGTCTCAGCTACACGCCCCTGATTGTGGGCGGTCAGCCTGCCGATCCCAAGGAGTTTCCGCATGTGGCGCGGCTCGGACACCGCAACGAGCGGGAGCGGGCAAAGATCGAATGGTTCTGCGGCGGCACGCTGATTAGCGACAGATTCGTGCTGACTGCCGCCCATTGCTTTGAGTCAGAACAGTGAGTAATTGAGTCAACAACGTGCACGTGACTCTAAGCGCATCAAATCGGTTTAGGGGAGAGCTGAACGTGGTTCGTTTGGGTGACTTGGATTTCGAGAATGATCAAGAGGATGCATCGCCCAGAAACTATGCTGTGGCCAATTACTACCGACATCCGCAGTTTATCAGTCCAGCGCTCTATAATGACATTGGCATGGTTAAGCTGGCCGAACGCGTTCAATTCGATCGATACAAACATCCGGCGTGCCTGCCCTTCGAGAGTGGCCAAAATATGCCTTCGTTTATAGCCGTCGGATGGGGAAGCACTAACTTCGCAAGCAAATCTTCGGCAAAGCTGCTGAAGGTCAAGCTCAATTATATTGCAGATGATGTAAGATTTAATACGACGTTCCCTACTTTAATTATACGTTAATTATACATTTTTATATACAAGGTATGTCGCCGTGTTATTGGAAAAAGCGATGACTATCCACGCGGATTCGAGCCGGCCACACAAATGTGCGTGGGCTCTTCGAGGGCAATGGATACTTGTAGTGGAGATTCCGGTGGACCTATTCTTGTTTACCACAAGGAGTATCCGTGTATGTACCATGTGATGGGCATTACATCAGCGGGTATTGCCTGCGGTACACCGAGAATTCCCAGTATTTATACGCGCGTGTACTACTATTTGGATTGGATTACACATATTATGGCAAACTTTTAGTATATTCACAATAATTATAAACAGTAATTAACCACAGAATATTTAAAATTTGAATGATTATTTTTTCACGATCTGGCAAGGCTCGGCAACTTGGAAAGAACAGTGCATTAACTAATTTTAACATGGTGTATTTGACTAACTACATTTATTTTAATATAAACCCTGCTAAAATTAACATATATAATAAAATAAATATATATGCAAATTATAATTATTAGTTTCGATCACAGTATCTAAAAAGTACTGTACTCGTTACTCAATACTTAAAAATATATATGAATAGAATACACAAATATATCGTCCATCACTATTGTTGTTTACAAAAAAAAAAAAAAAAAAAAAACATTTGTTAAAGTTGTGGTAAGACAACAAAAATAGCACGCGCCAAGGAATAAAAAAAAAGTGCAGCAAATAAAATGTAAATAATCAAGTATTATAGCAAAAAGTTAATGTGCTGCTAGCCGTAAAAGTGCTGCAACTGCGCTGCGCGTCAATTCCTTTCCCTTTTTAAAGTGCGTTTGCGACGCACATTCATACACATGTATGTCGAGCTGAGTCCAAAATCTAATAGTTTAAGCACAAACATGGAGCCGGACGAACTCCAGCCAATCACGTCTGATTCCACTCAGTCATATAAGACGCGAGCCAAAGTGAATCCGGCGAAGAAAGATAATGAGAAACGGCGACGAAAGGATGCGATGCGAAAGGTAATTAACGAACATGTGCAGAAGTGTGTGTGCATGTGTGCGTAAACACTCACACTCGTTACTTGTAACTAGCGTATATGTATTTGCGATAGTGTGTTTTGTACGTATTGTTGGCTTGCTTTTATTGCATTATTGATCCGACATTAATATTAATATATGAATTTTGTGTAGGTTTCGCTAATTCTACGCAAATGCGACTCACTGCGCACCGTCGAGGATCGTCAGTTTCTGGACAAACATCCGGATATTGTGAAAGCGACGAAAAAACGGAAGGAGCGCATAGAGATATACAAGGAGCGCATCGTCGAGAAGGAGGACGAACCGCACGTTATTGAGGCGAAAGTCGAGCAGCTGGCCAACATCATATCGCAGGCAAAGCATTTAATCTGTTACACAGGCGCCGGCATTAGCACCGCTGCTTTGATACCCGACTACCGCGGCAGCAAGGGCATCTGGACGTTGCTGCAGAAGGGCAAAGACATTGGAGAGCACGATCTTTCCAGCGCCAATCCCACCTTCACCCACATGGCGCTCTACGAACTGCATCGACGTCGTCTGCTGCAGCACGTCGTGTCGCAGAACTGCGACGGTCTGCACCTGCGCTCCGGCCTGCCGCGCCAGTCGCTCTCCGAGATACATGGCAACATGTATGTAGAAGTGTGCAAGCACTGCAAGCCGAACGCGATTTACTGGCGCCAGTTCGATGTGACCGAGATGACGGCCCGCTACTGCCATAAGACACATCGGCTGTGCCACAGGTGCTCGGAGCCGCTCTACGATACCATCGTGCACTTTGGCGAGCGCGGCAATGTGAAGTGGCCGCTGAACTGGGACGGAGCCACGCATCATGCGGAGCGGGCGGACGTGATACTTTGTTTGGGCTCTAGTCTGAAGGTGCTGAAGAAGTACACCTGGCTCTGGCAGATGGACAAGCCGCAGCGGCAGCGCGCCAAGATATGTGTGGTGAATCTGCAGTGGACGCCCAAGGACAGCATAGCCAGCATCAAGATCAATGGCAAGTGCGACAAAGTCATGGCGCAGCTGATGCGTCTGCTGAACATAACGGTGCCCGTCTACAGCAAGGAGAGGGATCCTATATTCGCGCATGCAACGCTTCTGATGCCCGAAGAGCTGCACACCCTGACACAGCCGCTGCTCAAGAATGCCGACGAGGAGGAGGCGGGCGATACACAATCCTGTACAACGACCACCGAGGAGACGCAGGACTCGACTATTTCCGGCGATAGCTACAGCGAACTGCCCATTGGCAGGGGTCCGCGCATACGGACACCTATCAAAAATGGACGGCGTGTTAAGACCAATCTGGAGATGCGGCAAAAGTATGCTCCACCGCCAAACGATAGTGCCGAGGAGACCAAGCCGGCAAATGGACTGCAGCTGAAAACCGAATCGGAGCTGGATATCAAAGTGAAGACTGAAACGGAAACGGAGACGGAAACGTTGACGCTCTGCGAACTGAAGCAAGAGACGAAAGTCGAGGAGGCGTTGGTTGAAGCTAATGTGGAAATCACGAGCATCAAAGCGGAAGTGGAGCCCAAAGTGGAGCCGAAGCTGGAGGTGCCCAGTGAGGCCACAAATGGCCATCAGCACAAGAACGGTCTCATGGAGCTGCCCAAACTAGTCGCCATACAGAAGCCGTACACGGACGTGAACATCTATCCGGGCATGTGTCTGTTGCCCGTAGAGCTGCGGCTGGAGCCCAGCTTACCACCAGTGCAGCTGCCACCGCTGGTGCCAATTGGTGCCCCGCTATACACGCCCTTCGTGCAGCCTCTGATGCAGACGCAGCTCGTGTTGCCGCCCTCGCTGCAGACGCTCAACTTGCAAAGTGATAGCACCACCTGCTCCGCCGAGTCGACAACGGAGAACGACGATGATGGGGACGAGGACGACAGAGAAGTGGAGGAGGATGAGGAGGAGCAGGAGAAGGAAGAGGAGAACGAGCAGTTTGCCATGGCACAAATGGATTTGCTGCGATGCCACAGCGATAACGAGCTCCTGCGTCAACTGCCCAGCTGGTACGATGCGAAATACGCCTACTCGGGCCTGCACAGCATTTTGATACCGCCCCCATCAGATCTCAACATTTGGAACTCGCAAGTGGTGCCCAATTTCGCCATGAATCGCTCTGCCGCCAGCTGTGAGTTCTGCTTCGATCGGTATGCGGAGCTGGAGTGCCAGTTCTATCGCCGCTGGCATCTCAACCAGCGCAAGCACAAGAAGCGAGCGCGCAGCGGCCGCTTTGTCGTCTGCGAGTGCTGTCCGACCAGCGACGATGACGACGACTACGACGAGAATATATCGCTGGCGCACATAGCCGCCGCCGAGACGGCCAAGCGCCGGCTGCAGCTAAGCCACAGCTTCCCACGCAAGCTGGCCCGCACCCAGGCCGGCTGGTATGGCAAGGGCTACAAGAAGGGCCGCAAGCGCAGATAGACGCAGTCGCTTCAATAGTATTCGAGCATAGTCTAGTAGCTATTAACTAAGCATAAGCGAAGTATTTAAGGTTAGCTATATATATATAGTATATATAGATATAGAGTTGTATCGGTTCGTAGCTCGTAGTGCCACCCGCATTAGGTATTCGTCTAGGTAGGTTTTACATTTTTTAAAAAGCAAATCAAGTATTTTATTTTATCTGCCATGTAGTCGTGCAGTCCTTGGTCCAATTTAGTTTTAAGTGTCGCGATTGCAACTGCAGGAGTCTATGTAAATTTGTCATTTTGTATCTATTTATATTTCACTCTTTCATTTGTTAAATATTGCATGCATTTAGTCTCGTTTTGTCTTTTTACGTTCATCACAAATAAAAACTTTTTTTTGTACAAATTCGCTAAAAATGAACTTTAATACTACTTTTTGTTTTTATAAGGTTTGCGAATCAAGTTTTAAGCTATATTGATCTAGATATATGGCAACAATAAAATGCAAAATTTTACGAAATTTATATGTTTCGGAAGGGGTTCCTAGAGAGCTTGCAATGGACAGACATTGAGTCTGCTTCAATAACTGTTTATTATCTGGAAATTCACTTTGAAAAATGGATTCGTTTGCTAAGTTCTCTCTCGGAATTTTTGGGATTGCTGATTGTAAGGATCGTATATTAGGAACAGGAATTGAAATCGTATTCTTCAATTTTGAATTTAGAATCCGTCCTAAAATGAAATCTCCAAAAAGGTACAGGACGAGTTTTACCATCAATATTCTATTAATTGAACAATTGAAAAAGAAAAATTTTTTTTTTTTTGTCCATTTTTGAATGCAATATGTTTTATTTACCCCGAAGATGTAGTGTCTTGTGTTGAAACTTAATTTATTTAAAATACAATTTATATGCTTTATAATTTTATTAGCTTAAACATATAATATTGCTATTCTATTTTTAGTTTTGCCTTCGTATGTGTCTGTGTCTTTGAAGCGATTATATTTGATCTACAGTCAAACCCAATCAACCAATAGTGTGATGGGGTGCGGGGTGCTGGGTGCATGGGTATTGGAGGTTAGATGTGGTTGAGTATGGGCCTGCCGTGTATAACGAGACTTTACAAAATAAAGCACAATATATAAACAAGGGCTACACATATGTGGAAAACAGCAAAATCAATGTTTTTCTGTTTATAGATTAACGCTCATCGTACTAATTATCAGGGGCCGACTACGTACAGTACATATTATACCTAAGACGATTAACCAAACAGCCAATAGGCCAATATAAAATATAGTTGCGCGTTTACACAACACAAAATACAAACAGGAAAAAGCAATTTGTTCAATTTTGAAAATTCTGCCCAGGACGCAGAGTCAACTAAACAAATGGGCATCCTAAGAGAATGGGGATTGAATGAGATAAATAGAAAGAGAATGAGATATAAAGCGCAAGCTTAAAGCTTGCCACCAATTAAAAATTTGAAGATCATGTGTGTATAAACATTAGGTTGGCTGTGTTTGGGGGTTGGTTTGGATATGGAAATGGTTACTAGGCAAGGACGCAAAGGCCATCACAGTTAGGCCACATAAATAAACATGTTGATATCATCGTCGTCGCGTCTCATATACTTGTGTTCGATCAGCCATTCCAGCTGCTCCTTAATCATCTTCTTCGACGGAAGGAACATGTTCTTCAGTATATCAATCAGTTCAGCCTGCAATCAGATGATCAATTATTGAGTATATATTACTTTATTTCAATATTGAGTCGAGAGCTCACCTGCAGCGCCGCATTGTTCATGCGTTTGCGCACCTTCATGATCTTAATGATTGCCTCCTGGGTGCGCAATATTCGTAGCTGCACAATGGACTGATTGTCCTCCTGTTGCGAGCGCTCCGTGCTCAATTGCAAGCGACCAATTAGATTTAGCTGTGGGTCAAGCACAAGTTGCTTTAGTGATTCGGAGTGTTCTAGGAAATGTTTAGCTCACCTTGCCGCGACGCTGGGATTTACCATTCTTGACAATTGCAAATTCCTGATTGATATAGAACATTGTGTTCTCAGCAAAATCTTTGGGCGAACTAATGGCAATTGGTTCCATAAGTAAGATTTGCTTTTTGATTTTGGGAAAGGCGACCAGCGACCAAAGAGTACGACGTAGCTCGGGATCTGTTCTCAAAAAAAATACAAAATTAGAGTAGATATTTGTGCTTTCGATTACAATTCCAATAAGTTTTCTAACCGGGCAGCTCGGTGGCCAGACGTAGATTCTCATAGGAGATCTTATCGTGTTGCCGCTGATTCCAGGCAAAGAGCACAGCCATTTGAAATGTTGTGACATCGAGATCGTAGCGCCCGAAATTGTTGACAAACGTGATGGTGCCATTGCTCATGTGATGATACCATTGCAGCTTACGGCCGGAATGCTTTTTCTTGTAAAACTCCTCCACATCAGGTATATAGTCCTCCAGTTCGATGGGCAGCGACACTGAAACGCGTTCCGAGCATCGCGCCCACGCCCCAGCGTTGAGTATTTTAATATTGATGGCATCATGCCGACTTATAGAGTTACGGAATTGAGTATTTAAGTCCTCGCTGACCTAGTTTTAGTTACGTGGTTTAGAAAACCGATTAGTTTAAGTCATCCTGTAGTTTGGGCTACTTACTTTAATGTCCTGGAACATGCGCGCCAGTCGGTTGACATAATCCGCAGGCATCCCCACCTCACGCAGCCACTCAACGATATCCTCTTCCTTTTCACTATCTGCACTTGTGCCCAGGATTAGGCTAAAGCAAAGGAAACGATTGTTATTGATTATTATTGTTATTTGTATATTAAATGTTTTTCATGAATGTTTGGCTATCAGTAGCAATATAAACAGTTCAATGAACCCATAAGTTATCGGAGTAATGGCAGATTAATGGAGCACTTATCTATAGCTAGCCATGTATTATCAAGAATCTATTGCTTTGACTTACCGCCTCGTCAAATGGACCTTATGATAGCGCATAAAGACGTCCTTGTTGTTGACATACTTCAGCACGAGCAGCACATCCCTCAGACGTGCGTCGATCTGCTCGCTGGTGAGCCGCTTGCTGAGCGGCGTTCGACGGAGCAACATGTCACAGTAGTTGGCAAGCAGCTCGGGGCACTTGCTCTCGGGCGCTGTGTACTTGACGCCGCGATTGGCAATGCTCGTGGGCAGCTCCATTTTGAACACACTGGTGTCGTTGACCACCATTTTGAAGGCGATATCTCGGGCAGTGAGAAAGCGCGGATCATCGTTGAAGGCGTTGCGCACCAGGTCGCTGAATCTGTTGAAGAGCTCCAACAGCCGTTCCACATACTTCTCCGAATCCTGGGTGATTATCTCCGAGGCGGACTGCATGTCGGCCAAACCAGCAGATTTGATGTGTCGCTGTAGATCGCCCATCATTGCCTCGACTCCCTCGCCATCGATCACACGATCGAGCAGACGAAACATGAGATTCAGACGCTCTGTCTCATAGTCGCGTATGAGCGCTGGGCACTCGGCTATAATCGAATTGAGATGATCCACAATGAGCACCTTGACCAGGCGGCATGTCAATATGTTGAAGCTGCTCGGCTCTAGGTAACGCTTAGCACGCACTTCCTCCTCGCGCAGCTTTGCATCCGCGTACTTCATGTAGGCCAGCACACCGTTCTCCTGTTGCTGCTCGGCGGACTTGAGCCGATAGAAATCGGCGGTGGCCTTCAAGTACGCCTTTTCAAAGTACTCGCGATAAATTTCCAGTTTGTCCTCGGCATTCGAGGACAGATTCACATAGCTTTCACGTACTCCGACTACCAGTTGAGCATCATAGGCATCGCCATTGCGTTCGGCGTGCACAATCTTCATGGCGGACTCCTGTAGCCGATCCTTGATGTCATGAAAGATATGCTTGTTCCATGAGTCTAACATTAGCTTGCGAACTGGACTGTCCTCGGTGGGACTCTTCTTGGAGCTGGATCCACCAGCCGAATTGCTGGCGCCGCCAGCACTAGTGGACGCACCACCCGTTGCTGCCGATGATGTTGAAGGCTTGGCCGAGGAACTGCTTGAGGGTACTTGACTGCTGATCAAGGCAGCGGCATTCGAGGTGGATGCTCCGCCGCCACCGATAGCTGACGACGATGTGGAGCTGGAACTGGACGCGGGCTTCACCTGCGGCGACTGCTCTAACTGTCGAAATGGCAGCGGCAGGTAATTGGACTGTGTGAAGAATTTACGCCATTCCACAATGTAGGTGGCTAAAAGCGCCTGTTCGCCCCGTTGCGCTTGCACCTTGGATTGGGCCTGAACAATAAATTCGACAATGTCTTGCTGGAGGCCTTCGTATATTTTAGCAGCACCCTTTTCGTCCCATAGGCACACGAAGTGCACACCAAAGAAGAGCTCCTGCCATTCGAGCTGGGACACCGTTTCCTGACGCAGCAGCTTGAGCACAATTTTTCTTTTCTCAGGCCATACTTCGTCAAATATGTCTCTGTCCCGTTTGCCTATCGCCCGCAGCATTCTGTTTGAGGTCACAGTTCCTTTGTTCGTGGCTACGCTCTACTTCACCTTTTTGCGTTTAATTATGGAATCAAATAAAAAAAAAATATTGTGATCAAAAGAAACGCTATTTCCTCCGCCTATACGCGGCCGATAGTACCTCTCAATCGATTTGTTGTTGTGAAAGTGCGATAACAGTTGATGACCGATTTATAACATAACGATAGCTCTGCACAGCTGTTATTCAGCATAATTGTTTATTCGCGTAAATAATAGAAATATATAAAATTATGAACTATATTCTCAATACATCGTTTTATATTATACAAACTAGTCATATCGAATAATTTGTTGTAAATATGCAATAACAAATAATAATATATCGGAATGGTCAAACGCTGCATGACAGCATTTCGGCAGTCTGGCAACGTGTCATTGTGAATGTCATATGGAGCAGCTGCAAAATGCTTGCACGCACACAGATAAAAAGCGTAGATTAAGTGCCAAGTGCTGCACTGCGTGTATGGAAAAGTGCGGGAAATCTTTGCAACGAGATTGTTAATATTACCGCTAAGGCAAAATAATTATAAGCCAGCAAATGCCGAAAACAAAGTGCAATGAAGAAAGTCAGCGGCATAACAATTGCATATAAGCAACAAAATATTGGTGGCATGTTTTGTGAATTTGGTAGATCTCTCGTTTCGTTTTGGTGTTTTTCTTCTCTACTACAAAAAAGGGCGCGCGAGTGAGACAACAATAGTGTCTAACGAAACACACATCTAGCTATCCCGCTTACTCGCACGCGACTTACACGTCGCAGACCCAAAGTCTGCTCGCTCTCAAATGTTTGACATTTTTCACATTCAGCATTTTCCCTTTGTTCGTCGGCGGGTCTCGTCATATGGCTCGTATAGACGCTCGTGCGTGCGTAACAAATAAAATTGAAAAAAGAAATGCAAAATATCGGTGTATTAAATTTCCAAAAATAGTGCACAAATGTAAATAAACAACTGTTACATGCACAAGTGAATAAATTCATTGAGAAATATGCGTAAAAAGCGTTATTTCGTGATTCCTACGGTGACGACGACATCAAAACCAACAACAACAACGAGCTGCTGCGTTCATTGACGTGACGCGCGAGTGTGTGTGTATGTGTGTGTACGTAAATGAGTGTGTTTATATGTCTCGTGTGTTCATGTGTTCCGTGTTGTTTTCAAACAAATAAAATACATAGCAAAAGCAAAAGCAACCAGCAGCTACAACAATAATAATAATAATAATCAAAACAGCACACAAAATTACAGTCGCTTATGCCGCTGGCGTCCAATCGCTGCGCCAAGCTGCATACATAAATACATAAATAAAACAACGTTTCATATATTTACATCAGTTCAGTCCACGTTTCTTGTTGCGCGCAAATGCTATATGAAATGAAAGTATGTTCAACAGTCGATGCAATAAAATGTGAATTTGTATATGTCTTTCTCTGTGTGCGTGCGAGTGTGTTTTCAGTGTATAGAATTAAATAAGCTGTATAAGTTAAGAAAGTCTAAAGCAATATCAACAACCGTGCAACAACAACAACAAGACAACCAACATCAACACAAATGAATCAATTAAATTTTGTTCATTTTTAAACCGCAATTGTCTGTATCCCGAAGCATAAAACAAGGCGCATAAATTTTTGCCAATGAGTCGCAGACAGTCATTGGATCGACCAGGTGAGAATACAAAAAAAAAAAAAAAAAAAGAAATTGCCCTTACCTATTGTAATTAGCATTTCATTTCATTTACTCAGCATCAGGCGGCCTGCATACGTGCACTTTGCGCGCATACTCTCGCTCTCGCTCTCATTCTTATCCTCTCTCTTTGTCGTTATCGTTGTGTCTCTCTGTGTCTTTTGGAGAGGTCTCTCGTTGTGCGGCTCTCGCTGTTGCTGCTGCTAAAAATAAATTGCTCTCGCTGCTCTGCAAATGCTGCGCAGCGCAGCTGCTCTGAGCTGTCAATCTTGCTGCATGTTGTTGCTGCTGTTGCTGCTGCTGCTGGTGTTGTTGTTGCTGTAGCAGCAGCAAACAACAGAGGCAGCAACAACTGTGAAAACAAGCAACAGCAACAAAACGCCAAAACTGTTGTGATACAAAGCCAAATGTACTAACCGACAGAGCAGTGAATCTTTCATTCCCCCTTTCTGTTTCTTCTTCTGTTTGTTTGTGTTCATTGTGGTGAATGGTGAATTTCTATGTCTACCTTTGAGGTAACAAATTTTTCGTTGAGAGACACAAACGCTGATCGGAATGACGCGCGTTCGTTTTGGCAATATGAATTTATTTAGATGATTTTAGCGTCGCCTTTGTTTCGATGCGATTAATGATAAATAAAAAAAACCCTTCCAAAAGAAAAAAAAAAAAAAGAAAGTGTCGCGATCGTTGCAACATTTTGTAAATGTAAATGTGACCCAAAAGCCTGAGAAAGCAGCGCGAAAGAAGAGGGAAAAAACGAAAAAGAAATAAAATAACATGAGCTAAAAAACACTCATGCTGCTGTTGAGATACATTTGTATCTTTTTGTTGTCGTGCTGCATGAACGTCCGTTTTCGACGCGCATTTAGCTGTTGGCTTTAATTTTCACTTGTCTGTTGGAATTTAGCCGGTATAGGGTCAACTCATAAGACAACTTAGCCACGTGCCATTATTGCCAATTATAGCTGTAATTAAGTTAAGCAATGTAAACAATGTGTGAGTAAATTGCAATTACCTGGGCTCAACATGCAAATAAATCGTTGAATAAAGTCAAATTTTGTAAAGATTTTTTTATTTTTTTATTTATGTTACAATATATATTTATCTTATATAGTGAAAGCTCTTGCAATAAATGATTACATTTGTAAATATGGGACTTTACTTGACTGCACAATCACCATTTCGCCAGTTAGATATAATCTGAAACACTTTTTCATAATATATGAAATGAATGTTTTTTATAAGTTCATAAATATGGCATGCTCATTGCTTTACACTTACTTAATAATAACTATTGTATAAAGCAAGCTACCTTGATTAATATGGTAACGCCCACATGCCCGGCAAAATGCATTAACCTGTTAATTTATTTATAAAATTCAATGTTCACGCGGCTAAGCGCCAGCGCCCAGCTCACAAACCGTTCTCAATGCAAAGTAGCTACAAAAATAACAACAACAACAATGATGATAATAATAACAACAAGAACAACAACAACCACAACAATCACAACAACCACAACAACAACAGTAACAACTAGGGGCAGGCAGTCGAGTTGGTTTTGTTGTTGTTATGTTTGTATTTTGTAGGTCAGGGTTGTCGCGTGTAATGCAAAACGTGCCAGCAAATTGAATGAATAAAACGCGCTCTGTTTGCCTGCTTGCAACCACACAAAAACAACAACAGCAACAACAACAACAACAAACAAGGCAACAGACTGCGCTAATACGCCACCGAAATTGCATAAATTATAAATAATAATAAAAACACATAAACTGCGACGCGAATTGTATGCATTTTTAAGAGCTTAAGGGTTCATGCCTTGCACTTGGCGCAAGCTCATCATTTATTTAAGCAATAGATGTAAATAGATGAAATAAAAGCGTTAATAAATTGTTGGCACGCGATGCAACAGCTGCAGCCATAGCCAGGTCTAGCCATGTCACCCAGGTGCCAATGGGTTGCAAGGTACATTGATTTTGTTTGTTGTGAATTTATAATAGTCCCTTTCAAGGTTTTAAATTAGCAGCAACTATAGAAAAGATACCCTGTAGTATATATATATATTCTTGATCATGCGTGACTTGGCAATCCTTTCTGAACAGGATTTGCCACCTTTAATCTGTATGCATTGCAGATCTGGGCAATAGGTATTACTTTTTATTAAATTTCCTATTGAGCACCCTAAATACAGTCAGGGTATCTGCAGGTTGGTCACTCTCGATGATAGCACTCACACTTGTTGTTGCTGTAAATCTGTATATTACAGGCAAATATAAGCGGATTAAAATATTCAAATATTGTCATTGATTTGCTACAGTTAAATTAGTTTATTTGACTGCTGCGACTATTTGGGGGTTTTTCGTTGTCGAAGCGTGTCTAAAGCTCATTACAAGTGTTTAAAATTCTAAATCGATTTTCCGCGCTATTAGACACATTGTCTATTAGCAACTGACAGATTATTGTTCATAATCAATTTGTTATTGGTATATAAACAAAAGTTTTGGTCACATCATTTCTATATATTTGTATTTATTTATATGTTTCTAACGCTATTCAAGGACGTGAAACAAAACGTTTAGAGTCTTGTGCTATCTGATAAGCGCGTTATGGACATTTATCGATTGAAAGATAAACGAAAATAATTGTTTTTGTTAGTGCCTCAATTTGTTTTATAGCATTGTATACAAACAACACACTTAAATCAACTTGAATAGGAAATAGTAATTGTGAATATCATATTGTAATTGTATCTATTCATTGGTGTTCATATAATTTGTATTTTATATTTATGAAACAACATTTTTGATACATATTTTGATCTACGGTAATTGTGAATAGAATTTTGATGGAAAACATTTTATGGCTAAGAGTTTTCACCTGGCAATAATACATAATTTCATCTGTTCATTAGTATGGATAATATCACTTGCTAATCGTAAGTTGTCCATCAATGGAACTTCTCGCCTCTAATTATATCAAGCGACTATATGGAATTAAAATTTTATTTCTTTATATTTTTAATTTTAATCCTCTTTGCTTTCTTTAAAATTTTACGTGAAATTAATTTACTTGAGACTTTAATGGTTATCACTGACATAGCTTAGTCATCAGATAGATAACGTGCAGCATTTAACAGGCATTAATCACAAGTTTTTAGTATTCCCATGATTTCATCACACAGACTGATAATGATACTAATCTAAAATATTTCAATATTTATTTATGCGCTAAAAAATACAATATCATCATATTAATAAGAAGATGTTGATATTTTTTATTGATAACGATGCAAATTATAATTTTTATTACTGCTCATAAGAAAGTCAAGCATTTGCTTATTAGGCTATGTCGGTTTTGGCTTGCATTGAATTATAAAAATAGAACAGTTTTTTTTTATTCGAACGTACTTCAGCATTTGTCTTATCAGCTTGAAGTCGTCTAGAAACTTTTTATGAGAGAGCGCAATCAGAAAACCAAGGCTGTTCTCGCTCTCTCTCTCTCTTCCTCTCTCTCTCTCTCTTTGAGTCAAAGTGCTCGCTCTCTTGTTTTTGTTTTTATTTTTGCGCTCTTGATTAGTGTGATTTCGCGCCTTGGGCTTATCATAGAACGTAATTTGTATTTATTGTGGATTAATAATTTAATAAATAAAATATAATAATAGCTACAAGTAAGTAATAAGATTTCGGTTATATTTGTATTACAATCTGAAACATCTTTAAAGTCAAGTAGTCATAGTTCAGAGGTAATTGCTGAGCTACAAGTAAGGCGCTAAGGTACAGCTCAGTTATTGCATTTGCTTTCCTTCGATGGCCTTTTTGCCTTTTCCCTCTCAAATTTTCCTCTACCGTTGTCTCGTTTCTTGTTAAGCTCTTTTGTTATTCGCCTTTGCTGCAATTGTTTTGATTCGAAGTCTAAAAAGTTTTCTCATTGAAAATATAGGAATCTTTGTGGCTGCTGTAAGCTTGTATTGCGCTCTCTGTGTATGTGTGGACTCACGTACGTGTGCGTGTGCGTATGTGTGTGTCCATTAAAAGTTTACACTTTTTGGGGGTTAATCGCTGGCATCAAAGTGGTTGCTTTGGTCGACTGGCGGCTGGCGGCTGGCTCGCTTTCTGGATGGTGGGCGGCGATGTGTATCTATCTATTAAAAAATCGAGGCGAATCGAGCAAATCGCGTCCCGGAATGGGTAAAGACGATGCCAGCTAACGCCGACGCCGACGCCGACGCCGACGACAACGACCCGCGACGATGACGACGACATCAAATATTTTGAGCGCAACGTGCGCTCTCTCAGGAAATTGCTTTTTGTTCAAGCAACAGCGGTAACGGTAACTGTAACCGAATGACAGCAAAAATTAACGCCAATAACAATGCGAAGCGCGAGAGTCGTCTCTGGGTGCAGCTCGGTTTCCTTTGATTCCATTTGCTCTTGCTTGCACGGCTCCTTGCTGCATCTGTGCAATCGGACTTGCATGGGCATGGGCACATATTTCTCTATGAAATGCGGCAAACAAACCCAAAAAATAAACCAAATTAAGCGAATAAGAAAATGAAACTGAGAAACAAATTAGCCTTGCTATATTTCATGAAAATAAACAATCTGTAGCAGCTTGTAAATCTTTTGAATCATTTGCCATATATATTCATGGCACTTTCTGTTTATTTCTGTGTTTGTTTGTCTGTTGGCTGCCAATTCCCAATTCTCTGCTCTGTTTCGAGCAGCTTCCGATGCCTGTACAGGTTGGGCATAAATTATATTCGACTAAAACTGGCCCGCTGCCACCCGCATTAGCCCCTTTCCAGCTACAACAATATGGCGTCAACGGATGCGGTTTTTGACTCTGTGGTCATGTGTGTGTGTGAGCGTGTGTGTGTGTGTTTGTCCAAGTCTATTGCATACGTTTATTTAATCGATTTTGGTAACAGTTGTGTTGCCATTTTCATTAAGGGTTATTCCGGCTTGATCTGAGCAGTGGCAGTGACACAACAATGAGGCCCATGGAACGCAAACTAACTTGTTCGGGTGCAGGACGAACGCATGTCCTGCCATCGGGCGGCCATCGTGCGTTTTCAGCAGCCGTTTGTTCTGTTGCTCTCTGGAGAGTTTGTCGTCGGGAGTTTTTGATTTTCGACATGTCGTTGCCGCAACCTTCTGTTCCTGCCGTATTCTACTTGATGCTCGAATTCAACCCTTTTCTCGTTGTGGGCACACACACACACACACACACACACACACACACACACACAGACACACATACATAGACGCGCATACACTCACACGCATAAAAAGTTTTGCATATTTATTATAGATAATTTGTGTACAGGTTTTTGTGCTGGCGCGCAAACTCTCAACAACGTCCTGCGAGCATCCTGGCTCTGTCCCATTCCATTCCATCAGCACCATCATCATCATCGTCGTTTCCCGTCCTTGTCTGCTGTTGCATATTTCGCATATGTTGTATATGTCCGTTTCGTGGCGCGAGGGCGCGCACTCTGATTAATTTCTGGCTTGTACAAATGTGAAAACCGTACGGCAAAAAAAAAAAAAATAACAAAACAGCGAAGTAAATAATGGATTCGGGTTGATTTTTAGTATTTTTGATATCTGGCAACGCCGTTGCTGCTGCTGCTGCAATGCTCTTGTCGTCACATTTTGTTTTTGTGTTCAAACACCGAAGCTTGTGGTGCGCACTGCATAATTAAGATTAATGTGACTGCCATAATTGAAATTTTACGTATTTGACTTTATTGATTTTTACTACAAAAATAAAAAAATATAAAAAGAAAATTAAAAAAAAAACTATAATTACTATTTGTGTGTGGAAGAAAATGCCATAAGCTGATTCGGATTTACATATATTTAGAATGATGGCTATAACTTTAAGTTTAAATAAAATAACTGCAATGCCAATTATATAGTAACTTAATTACGCCTGGCCACCTTGACTTACCTTAGTTAATTGTCAAATCTAAACTTGTTCTTTGCTGCTTTTTTTTCTTTGTGCAATTTTAATACTTAATTGCTGCTGCATAAATATAAGCAAAAATTTTTGTTGATTTCTTGTTGATATTTTAATGAAACCACTTTTTTGTATGGCCATGATGTCAGTTGCATTGTAAGTAGATCAGTTTAACAATTATAAAATCATTAATAATCCACGATGAATATTTAACAAAATTATTAAATAAAATAGAAGCTAATGCTTCTTACTAGCAATGAATCATATGTGAATGCACTGCAAAATATTTCGAGCGGAAATAACGATTATAATTATTGATGTCTGGCAATCAACTCGAAAAAATCGCTTCAAATGCCATAGAAACAGCCGCTGCAGCAGCAACAAACGCAACAAAAACAACAACAACTAGAGTATCAACTGCAATGCTATTTGCTGTGGCCTGCTTCCTGTTGCTGGTCTTGTTCGGCCACATGTATTTCCTACACATGGCACATACTTGAAACTCTCCGCGACACAATGGCTTGCGAGCAGTTGGCCGGGTATTAGTACATATTACGATTACAATTACTGCAGAGTATGACAAGGGGAACTTATAACACTCGAGCGCACCCTGATCCATGCATTCAGCTTATGTTGAACTGCTGCCTGCTGTTCCACACACATACACACACATATATATATATATAATATATATATATATAGAAATCATCCATGGCAATGGCACTTGACATTCGCATTAACCTCGACACGTAAACTGGCTTGAGTATTTGGGCTAATGGGCACATTGTTGTTGAGCCCTTAGGCGTTGCTGTTCCTCATTCTGTTCTAGATTAAGCGAAATTTTACGCGTAAACGCATTTCGCATAACTTTGCATGTAATACAGCAGCTAAATGGATCCTTTGGAATAACATACATACATCAATGTATATACTTGGCAATTCCCCCTTGGGTTATCATAAAACAATTCGCTGCATTTGGGTTTGTTTTCTCAGGTTTGTTTTTCGGCTTCTGCTACGCTTGGCAATGCTCGTCCACTGTGAATCGGCTTCATACATATACACTCACTCTGAGCATTATTGCTATGTGAGAGAGCTTTCCACTTGCTTTCAATTAACCAGCTTATACTTAAAATTTCCACTTTTCGTTTATGCAAATTCACTTGAATCAGAGTTTCGTTTCACACTGCAATTTATCTTTCTATTTACGTTACCTTTAAATACTTAGAATTTGTTAGAGTATCTTGTTGTTATCATTTGCGTGTTTTGCCAGGTTTTCTTCATATTTCTTTTTTTTTGAGCAGTTTCATTATAAATTCGTGGTAAACATTTACACAAGTGGCTTCGATGGTTTCAGCCGCGTTTTTCCCAACAATGCTAATGAAGTTGATGGTGATCATAATGAAGCTTTTGCCTGACGTGTGTGCATATGTGCTTCTGGTTGGATTTTGGCACTTCTTTACTCTGTCGGCCTGGTTCAATGGCGGCTTGCTTCAATTCAATTGGATTTGTTGGGGGGTTGGCATTCAAATGCTGACATGTTGATTGAAATTGCCTTTAGGATATGTTTGAAATTCATGCAATGCACGCTGAGTGTATTAGAGGGCGTAAGCACTCATAATCCAGAACTCAAAAGGGGGTCAAACGGCGCGAATTTTATGACCTATGACAGCCGGAAGAGTGCGGAAATTTTGTTCTGAACTTTTTTGGTTGTGCAGCAGTCTAGTTGGCCCATACACGAAACAGTGTGTGGCCTGAAGGCATTTGCATAGCCCTTGAGCCGAGTTCGCTCCAGGGAACAGACGGTAGATGACATGCATGAATTATATTCATAAGCGTATACATATTCATATAGAGTCTATATGTACTGGTATACAATTTTATATTGCAAGTATTTTATTTGCCTTTGTTGCGCACACTTGACAGTCGCATTACTGACCGCCGGCACTGTCGGCTCATCACATAATCCAATTGAGTGTCGAGCTTGGTGTCAACTTTCGTTCCGCATAGCCAAACGTTTTGCCAGTGCAGCGGGGGTAAATGCGAAGGCGAAGGCAAAGGCTTGTGGATAATTGGCGGCACTCAGGCATAAAACCAAAACTACAAGCAATCCTTGAGGTCAGTTTGTTTTGCACTCAAGTTTCCAGGCCAGCACAGTGGTATCTGTATCCTTAGAGAAAGCTCTTCTTTCTTGGGGTTCCTCTTTTTTTGATTCTTTTTTTTTGGCTTTAGCTATAAAGCTGTTGCTGTTGTTGTTTTTGTTGTCTGTCTGGCAAGTTAACCACAGTTATTTTGGTGTGCGGGTGTTGGCTGTTGCCCCGTTTTGTTTTCCCTTCGAAAAGTTTTTAATTTGTATGTGGGAGTTGAAAGTTTTCCATTTGGCGTATTGTGTTATTGATGTGTCTGTTACTTTGGATTTATCTTTGACTTTCGATACGGACTTTTAGTCAAGTTGACACTGAATATTGAACTCGGTGATGCCAATTGAAAGCGAGTGATTGACGGGCAAGAGAATGTTGCCAAAGATAGTCTTGACTAGAATGATTTTAATCACTGATTGTTCGTATTCGTATGTAGATAGAACTTTGAGTTTACATAAAATAAATAGTAGATCTCCAGATAGTTGAGTTCATTGTAGCTCTAGCTATCCGGTTAATTATTAATAGTTGTTGTTAGTCAATTTGTTTATTGAGAAATTGCACTGCAATAATCCAAGTGTTTACTTAGCTAACAAGAAAACTCTGTGCTTAATTTCCCTAATTGATAGTCAACAAATAATGAATGCTCTTAAATATCCTACTATAATAGGATTACCTGTTTCCTGAATAGGTTGAGTGCATTAGTAATTACCTGGAATTTAATTGATCAGTGCATCCCACATTCAAAATTCGAAGCGGCAAAATCTCTGATGGCTAATCCATAATAAGGCAGAAGACAATGGGACTGTCTGCAGCGAGACAGAACAACAGAACGACAGAACGACAGCTCGACAGAACACAGAGCCCAGAGAGCAGACACCAGCTGCCGGCACTGCGTAGCTTGGCAACCTTCAAGATACAAGAACGTGTAATGGTCGGTTAATGATTACAAAAAGGGAAACACAATCAGTCGTAAAGTTGTCCGACGAGGGCATCTTGAGGCGGGGGTAAACGCAGCTGTTGTTCATGTAATCTAAACAATACCTGCACAATGTGAGAGAGAGAGAGAGAGAGAGGAGAGAGGGGGGATATAAGTATAGATAAATATACATATACATAAATATATATTTATATGTATATTTGTGAGGTGAGTTGTATCTGTTGAGCGGTTCGATTGAGAACAATGAACCGAACTAAATGCACAAAAGCGAATCGAAGCTTATTGACAAAATGGAAAAAAATGGCAAACAGGCGCTGGACGGAGGCAACACGAACCTGGCCTGGCTTCACCAAAAGGATAACACTCGTTTAAGAGCTGTCACAGGATACTCTACGAGAATACAAACACATAACCTCTCTCTCTCTCTCACACACACAGTCACGCGCAGGCAGTTAGCAGCTGCAAAAAATGTATTTTGCGAAACGCTAGCGCTTCATCTTTTGCTGGGCCAATTTTCGAGCATTTGGCTATTTTGGACGCACAGCAGCTACCAGCTATTACCTGTTGTCGAAATGTATCTGCAAGATATACACAGACTCACCGCACACACACACACACACAAACACATACATACAGATACACTATCAAGCAGCAGTGATGCTGGTGTGCTCGAGTGCATTTTGTGTTTGGCCCTCGGAGGCCATTGTTTAAGCCATCATCAGCAGCATCATCAGCAACGTTGTTTTTGAGCTCCTCTTTTGATATTGTTGTCGTTGTTGTTGTTGCCATTGTGGCTGGTCCATCAGCTGTCAATGGCTTCTGCTTGCTGCTGCTGCTGCTGCTGCTGCTGCTGATTCTAGCTTAGCTGCCTGCATCATACAGTTTGTTGTCTTCCTTTTGAATTCGCTTCGCTTCTTCTGATATACCAGTGCACATGTGTGTTTGTGTACGTGTGTGTGTGTGTGTCAGCGTGAGTGTCTGGCTTTGTCCAGGTTGTTTATGCCAGCTTTAGTCTGCCATAATTGCTGTGCACTCGGTTGGCCATCGAGTTAAAAATACGTGTTGCATACACTGTGCAAAAATACAAATAAATAATAAATAGCTTGAGTGGTTTCGTGAACTATGGGTTATATAAAAGTTGAAAACACATTTTGCTGACATATTCGTGTTTTCCATTTCTGATGTTGTTCAATTATGATTATGATTAAATATGTATTTATAAATTGTTTTTATATATATTTATTATTAGCTCCACTTTTTATAGGAACACATGAGAAATTGATTCAATATCAACGTCTTTCAATTGTTAATTTGAATTTTTGCTTTTTGTTTTTGACTAGATAGTTTATTTAAGAGCTTTAATTACAGGTGTTTCGACGTTCACACTTCGTTCGTTGATTTGTGTGTTTAAAATTTGCAAAACATTTCAGTCAATTTTAATTCAAAGATCAGTGAAATTTAATTTATCAATTTATTTATTTTATTTTTTTTTTTTTTTTGCTTGATGCTAGCAATTTTTATTATTATTTTATATTTTGCACTACAAAATATTGTTGTCAATTAAAATTATTTTATTTTTTTTCTAACGAGCGAGAAACCCCTCCCGTTTTTGTCCACTGTATTGAGGCTTAAAAATGTGTGTTTCTTTTTGCAGTAATGAATTCAATTCGACGCCTGGGCAAAGCTGCTGGCGTCGTCCTGGCAACCATGACTGGCACCCACTTAAATCCTTGTGCAGGTTGTCATGACAGTAGGCAGTGTATTCAATTGGCAAGAACGTGTTGTACGCTTAAATAAATCAGCTTTTGCGACTAGTTCGTGCAGTATTTGTAATTCTATTGTCTATACATGCTCTACGGTTTCATAAACGGTAACTCCAGCCCAATAGCTTTGCCAGGTGCGTGTGATTGTTGGTGAAAATCCGATTACAGCTCCTTTGATTTGCGTGATGCTGCAAGTAATTCAATTGCTGCTGCTGCTGTTGCAGCTGCTGTTGGCATGTCGTAAATGCAACGCCCACAGAGTTGAGTTTCAATCATTAGTCGTAGTCAGATGCTGTCTAACAACATACATATTCTGACACACACACATATATATAAGACTTAAATATTTGTTTCATTTTAGTTTCGTATGAATTTGAAGTACTGCCAGGCATAATCAAATATTTATTTTAGAATAACAACAAATGTGTGCATTTAATTCTTTGCTTTTGCTGTGCAAAAGTCAATGTACGGATAAAAACAAAAAAGGAGAAGCAGCAGAAGAAGAGCAGGAGGAGAGTCAAGTCAAGCTAGGGAAGGGATATGATATATCTTGAACTCTGCTCAGCTGCATTCCTTGCTCTCGCTTATGCCCGTCTCGTTCGCTTTTGATCTTTGATCTCTGTCTTACGTGGACTTGGCTTGCCTCTGACTGGAGCCAGCTACCTCCGGCTACCTTTTACTTGGGCGCCGTTGAAGCGCGTCTAAAATGGTAATTTGCTTCACTTTGGGCCCCGCATCGTTAGTATCTAAACGTGAACTCAACTCACTCAGCTCAGCCCAACTCAACTCAACTGGTTGTCTACCTGGGCCCGTCTGCAGGCAATTGTCTGTCGGACGCTTTTCATGATCAGTTGAGGCGCGAAATTATCTCACATTAAATGTGGGAATTCGCATTTCGGATAATTTTTTTTATACCCTGAACCCATTGAAAATGGGAAATCAGGGTATAATGGTTTTGTGAAAAGTATGTAACAGGCAGAAGGAATCATCGCAGACCCCATAAAGTATATATATTCTTGATCAGGACGACGAGCTGAGTCGATATAGCCCTGTCCGTCTGTCCGTCCGTCCGTCCGTCCGTCCGTATGAGCAAAAGGATCTCAGAAGATATAAGAGCTAGAGAGCTGAAATCTGGCATGCATACTCGTGTATACCATAGGCAGTACAAGTTTGCTTTATTTTTTCGATAACTCGTCCGATAACTTTTTTATCGAGAATAATCAAAAATCGACTTGGTTTTTTCAGCCTAGTTTGAACACTTTTAGACCTGGAGACTTCAAATTTGCGTTGTATATAAAGTTAATAGATACAAAGATTTTGTAATTTACAGATTTTGGATACCACGCCCCCTTCGCCCCCAATTTGTAAAAAACGCATTTCAAGTACTAGAGACTTGTGCTTTGGAATGTACACACATTTTAGCCATATGAATACGCTCTAAAAGTTTCATTAAGATCGTATGTCTACCAGAGAAATTATTCAACAAATAAATTCTCATAATATTGCCCACACTGCAGTGCAGCCCAAGCGCAGCAGCTGCTAGCTGCGCAGTTTGCAGAGCGCGTGCTTATACGTGCATGTGTATGTATGTGTGCATAAAAGAAGTCCAGAATGATTAGAATATCAGTTTGGAGGGTTCAGGGTATCTCCTAGTCGAGCAGTCTCGACTGGAGCCTTCTTACTTGTTTTTTTTGCGCGTTTCCCTTCTGCCATTGCTGCCTCGGGCAATGCAAAGCTTCGAAGTGCTAGAATAAAGTCGGATCTTCAATTACCTGAACGAATACCGTTTACATCGAACTTGAAATTTTTTCTGTTTAACACTATTATTAGTATTAGCTGTATATTGGCAACTAGTGAGAATCAACTAGCGGAAATTGCTACAATTAGACCAGATGAAGGTTCAATTTATATGTGAGATGTGAACTCGACAGATTAGATGAAATATTCGTCTATTGATTGTTTGTATTTGATATATAATTATTCAATTTATATTTACCCATTCTCATTATTAACCAATAAATATTTTTCAATTAAAATTAATGTACTTAATCTTTTCTATTTTTAGGTAAATATAATTATCCTTCATATAGGCTTCAGTCTGCTTCAATGGCTGGTAAGGCAAATGATACTAATTTAATTGTAGCTGCATACTTACTCCATCAATTTATGTGCTAAGGGCCCTTTTATTCATATTTTATTTACGGCGGATGCAAAGCTCTTAACGGTCAGCCGTGTCACCAAACAGCCATGAGTCAGGTATTAAGATGTCTAATTAACTCGAATGCCGTGGGAGGCATTCAAAAAGAGACTTTCGAATGATCACAGTGTACAAGTGACGTAATGGGATTAGCCACGTTGAGGGCTGTTTATTTATTTATAACGCATTTTTAAATACCACAACAAATAGAGAGACACGCATTAGCCAGAAAGTTGGCTAAGACAAGCAACAGAAACCAGAGCGGAAGTAGATTAAAACTAATTTCCTTCGTTCGTCGCAAGCAAAAGGCCATCTCATGCACAGGCACACGAACACACACAAATATTAATATAGACATACATTCATACATATATATATATAGAAAGAGATAGAGTGATAGAGAGAGAGAAAGAGAGGGGTGAATCGGAAGACGCTCCGCTAGGAACTCAACGACACAAAGCAATCAAAACCAAACCAACGACCGACAGACCGAGTTCTCTCTTCCTCTCCCTCTCTATGTCTCTCTCTCTTGGCTGTTGCTGGTCAACAGCGCAGAACCCAAAAGACCCAAAAGAACCCGCTCTAAATATAACAGCAAAAGCAAAAATAACGCTAGCAAACAGCCATAAAATGAAAATATGTTTAAGACTGATGAGGAGAGGTGACGGTGAGATGATGCGGAGGAGGGGAAGCGAAGCGCAACTTGGCACTTAAATTACTTTACCTACCTTTGCCTACTACAACTAAGTTTACTTCTAACGTTCTAATATTGGGGCGTTGTTGTTGCCATTGTTGTTGCTTTGACATTTGTGGGTTAAAAAAAAAAAAGAAAATAATTACCCTAATATTTATAGAGCTGACTTTTGTACAGAACAGATTTGAAGCAAAGCAACTTTAAGTCGTCATCTATGCATTGCCATGGCACTGTTATTAAATACTCTATAAGGCCAAAGGGTCTTTAGCTATTGTGAACTGAATGAGGACATGAAACAGTAGTGATTGATTTGCTGGAGAGTTTAGAATATATCTTTAAGCTGTCGTCAATCAGTTCGATAAATGCATAAATATCGTTGATTTGACATTTCATTAAACCTCAAACAAATCGAAATTAAAATTTCTGGACATTTATATATTTTATTCATATAATTGACTCCAATATTTCATTTAGGGTATTTCAACTGTAGTATGACTTCATTGTAATTACTTCCTTCTTGTTTATGATTCTGAAAACGCTTTTGTTTAACGCTCTTTTGATTACGTTTTGCAGCACATGAAGAATTCCTCCATTAATAGATGTGTGTATATATATGTGCATGTGTGTGTGTGTGTGCGTTGATGTGCCCCAGGCGGATGACGGGTCTATGATGAATGGCCGACTCTTTAGGTTCTTGGATTCTTTGGGTTCTCAGGCAAGTCAGGTTCTCTTGTTTTTGGCCTAATGTAAATTGCCATTTTTATTGTTGTGTGGAGCAGGCCAAATGATTGCTTTGCATGTCGTGCCAATGAACTCGTCCCACAAAACAATTCAATGGCACCAACTGCCACAGGGGCATTAACGCCTAGTTGGTGGGCGTGGCCGAGTCACTCAATTAAGATGGAGCACGTGCGAGTATCAGCTCGAAACTTTTGTGTAAATAGAGCCTAAAAATGACCCAAATATGGATAACACTTGCACGTTGTAGGTATATATGGAGTGCGGGCCGAACGGATATCACAATATAGAAATTTGTTGGCCTTTTACAATTCTCTGTTTCTGTTTTAGTTCCCCTTTCGCTCTTACTCTCTACTCTCTAGCGATGCAGCTCGTCGGATTTTGTATTTTTAGCTCTTGTGCGAAAAACTAAATATGATAAATAATAAATTTTATTTTGCTGATTTTGTGTCGTCTTTCTTTTTTTTTTTTTTTTGTTGGTCTGCTTTGCTGTTGGCGCTGCCTGGCTGCCAATTTGCCTTTTATTAGGCCAAATGCAAAATTGTTATTCGTGACTGTCAGCATTTCGTTGCTGTGGAAAAGTTTGCGCCCACCCAATTTGCGAACATGTTTCGAGTATGACCCATTGAAGAAGGCCTCATTGGCTGATTTTAAGTATCGACGTAAAATTTGTGAAATCTGGCTACAAAGTTTTTTTTTTTTTTTTTTGTTTATATTTGTTTGTGTAGGTTTGACACGTTAACAATTTTTGTTTTGTTTTTTTATTCATTTCTTTATTATTTATTTATTTATTTTTTTGCTTATGCCTTAGTTTATTTGTATAGACCTGTCTTCGTTTCTTTGGGTCACCAGAACTCGTTAGTGGCTGTTGAATAAATAATCAGTTTCAAATATTTTATTGAAATGTTTTGGCCTTTAATTGAAATGCTACTGAAGTAAACTTCAATCAGCACAGATAATCGCATTAAAATTGTTTTTTCATTGGCGTTCATTCAACTGCAAAAATGCGAGAGCATCAGCCAAAGAATCACAAGCTAACAAATAAGTAAACAAAAGCGACAACAACTACAATAACAAATTCCACAATATTAGATACCCACGCGCACAAGTCTCAACAATTAATTGCTTTTGTTACTTTTATATTTGGCTGAAATCACAAAGTTATTTTAATTTTTATTTCTTTTCTTTTTTTTTTTTTAGCAGTATAATAAAACGTTTATACTCTTTAATTTTATATTATTGATATACGTTTGTATATTGAAGGGTTTTTATTATCATTAGCAATTCAGAATAAACTTTGCATATTTCAAGCTAATTGTTTATAATGTAATTTTTGATCTCTTATAGAGTGTAATAGTAATAGTAATTTAAAAAAAAAACAATTTTTTTTTGTTACATTACAATTTACAAATATTCGGTTATTATTTGTCTCGATTCGCCATATTCGCATTAAATAAATAAATAAATATGTGAATGCAAATAATAAAAAATATTACAATCAGCTGAGAAAGCAAATTGTTTATACTACTTATTATTGTTATTGTTATTATAATTTCAATTATTCATTTTTAGCGCAGCGCCAAAAATGACGCCTGAGATTTACAGATTGAACTGAGCCAAGTTGGGTGACAATTGCTTTTCACATTGCGAATTTTCGAGATATATATGTTAAATATTAAGAAAACGTTGACCTTCCCCTAGATAGCCAACGTCTAGTGTGTAGAAAATATTCTGAATGATGCGTTGACAGCCAGCAAAGAGGCGGAACGTGAGAAGACGCCCATATAAATACATCTATACAATACGTATGCCATAGATAATGCTTGGGGTTTTTTAATTGGATGCTGTCCATTTATTTGCTCTATCTGTGCTGGCATCTGTGCTACGCAAAGAATGTTAAATCATTTCGAATTTGAATTTCTTTCTAGCTAATTTATATATTTACGCAGTCATTGTCATATTCGAACTTGTATTTTAAATTAGATCTCAAAGATTTGTTTTAGAATGGCTTTGCTTACATTTTTTATATATCCTGAATCGATTTCAAGTGTGAAATCTGGTTATATTATTTATTTTATATTATTATTTTTTTGTTTTTATTTATTTGTTTATTATATATTATATTTTGCTTATGCCTTAGTTTAATAGAGCTCTCTTCATCTCTTTGGTTCAATAGAACTTTAGGTCGACTAACGATTGAATAATCTTTTGATATAATTGATTGACTATTTGGTCTTCAGATAAATTGCAGTTACTTTTACTTAAATTCATCTTGGGATTGCTTTTTATTTTGAGCTCTACTATTGAGCTTGGCGTCTTTAAACAGACAAAACAAATTCTGAAAGCGCTTGACATACATCTTAAGTGGGCGAATTGACTATTTGAATAAGTAAATATTTGTTGTGAAATTTGGTGAGTTCTTTTTATTTATTTTAGGGAATGCAGCAGCCAGAGCTTTACACAATTTTGAGTTTGCGTAGTCTATTTGTGGTTATTGCTCAAAGTAATCTCTACAGTTCTTAATAAAAATATTTTTAAATACTTCAATATTTTTAAAATAAATAAAAAATATTTCTAAAAAAATTTTTTTTTTAATTAATAAAATTTTGTTTTTATTTTTTTTATTTTTATTTTTTTATTTATATTATCTATGATTTTTTTCCTGTTCTCATATTTCATCTTTGGCAATGTATTTCTACAATCAATCTAATCAATAACCTCAATTGATAATACATAGAACTAATAGAAAAACTTATATATATCTGCTCAATCATCTCTTTTTTCTGAGCTGGCAACCCTTTGTCAACAAGGCAATTATTTACATGTTTAATATCTATATTTAGCCAAATATAACGGCTGAGTGCATTGGCACTGGCGTTGGCTGCATTTTCATTAGCATTAGCATTGAGCGTGGAGCGTGGCAAATATTTGTTTTCCCACACAGTTTTGAATTACCAAAAACCCAAAATGTATATGCCAAAGTTGATGATAGGAAATTACTACTAGACGATTGCTTATCAAGTTAGCTTCCATATATAATTTCAATTTATTCACTCTACTGCAACCCCATTTATCCCCTTTTTTTTACCCCTTTTCATGTCAATTTGATAAGTGCAATTTATACAAAAATATAATGTGTGCATATTTAATAAATAAATGGGTAAAAGAAAAAAAAATGTAAATGTGTTGTGTGTGTGTGTTTGTTAATTCGTCGTCGGAGCGAGAGAGCAGAAACGAATCGGACAATTCAGTTGGCCGAACATAATGACAACGGTCGAGTGAATGAATGAAGCACTTGACAGTGTGACAATCTAATTACATGGCTGACGTGTTCAGATGGGGCCAAGCTAGCTGGCTGGCCAAGTTGTGAACCCGTCACAGCCAAACCCTGCAGCAAACCCCCATTGTGTTTTCGTCTGGCTTTGATGTGTGCAGTGAATTTGAAAAATGAATTGAGCGCTTGGGTGGAATGGTCGCTGAAAGGGTGACCCCTTGAGCAAGCCAGGTCAGCTGAGCTCAGTTCGGCTCTCTCTCTCTCTCTCTCTCTCTCTCTCTCTCTCTCTCTCTCACTCACTCTCTCTCTGTCTTTCGGAGCATTTGCTGCTGCTATTATTAGAGACGCAAATCGAATGAAAAATAAAAATATTCTATGACAAACAACAACAGCTACTAGAGGGTTAGACGACAAGCCCAACCATCCAAACAGAGGGTGCCAAGGATGGTCGTGGCCAGGACACGTACTTGACATGCAACGCACGTAGGCAGCCAGGTTAGATCAGGCCAAGCCAGGGCACCCACAACGTGCACATTTCAAAGTAAATCGTCGAAGCACTGAACACCATTTCCCATAAAAGTTTAAAAACTTTGCGTCAGTTCGAATCGCGCTAATAGGAAGGATTTTAGTCGCGAATGTGCTGAAACGCTGATGATTTGCCAATTAAGGGAAGGGGAGTGCGGAAGGGTCATAGATAAAGATTACTTTACAAAGATTTAAAGACAGGTAAATCAATATTCAATCTCATTTGATAAGCTTGCTCACAGCTTGAGTCCATCAAATTCAATTGAAATTCATAAACTTTGCTTATCAAATTTCATTCTTGATGCCCTGCTCCAATTTCAGATCTTATCCTGATGGGCTATCAATACTGTCAACTTACACAGATTGCAGGGTGTGTGGCCATAAAATTCCGATCCAATACACAATCATATGCTGTTGGCTCTGTTTTACCCTCTTTGCTGCGCAGTCGAAAAGGAAATCAATTGGCTATACAGACGACACTTTACGAGTTTTGTTGCCATTCAAGTTGATTATGTTGGAGCGCCTTTATGACTGTTGCCGTTGCCGTTGCCGTTTACTGTGGCAGTTGCCCATTTTACCCATTGACCATTGTAAATTGTGCAACAATAACAAATTAGCTTCAGCATGTGGCCTAAAATGTGAACGGACAGTAGTCGCTCGGGTGAGATGTTGCTGCTGCTGCTGTTGCTGCTGTTGTTGTTGTTGTTGAGCATTACCGTTTGAACTGAACCTGTTGTGCATGTAATTTGGCAGCAAAAGCGGAACCCTTTTTGTTGCCATCATGTGCACATAGACGGGGGGCCAGCAGGGGGCAGGCCAGACGCCAGACGCCAACCGTTGAGAGTCAGAGCCGGCAAATCCGAGTTCCAGTTCGTTGACTCTCACGTGCGCCAGGGAAAGGGAAGCGGCCGCGTTGGTTGGTCTGGTCGGCTGGTTAGTTGGTTGGTTGGTTGGCTGTTTGGTTGCTTGGCTTGTTACCTCTACGCGTTGCTTTGTAAATGACAATTTTACCGTTTTGTGGCCCCTCAGTTTTGAAGTACTTTCGAAGACCGGGCCAGCAATTTGTTGAAGCTGCGACACACTGCACACTGAGCTAGACATGAGTAAATACCAAATCATATAAAATGCGCATCTAAATTAAATGGCAATTTTATTTCACTGTTTATCTATATTGTTGATATTAGTAACGCAATTCAAATTAATTTCATTTAATATAACAAGTTGGAATGTTGAAAAATTGCAATTAAAATATTTCAATTTAAATTTGGTATTTAATTTGATTTATTTATACAGGTAATGAATTAAAGAGAAATAAAATAAAATATATGGTTTTTTTTTTCTTTTAATAAATATAGATTGTTTTATTTTACTTAATCTGTGTTTTAGTGCTTCGTAGCACTTTTTTATCACATTGGCATCAATGTACACAGCGAGCTGGCAGTTAGCGAGCTGCCATTGTTGTTGTTGTTGCTGCTGTTGTTTGTGCGTGCCACTTGCGGGAAATTTTTATTATGACTTTGCTAATGTCAAGTGCAAATAAACGTTTGACTGACAACGACGAAATGCCCGACATGTACGTGAGCCCAGCGAGGCGAGCACGCTTCTCAGTGTTTGCAATGTACAACAACAACAACAACAACAACAACGAAACCAGTAGCAGCAGCAACAACAACATTTGTTGCAATCAACATAATCAAAACAGACGTACAAAATGTTGGCTATGCTGTTTTTCTGGTAGCCGCCTTCATTGATGACGCCATTAAATACACACAAAACACACACACACACACACACACACACACATCTGTAAAGAGACAAACAAAGATGGCACCAGGTTAGGTTGGTGGTGGCTCTTGTTGTTATTGTTGTTGTTACTGCTTGAGTCAAGTGTTTATTGCACTGCAGGTGCGCCATGTTACGCTTTTAAACGGTTCTTCAGCCGATTTGTGTCTGTCTCTGTATCTGTTAGTATATATACATGTGTGTATATGTATATCTGTGTAATGACACACCATAAAGCAGGCCCGCATATAAATAACATAAATAAATAACATTAAAACAAACTCTCAAAACGTTAATTGCATTCGAATGCTGAGTACGTGAGTCGCAGCTGTAATTTTGCCATCTCATCTAGAAAAAGGGCGTGGCAGGCGAGACAGACGTTTTTATTTTGCGTTTTTTTTTTTTTTTCTCTGCTGTTTTAAAAGTGACACAATTTTAGCACTTGAAGACTTTTAATATTTGACAGTTGTTTAGTTAGTAAATATGAAGCAAAGAACATTTTAGACAACTATTTAAACAGCTGGAATTGACTGCAACGGCTTTAGTTTAACAATCATTGGCAAGCAAAAGTAATAATTAAAACAGATTATAGTAATTATTATATTTTTGGTGTTCATTTCAAATGCACATGTCGCCGCGCATTTACAGCTATTTGACGCATTTCATTATTATGCACATTGATGAGCAAATATTAAAGGAAAATTTCGCAATAAACTATATTAAAATCGCTGAAGCGCATTTGCTCGTCTCGTTGGGCGGTCAAAGGGAATGCGACAGAGTCTTCATTCTCCATCATTCTGTCGGAGTTTTCTGTTTGCATAATGCAACGAAATTAATTAAAAACTTGGTGAGAATGTAAGCCAGCAACTCATTCAAATATGCTGTTGTTGTTATGCCTATGCTCTGTTCAGATATCCTTTGAAATTTGAATCTTTGTTGTCAATGCCTTTGATGTTGCATAATATTTTTATGTTTGTTAATTACAAGAAACGAAATTTGAATTGGAGTTTATAAATCATTGAAGCCTTTTGTAATTTCTCGAACAATTATAACAAGCACATCTGTTACATATGTATATATATTATATTTCTACAGTCTTCATTTGTGAGTTAACTTTATCAATCTAGCAATATTTGTGCTTACCTTTGTCTGTCTGCAATTCATATCTCTGACTTGCATACATACAAATGTTACATACATACATACACGTGGGAAGATGCAATTAATACGCATTCACACAACAACTTTGCCAAAGTTCAAAGTATATTTGCTCTGCGTACACTCAATATTAATTTATATATATATATATATATACATATATATATATATATATAGAGAATCTCTGTCGTCTCATAAAATTGCAAGAGAAATGCCAACCGGCACAATATGAATCTCAATGTAAATACGTTGTCAATACTTTTGCCATTGTTGTTGTTGTTGTTGTATTTACTTATTGTGTGGTGGTCACATGTGCATATTTATTCCTGATATGTAGTTGCTTATTGTGCACTGCTCATCGCAGCTCCAATTCAATTCAGCTCAAGTATTCAGAGCAGTGCAGACAGAGAGGCAGACGGTCAGACAGACCAAACAGTAGACATTCGCTACTGAAAGGTGACAATAAGTTGGAATGAGGCGGTCGTTGGGCAGGCCCACAGAGGATTTAATTAATGTTGCTGCGGATAGAGAATCCATAAAGCCGATAAAAAAATGCATTAATTAGAACAAGCGGTGGAGGGAAAAGTTTTCGCTTTGATGTCAGACGATGAGTACATCATAGAGATATACTTTGTACTTTTTAATATCATATGGAATATGGTTTCGCAACTCAAATAATTTTAGTGTGCAGAAGTTTCAAAATATATGTGAAATTTACAATAAATTTACTTTAAAACAGGAAGTGAAATTGAATTGCTTAGCTTTTTAATCTTGCTAGAATATTTATTGAATTCGAAAGCAAAGAAAAAACTATATAGACACATCTTAAATCTTAATCTTTGACATATCTTAAATTTTACATAATTAAATTCTTCATACATCATAGTTACATAAATTAGTTTATTCCTTTTTTACATGTATTTTAATTTATTTTGATTATTATTTATGTTGATAATTACATTTTCGATCTATGTATATTTTTAATAAGTTCCAATAATCTGCCCGTTGAGGGTGCACTACTCGTAAATAGTATGTGTTGCATGCGGCATGCCACATAAATGAACGCTGGTCAGTCTGTTTTAAGCACGAATAACAGTTCTTATTGGGTTTTAAGCGCACACAGTCGCCTGGTCCCTGATGTGATGTATGTATGCCAATTAGTCGCACAAATTGACTGCCGTCTGCCGCTGACGTTGCCTCTCAGCTGGGGCTGGGGCTGGGGCTGGAGCAGCAGCTGCCAGTGCCACTGACAGAGTGTGCGGGCCTGGAGTCCTTCATCTTTCGGTCAGCTTAGCTTCGGTCGTCTCATCTCCTCTGTTCACTTTGGCCTCTATTGAAGTTAATTTTAATTGCGCTCAAGTAGGAAATCTTAATTTCACAGCAATTTCAGTTCAAATTCATTAAAGCAAATCGGCACGAATCTTTTTTATTGGGCGTCGTTTGTGATGTGATTTAATGCAAGTTTTGCATTAATTGCCATGGGCAAGCCACATTAAAAAAAAAAGTGATTATCATCTTGCTGTTGTTGTTGTGCCGAAGCTAGATATAATGAGAGTCTTAATTGAGCTATAATAATGTAGTTGTAGTTCCCAAATTAATATCAACTTTATTAGTTTCTTACGTTCCATGAGTTAAACTTTCTCTTTTCGATTTGAATAATAAATTTACTCAGAGGCATAAACATTTTTGGATTACCTGGCGACCTGTTGATAAATGAGAAAAATAAGCAGTTTTCATTTCGAAATCGTGAAAATCGAACACATTCACATAGCTGAATGTAACAATGGACATGCGATAGTAAAAGCTAACTGGACATCGAGTCCCGGCTCTTTAAATACCTTTATGCCACTGCGCTTATTAGTGGCGAAAATTGTGGATTCAGCGCGCAGTAAAATTTTATGGGCAGCATTTGCTTGAACTGAATGAGTGGAACTAAAACTGATGCCGAAATTGTGGCTTTGTACTGATTTCAACAATTGGGCAGTCTACCTTTGGCCATTGGCAGCTCAATTCGAGTGCATCAAATGCAGAACATGCACACACGCATACACAGACACACACACACATATGCACGTGCGTGTCTGTAAAAATGTCGCCGCTAAACGTTTAGTCATTGACTGCACAGAATAACAACGGCAGCCACCAATAAAAATAAAATCAAAACGAAAATTACAACAACAACAGCAACAGTAGCCCCAAAGAGCGAAATTAAACGCCATTTTGTTGTTGTTTCATTGTTTGCATGCCTTTCGCATTTGCATTCCGCTGGACGAGAAGGAGTCAAACGGCACTGGAATGAGAGCGGCGAGAGCAAAAGTTGTATTTGTATTGCTTGTTCTCATTGTTGTTATTGTTGTGGCTGTTTTTGTGTCTCGCTCTGGTGCTGCATTTGCTTGGATTTTGTTGTTGTTTTCGTTTGCTGCTTGCATGACTTTAGTGGTTTACGTTGTTGGCTTTTACCGTATGTTTTATCGACATTTTTGTTTTGGATTCTGTTATTATTGACCATTATCTGTGCTGCTTCTGCTGTAAAAGTGTATATGTGTGTGTGTGTGTGTGCATAAATAACAAGCGAGATCAGGACATGATCGCTGATACTCGCGCTGAAAGCTCTTCTGGTTGGTTGTCCATGGATCGCTTTGCGTTGCCAGATGTTTGAATATTAATTAAACTTCGTTGCATAGCGCACTCAATAACTAAACTGTGGCCTTGTCAATCTGTTTGTTTGCTCATCTACTGCCTGCGCTTGTCTGCTGCTTGATAAGCCGCGCGCTCGACGTTGCGTATACGCGCTGTGTAACCAGTGTCAAAACCATAAAAAATGATGGCAACGCTATGCGGCTGGCAGTATACACACACGCACAGCAATTAATTATTTATGCTTTTCATTTTGTTTGTCATCGCTTGGGTGTTTTTTGTTTTTTCGTGTCGCAGCAACAACCGCAAGGATGAAGTTGACTGTGGTGGATGTCAACAATTCGTTCGGCATCGCTTTGTGAGCTGTCTTTTGATGTGTTCTGTGTTGGCTCCTTTTATTGTCAATGTTCAAGATACATCTATTAAGATACATGTGTATCTCGTAGGCAAACGAATCTGTAACGACTTCAACAACCAGACATAAAATCAAGGTGTGTATTTTGTCTGTCCGCTGTTACATTTGTGCCATCTCATGCTGTCTGTTTTATTGACTTTGCTGTGATAGTTTATCTTGTGAGAGAGATACGTTGTGCATTCGAAATATATACACAAACACACACACACACACACACACATACAAACTCATGCAAATGTGTTAATTGTGTTTTGATTGAATTACGTTGAAATATTTACACAGCAGTCGAACGTTTAAACGAGAATTCCGTCTGATTCTTGATCTCTTACACAACACACACACACACAGAAAGTCACTCACACACACGCACATAAAAAACCCTAAAATAAGGAGAGCAAGCAAACTAATTGAGGTTGAAGATCGAGGCAATGGGTCTGTGGCGTTTCAGAGATGCACTAACAGGTTTTCAATAAGATACCAAAGTGGTTTCTCCCTGTTTATTTGTGCATGTTTATTTAACACTTTTCCTTTATGATTTGTTCGAGCTGTTGTTTAGCTGTTAGCTGAATGCAAATTACAAACAGACGTTGCAGCTGTAATTCCCTCACCACATTTCACGCCTCTACCTCAGGCAATTTAGGTGTAAGCAGTATGGGGCATAAATTCGTGAAACTGCCTCCTCAAGTTTATAGATTTCGGTTTTGGTGTCTACACTTTCCTTTGGTCTATGCCCTTTCGTCTGCCTTTGCCCCTCCTTTGCGTCGCACTCTTTTAATTTGTGTGCCCCATTTTTATAACAAACCATATCCATACATATTTTGATTCATGTATTATTCGCTTATGTTTTATCGAGGGTTGTTTTTTTGTTGTATCCTTTCTCTATGTTTGGTGGTGGTGGTGTTGCTGCGCCTGAGCTCGCTCTCTTCTTATTTAAACACGAAGAGAGGTAGAGAGAAATCTATATATATTGCGGAGAGAGAGAGCGCGGTCTCTCTTCATAAACACTTGAGCGCTCTCGCTTTTAGCTATTCCATATTATCGTATTATTACCCTTACTACTACAACGTTTCGAAATTCACGTGCTTGTATTTTGGGCAACCTTTATTCCCCGTTGCCGATTGTTGGCCGATAGATGGCGCTGCATGACAGCAAAGTCGGCTACAAGAGCTTAATGTCTATTTGTTTCTAGTTAATGGAAAAATCATGAAAATTAAGCTGCGTCGGCAACGTCAAGTTCCATGTTAACTTTCCCTTTGTTGTTTTCTTTGACTATGTGTGCGCGCGTGTGTGTGTGTGTGTGTGTGTGTGAGCGTCTATTTGATGTCTTTGCCTGGGCTACTTACACGATTACTTTTAACTTTTGACATATTTTGTGAGTGTGCTTCGGAATGCTGCCAGATTTTTGTTTTTGTTGGCAGCGTGAAATTTTTGATTTATGAAGTCGTGAACTTGCATTGTTCGCAGTTTCCGACGGCTTTAGGGCTTATGAAAAGAAAGCGGAAAAGTTTTTCTGAACATTCAATTTGCAGCTAAATCTATTGGATCAAATTAGTGGAATAAAGCATTTAGAGCTTGATGCCAATTAGAGTGTGTATATTAATGAACTATTGCTTATGAAAATAAGCAATCAACATATGAGATATATATATATGATTTATTAACACCTATTTAATTTCTACTACTGCCATCAAATTGTTAATTGTTAACATAAAAAAAAAAAAACTATCAACTGATTTGCATTTTCTCTTTTTAGGTAAATAAATGTGAACATTAGCAATTAAAAATTGTACATTGTGATGCCCTACACTCAATTTAAATTGTCGTCACGTAAGTCAAAGAAAATGTCAAAAATTAAATGAATTGAAATGCTCTTAATTCATAAAAGGTTATTTTGTATGCAAAATAGAGCTACCACCTGTTATTGGTAGCAGTTGTTAGTAAATTCTTTTCTTTTATTATATGAATGTTAATTCAATCTGGCAACGCTGCTCGGTCATCACAAATGCTGTTATTGTAGTTGGTGCTCTGGTTTTGTGCTCTTGTGTTGTGTTTCGCTCTTTCGAGGTACTAAGTGATTTTACGTGTTTGGTGCACCACACACGTTTGCCCTCCCACCTTAGTTCGTAGTCCTCAGTCCGCCGTCCGCTGCCCGCATCGCTGACGTTTAGTTTCGTTTCGATTTTTCTTCTTTCTTCTTCATTTTGTGTGTGTTTGTGTGTGTGTGTGTTTCGTTTGTTCGCTCGCCGAGTCGCTCTCTCAGTTCGCTCTCGTATTTATGATTTTTTTGCGCTCTTGTTGTTTTTCAGCTTGAGTCGCGCGCTGAGTTTTTCTTCTCATTCTTTGCGGCGCGCGCGAAGCAACAACAACGACGACGACGACGGCGATAACGATGACGATGTCGACAACGGCGACGATTGCTACGCGAAGTACAACGAGGACATCGACGAGGATATTGTAGAGATATAAAAATGTTTTGTGCGATTTCGCCGCGACTAGTCTTACGTACGTGCCGGGGTCGCAATGAATGCCTCGTATCAACTCGTCTCGCCTGCCGCCAACATTTCCTCGTCGTCGGTTTTATTTGAGCAATAAAGTTATTTAGGTATTTGTTGTTTGTGTGCGGTCGAGTGTCGGGGATTGTCACATCAAATTTGATAAAACAAATTAATGAATTGATTGGTCTAAAAGGCGCGCGCGATTGCTAGTGAAAGTGCAGGTGCAACTGCAGGTGCAGGTGCAGGTGCCAGTGCAAATGCAAGTGCAAATACATAAAAAGTGTCCAAAACAAACCATAAAAAGTGCTTAAGTGCTTAAGCCCCAAAGCCTTACACAAATAAAACAAATCAAAAAGCAAAAAAAAAGTGTCCAACCATAAAATTTATTCATATTTGTGCAGTGCATAAAAAGCAGTCAAAATTTTCACCATTTATCCGCAAATATTTAGTGAGTATCTCACAGATGCCCGCCCACACACACACACACAGACACAGACGCACACTCACACTAAGAGCCGCGCTCCCTTGCACCATCCGCTTTTAGTATAAACAACGTGCGTGTGAGAAAGAGCACGCGTGTAAATGATGTTTGGCTGTTGTTGTTACGAATATTGTTGCTGTTGCTGTTGTTGCTGTTGTTAGCTGCTGGCACGTCTTTCGGAGCACACAGATACGTCAATATAGCGCCGCACACAAGCAGTTATACATGCACGCATTTAGATACAGATAGCCCAAGTACAACGGCAACAACAACAACAACAACAACAACAGCGAGAGTAACGTCGATGACGATGTTGGCGACGTAAATTGTGAAGAAATGCGCGCTCGTGTGACCCCATAGTCTCTGCTGCTCCCATCCTGCCCACACTCCTACCGCCTCGCCACCCCTCCCCATGTACACCACTTACTACTCTCCACTCTCCCTGCACAGTTCCATTTGCTGCCATCGCAGTAAAGCAAAACAAATAAGATGTAGATACAATTTTTCTTTTCGTTCTAACATATTGTTGTTGCCTGCTCGTTGGTGGTATATGTATCTGTAGGTATTTTATCTAGCTACGATAGACACAAACACACACACACACACACACAGACACACAGTTATAGAGAGCGATATACATGCATGTGTTTGTGTGCCAAGCTCAGCTCTGAAAATACGTGTATCTTAGCGGCTGTCCATCGCTTGTATCCATCAGATACCTGTGCATGTGCTTTGATGTCGCTGTGGTCTTTGACTTGCTTTGGTATCTTTAGCTTTTTAAGTGCGTGACGTTGTTTTCGATTTTGCCTTTCTTCACACTTTGTTTGTCATTGTTGTTGTTGCTGTTGTTGTTGTTGTTTTGGCTATTTGAGCGCGCTACATAATATGGTTTTGACTTGTTGGCCAGGCGTTGGTTTACCGTTAATTCTTGTTGGCCGTTCTTTTTTTCTCTTCTTCTTCTTCTTTTTTATTGAGCTTCAGGCGCCGGTTTCGTATTTATGAATTGACGGCAACCTATAGAATTGATGGGCATATTAAATCGATGTCATGAAGCAGCTATTTGATGTGCAGGATACGGAATGTGGATGTTGTTGTTGTTTCGTGTGTGGGCTGCGCAGGATTTGACATGTGTGGGTTGGAATGTGATAAGCAATTTGGCAATTTTATTTTAACTGAAATTTCCTTTGCGAGACCTATGTTAAATAAAAATGTTGAAATTTTTTCAATTTGAAAGTAATATTGAAATATATTTATAAATACAGATAAATTGAGTATAACTGAAATTTAATATTTTACATTTGTAGACGTGTAATCAAATTTATAATCATTTTGTCAATTTTAACAGTTATAAAAAATTTTTTGAAGTATTTATTCAACGCTTTCAGACACGTCTCATCTTCATTGTTTGTGCAAAAGTTTATTCACCTTAGTATGAATCACTAAACTCAAATTAAATTCATTTTGGTTCTCTAAAAAAAATATATGTGATGTGATCAATGAATATTGAAAAACCAAATAATATTCCATAAATTTGATCTATCTAGCTTTATAAAGCTTGAAGGGCGTTAAACACCTTTAGGTGATGTTTTTAGGCATTGTCTAGTTATTTTCTTTATCTCGAAAACTTAATTAAGAAGTAAAAACCAATTATTGTATGGGTAGTGAACGCTTTACAGCGGTTTCCATATAATTCACTCAAGGTTCTTGAGTCTTCGACTCGATTGCTTCAAGTTACACTGCTGTAAAACTAATTACATGTCAATGCCAGGCCATGGTAAAGCAATCTTACAACGACCACAAACATGTGGCAAAGCTGTCGATAGACAAAAACAGGATTGTGCGGAAAGCTAAACGCTAAATGCGTTAACTGTGTGCTCGGCAGGTTGACAAGCGTCAATGCTTTTGACCAATTTGGGCAGCCAACACGTAATGACCCAAAAACACACACAACACAAAAAAAAAAAAAAAAAAAAAAAAAAAACTGCTGCTTTCATACGTTACTTGCTTTTGTTAGCGCTGGCCATAAAAATTAATAAAAGTGGTATAACAAATTAGCCATTAGCCAAGAAATGTAAAAGACAAATGCAAATGCTTGATTTGTCGTATATTGTTATGGCTGTCTGCCTATATATACATATATATGCATATATATACAAATTGGATTATAAGTATTTCATTTAGCTGCAATCTTGATCATGATATGATAATATAAAATTGAATTTTGTTTCCTCTTGTTAATCAAGAATGAATGGAGAGAATAGAAAACATTTTGACTTAATCTCTTTTGTGTTTAATATCAAATACACAAAAATTAGAGACCATTTAAAAATCTGCTTAATGAAGCATTATTCACACAGCTTTGTTTGTGTATTTTGTGTATTTATAATAAAGTTTCAGCTGCTTGCAGCTATTTAAGGAGTAGCTCTCGGCTGGCTATATATACGACTTTGGCCCTTTCACTTGTTTGTTTTTGTTTTTATGAAATGACACGTGACGTGTTAATGACGTTGCTATTTAGAGGTGAACAGCAGAGCACGACGCGTCGTGCACATACATGAGCCCAACAGCATGTGGGCGCTGGCTGTGTGTAGCCGCAGCTGTGATTGTGGACTGGCGGTGGCTTTGTGGTCTTAAGCAGCTCGGCAATAAGTTTGCACCTCGGCTAGGTGGTTGAAAATTTTGGCTGGCCCATGTGGCGTATGTGTAATGTTCGTGTTGACACCATGACATGGCGAATTCTTGCTGTCAGAGCAATTGGTGACTCAACGCAATTGCTATGCTCATTGCTGTTCTTGTTGTTGTTACTGTTGTTGTTATTTGTGTTTATTGATTAATTGCAAATAGTCTATACATATTAGCCATTTGCCATTTGGCTTTGACAATGTCCTAATAGGCGGAGTTATTGTCGGGCCGTTAACATCAGTTGGGACTTTTCCCATGGCAATGTAATGCATATTAAATACGCCTTACACTGTGCTCGCTGCCACAGGCACAAACACTCATTCTTATATAGTGTAGTCGACCCTAGACTCGTCAACGGGTGAGCAAAATGCATAAACTAAATTAATTTGATTGCCACACGCCCAGTTTGTTTATTTGTTTGCTTGTTTGTTTGTTTGTTTGTTTGCTCTGTTGGACGGCGGAGCAGGCAAATGGAATACAATTGGCGCTTCATTGCAATGTCTATGCCCAAATGGCTTTTGTCTGCCACCATTTCAATTACATTAAGAACAATTCAGGCAAGAGTTCGAGAGATGATTATAAGATTTCCAGCAGATAACAATCTTTGATGATTATAAAATTAATGTTAGCTTCAATACAATTGAACTTTATTACATCCTTGATTAAATGAGTGGAAAGCAAAGTTTTAGTCACGTTTATAAATTAAAATATCAATAAAAGCAACAACGAAAACTCAATGTGGATTAAACAGACAGGAAAAGTGTATTTATATCAGTTATCTAATCAGAGCTAAGCAATAACAGCAACTAAAACTTAACTTGATTGATATCTACATTATATATCTACATTATATACATGCATAATATACAATCGTATTTATATATGATTTCCTGTTAATTCGCTTTCATTAAAAGTTTTTGCCATGCATCACCTGTGGCGAAAAATACTTGCGAAAATTGAATAATTCTGTTGTAAATATTGTAAATACGTTAAGCTTTATTTCAAAGTTCTGCCATGGGGAAGTTTGCTTTTATGTTTTTGCAGCTAAGCGATTACTGAATGTAATTAGGGTAATTTGCCGTCTAAGAGCGAATGAATGCATGAATGAATAAATGAATGAATAAATGTGAAGTGTTTGGGTGCTGAGTGCTTTGTGCTTTGCGCTTTGCGCTTTGTGCGAGTGCTCGCTCAAACTGTTAATGATAATGATGATGATGATTATAATGATGCGGTGTCATCGACGTGCCGACTAGCCAGCTTGGGCGCACTTTGTGTGCCTGCCCGCCTACCTGCCCACTCACCTGGTCACCAAAATGGAAACTCAAACTCATTTCAACAGCACTCGAGACATGAGTTATTTGGCTCGAGTGGCTTCCAGTTGCCCTGCTTTTACGTAGCCGTTGCCGTTACCACTGTCGGGCATTGCATTTCAAGTGTCAGGTGGAGAGCTAGAGGAGGTAGGTGGTGCTGGTGTTGGTGGTGCAGGTGGAGTTACACTTTTAATTGCAGCGACTGATTGCTGTTGGGCGTCCTTTTGTCTGCCTGGTTAAATTGGCAGGCATTAAATGCACTTTGTGTGCGGGCGGGCTCAAGCCTTGCTTTCCTGCCAGTGCGTTTGATATCGGCTGTCGTTAATGCACTCCTCAAAGGGACTACGAAATGCATCTAATTAGCAATAAATATATCGCTTAATTTACAGTATTTCTCTCAGAGTTCATTCCGGGCTCTAATTACGCTAGAGCCATAGCGAACCATAGCGAGCTTCCCTTCAATATTGAGCATGCATTAATAATAGATGTGCATGTACATAAACTTCATTGCCATAAGCCATAATTTCCACAGAATTTGCAAAAATCGCCAATAAGACGTCGTTGACTTTTCCGGGAAATGACAAGCAGGCCAAGTACACGGGCTGGGTAAAAGCCTTGGCCATAGAGAATGCCTCACGCAACTTCTCTCTGCCACATGCCTCCGCTCACTCGCCAGCTCGCCTGGCTGTGCCCAGTGCTATATATCGAATGCGACGATACACAGCCATAGCCATTGCTATAGCCATAACCAGCGCGAGCGAATGAGCCAACGACTATTCAAACGTGCCTACACTTATCGATTTTTATTTCAGTTTTATCCGACTCGTTCTTTACAGCCAAATGAACGGAGACGCTGTCTTATTTTATGCACATATACCCTTGCGTCCTGCCCCTTGCCCCTTGCCCCTTGCCACCTCCTGCTGCCTTCAGCCTGCCTGCCTGACTGCCTGCCTGAGCATTGTTTTTGCACAAACATTTTTGTATGTTGTTGGCTGCTCCTTATGAAGCTCGTGGGCGGTGTCGGCAGTGGGGCGGGGCAAGACTTGAACTGTGGCAATGGACGCCAGTCGGTAGTCAGCGACATATCGCCATAACACCATCAGCAGTTCATGTGTACGGCCTGAGCAAGAGAAAACAGGATGACAAAATGCGAGCTCTGCTTGGAGGAGACTCCTTGTTGTTGTTGTTGTTGCAGCTGCTGCTGCTACTTTGCCTCTGTATCCGCGGTCTGCTCTTGGTCCTTTTGGGGTCGAATTGTCACACGGTCGGACGGTCGGATGGTCGGATGGTCGGTGCGACAGTCTGACAGTGGCTCCTTCATTTCGCTATTGTTACAGACTGTGACAATAGAAACAGCAGCAGCAGCAGCAGCAGCAGCAGCAGCAGCAGCAGTCGGGTAGAGCATTTCGTTTCCACGTTGAGTGCTACACAACGGCTCCTACTTACGAGTCACTGAAGTGGCAGGAACGGCAAGCAGGCTGTAGGAGCTGTGGGGGCAAGAGGAGCCGCGAGGCTGAGGTTATGCCAGTCAACCAAATAAACGAAACAACAAAGATGCGACACATAAGCACACACACAGATGCACACACAGATACACACACATACAGCTGAGTAGGGCTATAAAACATGCGAGAGCAAAACACAGTTGCTATAAGGTGGATCCAGAGGCCCGACTAACTTGCCTGTTCCACTGCTGGCCCAACTCCATGGCTGTTCCCATTAGCAGCCAACGGCAACTCGAATATCCCAAGTGTCACTGTGTGTGTATATATGTGTGTGTGCTTGCACTTGCATATACATAAATAAATAATTTGTTGTTGCATGACTCCTTGAAATTCACATCTAGGATAGACGAACGAGTTGAGCTAGAAGAGCTCCTGCAGCGAGACGACTCTGTGGCCAAAAATTGCTTTTGACATTTACGAATTTTATTTGACAAGTTGCTCAAGCAAATAAATTGTATTAAACCCTAAAAAATACACAGATTATTAGATAGCCAAAAGCTAAATTAATTAAATTCCAATGATAAATGAAATCAAAGAGTTGACTTATATTTAACTAATACTTTAATACTTTTCTTTCTACTTCAAACAATAAATAAATGTCTCTACTCAAGTGGAAATCATTGCAAATTATTTACTGATTTATGATTTATTAATACAGTTTGTTGAGTCATTTTGAGAGGATCTAAGTAATAATGCATAATTAAATGAGTCGCCGACCTAAATGCGAGATATTTATTATGCACAAATATTTCTGCGACAAGACTCCGCAAGTCGGAATATTCCAGTGCGTGTCTGTTACAGTATTTGTGTTTGTGTTTGTGTTTGTATTTGTATTTGTATTTGTATCTGAGTCTGTCGTCTGCTTCAGCTACTTCTTTGCCGTTTCACTTTGGTCCGCTTGGCTCGCTGTGCCGCATTTAGCTTAATTCAATTATGCTGCTTAACAAGCCAAATGCCTTCAAGGCATCAACTGCCGCCGAAACAGCAGGACCAAAGGATAGACTTGGTGCCCGGATCCGGATTGTGGGCACAGTCGACAGTTCTGAGTGATGCTCCGGCTCCTGCTGCTGCTCCTGCTGCTGAACGCGGGCGCAAAAACTACTCGCAATACACTTTCCATTACCTTGCATCTTTACCACGTTGTTGTTGTTGTTGCTGCTCTGCGTTCCTCCCCTTTCCGATTGTGCCTCTATTTTGTTTTTTGTTTTTTTTTTTTTGCCTTCTTTTTTGTGCCAACAAAATTTTTACTGACTTTGACAGGCAGCAAAGCGGCGCACAGAGAGCAAACTTTTCAGATACACGAGCAAATGCATTGCACAGACACACACACACACAGATATATACACACTCACACACAGATACACACTTAGTGACTGTTGTACAGCGTCAGTCAGCCAGTGAGTGGTGCCTCGTAAATAGGATTCATCTTGCTGCGCGGGTAGCCGCCGTTTGACTCTGTTTTTTTTTTTTTTTTTGCCTTCCTATCCCAAAGTGTGCTTGGTTCAGTTTTTATGCTGCTGCACAAAATGCAAAATAATGTGGCAACATCTGGCCCTGCCTCCGAGCCCGAGCCCGAGTTCGAACCGAAGCCCGGCGTCAGTCTCTGTTCTCGCCAGACACTCAAGTAGATGGCTGGGCAGGCAGGCTGGCATGCATCGGGCAGTCAGTTAACTACCAACCAGCCAACCATCCATCCATCCATCCATCCATCCATCCATCCATCCATCTATCCAACCATCCGTGCAACCGTTCGTCGTCTATCCGTGCGTTCATCTGCGTCTCGGCTAGCCAAACTTTCGAGCATCTCTCTGGGCGTATGTGTACGTGCATATCAAGTGCATATCTTTGACTCGATATTCATTTTGCCTTTCCTTACTTTTACTTGTTTTTGTTTTAGCTTTTTTTTTTGTATACCCTTAACAAAAAATCATTCACATTTTATCCCTTGAATTGTAGCAAATGCCGCGTAATTTCAGATATGAAGACAGAATATTAAGTGTTTGTCTTTAAATTCAGGATTTTTTTTTTTTTTTTTAGATTTTGGAGAATCAATAAATAATATAATATATATAAAAATATAATATATAAATATATTATATAATAAATATAATAATATACAATAAATATAAGCAAATGATTATATTTTAGTATAAATTTATAGGAAGTTTTCATTGACGAGATATTTTAGTGTAACTAAGGTCCGGCTTGAATAAAATTTAAAAAAATATATATATATGGTTTGCGCTTGTGGCTTAGCTTACCATGATAAACATACATACATACATGTACATATTTAGATTTACAGTACATACGTATAATATATATATATATATATATGTATGTCTATGCATATGGTTGTACCCATCTGTGAATGGCTCTTTGGAAATGTGAAATTTTAACAAAAATCAAATTACTTGACAAATGAGATAAAAAGAAATATATTATATACGACATAAAGTTTTTGTTCACTTATTATTTAATATACAAAGACTGTGTTATATTCAATTTTCGTATTAAATTCTATTCATTTCGTATAGTAAGAATAAATTTATACGTAAATTCAGTATGAAAATTCTTTATAGTAAACAGAAATAAAGCAGAAACTTTAATTATAAATTTATCAAATTGCAGTTAAATTTCTGTTTGATGATAGGTTAAATAGTAATTGGTTGAATATCGTGAGTTATTGGAATATTGCCCCTTTTTTTCAAGTTTCCCCACTTGCGTTGAGCCCAATTCGATACAGTTTGTTGAGTGTCTAACAAACTATGAGGCATTCAGCTGGAAGTGCTTGCCAGTATTCGTATTTAGATATCCGTCCGTCCGCCCCCTCCATTGGCGTACTCATTGTTGTTGAGAGCACACGCGGCGCGGCTTTTGATTTACGTTGCTGCTGGCAACGTTGCTTCAGTACCTTCAGTTGCTTTGCCATTGCCATTGCCTTTGCCTTTGCCTTAGCCTTTGCCCCCTTCTTCGTGCCGCCTCTTGACGCTCGGTTGCACAGTCATCTCGTTGGGATGCCAACATCGACGTCTTGAGCTTTGGCACCGACCAAAATGATTCTGCCCAGTGCCTAAAAATATGAAACTCTCAACGTTGCCAGGACAATTTTACACTGTCTGCGTATGTGTGTGTGTGTGTGTGTGTGTGTGTGCATGTTGAATGATGTGAAAGACGACGTCTCCCGCTGCTAGCTCTGGGCAGCTGTAAACGGTCGCCAGTTGCGCTTGTTAAATTCTTCTTAGGCTTTGTTTGGCTGTCGATAATGGCGGCAATGGCTACACACACACACACACACGCGCGCACGCACATAAATATGTACATATGTATTGCTGAGCGGGTCAGAGGAGGAGCAGTCATGGCTTTGGCCTCCTCTCATTCTTCAATTCCAAACGCTGACAACGTCTCGAACAGCTTCTTTGATGCTTATGCTCGTTTATCCTACGCCTTCGCTATGCTATGCTTCCTGCTGTTGCCGCCGTTCTATCCGTAATTCCTCATTTTACTGTGTTTCTTTCTTATTTTTTTTTTTGCTCGTGTGTTCTTTGTGTCTGCCCGACCGTGCCGCCTCCGCGCAAGCTCCCATTCCATGCGCGCTAGCTCCATTTTTGCCCTATGCAAATTAATGCTGCCTCCTGCCTCCTGCTTTCTGCCGTCTGCCTACTGCATGTGGCTTAGTAGTTGTAGCAGGACAACCCATGGTGGTGGTATTATGTAAATTTTTCGCCTCTTTGTTGTTGATTTTTCATTTCATTTTCTAAACAATATACATGTACACATACATATATAAAAGTCGCTGCCACAAGCGCAACATCAACAGCAACAATGTGAGCAACAGCAGCAGCAGCAGCAGCAACAGCAACAATGAAAACAAAAACAAAGTTGAACTTTTAATTGGAAAACTACTTCAGGCACGGCTAGTTAAACATTTTTGAAACAGATTTCAATAATCACCAGCACCTGCATCAAACAGCTTTTATTATTATTTTATTTACTTATTATTAATTTTTTTTTTTTTTTGCCACTGACTTCTACATTCTGAGGGAGCTATATGTCAATATGTTCTTGATTTAGCCATTGAATATCAATTTGGTGGCATTGCCTGTTTTCGCCAAGTGATCAAATTACTCAACTCAATAAGGAACAAAATCCTTGGTAAATTTTCCTTTTAACTTGAAATGTATTGAAAACGGCAAAGCAATAAATTTTGCAACGTTTGCGCGCAAAACAGAAGTTTATACATATATGTATATATTTACGAATATTTCACTAATAATTCATTGCCCGTGGACTTATATTTTTGAAAGACATATTTTACTCACAGAAAATTATCTTTAAGAGGAATATATTTTATTATAAGAGTTGAGGCAAAATGGAACCGTTGCATATCCCATGTATTGTTATATGTGTTCGATATTCATTTCGTATGAAGTTTTGTATATACAACTTATATAGTTGTAGCGTCTTCCGGAGTATAACGACGGTACCGTTTAATCAATATTTATTTATGGATTTCTTATAAATCATTACATAATGCAGTTCTATTGCGTTTATCTGTGATTTTCATTCTATTACTTCACTTATAATTGTAGAAATATAATCTGTCGTATATTCTACTTAAACTCTCACTTGCTGTCGCCCTCTAATGTGGTATACCCATCTCTGTCCGACAGCCGCGCCTCTTTTCACTTGTGCCTTTCTATGCGATTTTCATAAATGGATTGATGATTAATTTAAATAAATTAACATTAACAAATGATATTTAATGTTATTTAAGCAGTTATAACTCAATTATACCCTTAAAACTCATTCACCAGGGTATCGATATAAATAAGAGTGTAAAGGAAGAAGAAGAAGTGAAGGGAAGAAGAGCTTTTTCAAGCACTAATAAAACTGGTTTGGTTTTTATTTCTGTTTCTGTGTGTGTTGGTTTTTTTTTTTTTTTTTTGGACTCGCACAGCGCGGTTAAAAAATTTGTGAATGTATTGGCGGACTCCCAGCCACTGAGTCGAGCTGCTGCTGCTGTTGCTGCTGCCTCGAACTGTGTTAAGTTGCTTCGTTTTGTATGCACAAAGGCAGCAAGCAGCAAACGGCAACAGCAACGGCAACTGTTGAACGGGGCAGGGGCGGGATTCGGGTGATGGCACAGCCGGCGGCAAATTGAAGAGTTCCAGCTTCAAAATAAACAACTTTGAAATGGCGCGCAATTTTACCCACTTACACAAGTTGATGGTTGTGCGTGAGTGTGGGGCGAGTGTGTGTGTGTGTGTGTGTGTGTATCTGGGAGATACTCTGTTGCTCGTTTTCTCTGTATGTGTGTGTGTGTGTTGTTCGCTTGTATCTGATGTATTCAGCTGCGCTTTGGTCACGTACAAGATTGCTGCCCCCGAAATGGCTGTCGATGCTTATGCCACGGCTGGCGTCCCCTCGGTTACCCGATACCCAGTCGGCCAATAAACACGCCCGGACCCTGACATTAGTGGGTCAATGGTGGCCAAATGAAATACAATGAATAAGTGCACTGCTTATATACACTTGGATATATCTGAGTGGACAGACATATACATATACATACATACATACATACATATAAATATTTGTAATGTGTAATAATTGTTTATTGTGTGCTTGCAGGAATATTGTCTCCTCCGGGTCCGTTTCTGACGCCCAGTCCATCGCCATCGATCTCAGCTAGTCCACGCCTGCAACCATCACCATCGCTATCGCCATTCCCACAGGATGTGGTGCTCGTAGCCGGTGGCAACGCATTAAACGCCAACAGCAATCCACAGGAACAACACGTAAGTCCCATCATAATATACATATGTATATCTGCAACTGTAACTGTATCTGTATTAATTAATCATTGAATCCTTTGCAGGAGCGCAAGGCGGCGACGCCTGGCAGGCGACAATCCATACATCAGTTCACAAATGGCAGTCCCAACGCCGGCACCGTTGTCTTTCAGCCGAGTCCCTCCCAGTCGCCGGCCGCTGCCACGACCGTCATTGGCGTGACAGCTGGCGGGCTCATTGCCGCAGCCGGTGGACACAATAATGCAATCGGCACTGAGTTGAACGCCACGCTAGTCGGCTCCAACAATATCCAACTGAACAAGGTAAGTTGAGCCGTGCTGCACTCGCCCGATAAGATAAGATGCCCTATCAAAGTGGAGCACTGATGCCCGATAATGGAGCGAATCTACATTGCATTAACCACTACCAAGACACAACTAATGCAGTGCACAGCTTAAACAATAAACAGATGTCAACTGTCTTTTCGTTCTATTGAAATTGCTATGAATCAAAATATTGTTATTGAATTGCTCGCATTTAACTAATAGTTTAGACACAATTTATTGGCTATTTGACAGTGGCAACTAAATTGATTTTTTACACTTTTCTAGAAGGGCAACAAGCGGACGGGACAGCAGCACCAGCAGCACCAGCACCAGCAGCAACAGCAGCAGCAGCAACAGCAACTACAACAGCAGCAACTGCAGCATCAGCAACAACAGCAACTGCAGCAGCAAATCTTTAGCACCAACGCAGCGGCGCCCACCTCGATCTGCTCGACAGTAGCCGGCGGCTATGGGCAACCGAATGCAACGGCAATACCCACGCCCATTTCGTTTACGACAGCAAATGTGGCTAGTAGCCCAAAAGGTCAAGCGAAAAAGGGCGCCAATTCGGCGCTGAGCCAGCAGCAGCAGCAGCAGCAGCAGCAACAGCATCATCAACAACAGCAGCAGCAGCAGCAGCAACAGGCGCAGTTCCAGCAATACCAGAGCAGTAGTCCGCTGATAGCAGACAGTCCTATACCCAGTCCCAGCAACACCATTGCTGCTGCGGCCATAAAGCCGCCGACGCCACAGCCTCAGGCCGTACAGATGCTGCCGCAACAGTTCACAATCGCCAGCGGGCCGCAGCAGCAGCAGCAGGCGCCGCAGCAAGTTTTCCAGTTCATTCAGGGGCCGCAGGGTCAGATCATAGCCACCACCACACAGCAGGCGACGCTGCAGCAGCAGCAACAACTGCAACAACACCAGCAGCAACAGCAACAACAACAGCAGCAGCAACAGCAACAACAGCAGCAGCAACAACAGCAGCAGCAACAACGCTTTACCAGCAATACAGGCATTGCGTTGTCTACTGTCAACACCAAGGCGAGCAAGACGCCCCAACAGATTCTGCCCAAGCCGCAGCAGGAATTGGTCTCCCAGTCGCTGCAGCAGCAGCTGCAGAAGAACAAAAGCAACTCACAATTGCCGCAGATCTCACAGTCGCCTCAGCCGCAACAGGCGCAGCTCAGCTCTGCCTCCAACAATGCCAACAACCAGCATCAGCAGCAGCAACAGCAGCAGCAGCAAATCTTGCTGCCAGCAACATCAGCTCAACCACAGCAACTGTTGCTGAATCAGATGCCCGTGTTGGTGCAGCAGAACCCGCAGGGTGTGCAGCTCATATTGCGTCCACCCACGCCCCAGCTGACGGCCACGCCCTCGCTCGTCATACAGAACTCGCGCGGACAGCCGCAACTGCAGCAGCCGGCGCAGCAGCAACTGCTGCGCATCGTGGGCACCAATGGCGCCACCATGCAGCTGGCGGCCGCCACACCGACCTTCATAGTGTCGTCGCAGGGCAATCTCATCCAGCAGACGGCTGCCGCTGGCCAATTCCAGAGTGCGATCAAGACGGGCACCCAGCTGAGCGGCCTGCATGCGGCGCTGGCAGCGCAAACGCCACGATCTCAGCCGTTCACCACAACGGCCACCATCAACACCCAGTTGCTGGGCCAGAGCGTTGCGGCTCAGCTGCAGAATTTGCAGCTGGCTGCAGCGGCAGCTGCCAATGGCAATGGCATTGCTCAGATCCAGATGCCCAATGGGCTGGCGGCGATATCGCAGCTGCAGCAGACTCTCGGCGGTGCTACCATCAATCTGAATCAGTTGAATGGCGCCCATCTGCAGCAGATAGCCACGGCCTTCCAGACGCCGCAACCGCCGCAGCAGTCCACCACGACAGCTGCATCCGGTGGCGGCAGCGGCAACAGTTCCACGGAGCTCTTTGCTCAATCCTCTCCGGCGCATGTACCCGTGGCCGTTACCCCGGAGCCCCTGCGCCAGCCCACGGCACAGCAGCAGGCGGCCATGGCCACCATACAGCTGCAGCAGCAGCAACAGCAGCAGCAGCAGGCGCAAATACAGCAGCTGCAGCAGCAGTTGCAACAGACGCAGACACAGGTGCAACAGGCGCAGCAGCAGCAGCAACAACAACAGCAGCAGCAGCAACACACTGTGGAGCCCAAGAAGAAGCCTCGGCCGCGCAAAAAGAAACCACCGGCGGCTACGGCGGCAACAGCTCAGCAAAAGATTGCCATACCCGCCACGCCCACGCTGAGCACGACGCCAGCGCCGACGCTAACGCGAACGCCGACGCCGCAGGTGGCGCGCGTGAAGTCGCCGTCGCCGCCGCCCACGCACATCCAGCGCTCGAGCAACGGCAAACTCGATCTCGGCGATGTGATGAAGTTCTGCGGCATCACGGAGGATGACGACGACGATGAGGACTATGCAATGGATGCAGTCACAAACTCCGCACCGGCTGCAGCAGCTGCAGCGGCAGCCAATAGCAGTAGCAGCAGCAGCAACAGTGGCAGCAACAACAACAACAGCGGCAGCAGCAGCAGCAGCCACCACCATCAGCACATTGAGGAATCACTGCCACCACCACCGCCGCCGGCGCCCTTAAGCAATGGAGTAGTGGGCGCGGCAGTCAACGCAACAGCGGCGCCCAGCTCCAACGATATCATGATCTCCATACCGAGCCAAAACGGCAGCGATGGACTGCCCTTTACGCTGACCATTCCGGCACCAACGCCGGTCAACGAAGCCACCGAAATACCAAATATCCTCATTAAGATCGATCCAAGCGATGGCGCGGCTGCAGCGGCCGTTGCCAGTGGAGCCACCTTACCACCGTATACGCTGTCCACGCCGCGCCTGCCCACCGCCGAGGAGATTCAGCGGCAGGCGCAGCAGCATCTCGCCCAGCAGGCAGCCGCTGCGGCTGCGGCAGCGGCAGCTGGTGGCAAAATATGCACCAGCATGCAAACCACAACGCCGGCGCCCACAATTAGCTTCAGTCTGGGAGGAGCACAGTCGCAGACCATCGGCAATGTGACGCTGCAGCAGGCGCCCATTGCGGCGAGCATAACGCTGACCACGCCCACGCCCACGACAACAACAACAGCGGCGACAACGTCGTCGGCGACTGCAGCAACAACGGCGGCGGTGAAGCCGCGCCGCAAACCCGCTGTGCGTCGCAACACCAAGAAGCAGGAGACGCTCAACGGCAACATCATTAACAACGGCAACATCATCAGCACCAGCAGCAGCAACAGCAGCAGCATAAGCAACATCAGCAGTAGCATGAACAACATAGGGCACAGCATAATTGGTAGCAGCAACACCACCACAACCACCATTAGCAGCAGTGGGAATAGCAGCGGTGTCAACACCGTCAACACCATCACCCTGACAACGCCAGTGAGTAGCAGCAGTGCTTGCAGCTCCAGTATATTGCTGCCGCACGGCCTTGGGCTCGCCAGCAGTAACAGCGGCAGCAGCAGCAGTGCCACGCCCACAACTGTGCCCAGCCAGATTGGCAACATACAGATCTCGCAGGTGCACAACCACCATCAGACCACATTGCCCATCGGCAGTGCCGTGGAAAATAAGATTCAAATAATGCCCATTCTGCCGCCGGGAGCCACAGTGATGGGTGGTGCAGTGGCATCGGGAGCCGCAACGGCAACGACGACAACCACCGGTGCCACACCACAAGCGCAGCTCGTCTTTCAGCCTACGGCAGCCAGCACCACAGCAACCTCTGGCCCCGAGACGACCACAATCAAGCTGTCCAGCGATGGCCGTCAGATGCAATTGGTGACCATACCACAGGCCACGCCACCGTCGACGGGTGCTTCCATGCAGGCGGTGACCACGGCCGGTGGTGCTACCATATTGCCGCCACAATTGACGGGCATGCCAGGCAACGTGTCCATATCGGTGGGTTCGCCCGCCTCGGCAGCAGCGCTGGTGCCCCAGCTGACGGGCAGCCTAACCCTAGCCGTCTCGGAGCACTGCGAGCGACTAATTTTGCGTCATGATCCCAACACGCCGCAGGATCATCAATCGCAGCTCATACTCCAGGCATTGCTTAAGGGCGCTCTGCCCAATGTCACCATCATCAATGAGCCGACCCGCATGGACCCGAGCAAGCCACCAGCACCAACTCCGCCGCCGCCACAACCAGCACAACAGCAACAACAGCAGCAACAGCAACAACAACAACAGCAGCAACAGTTCCAATTGCAGCAGCAGCAACATGCGCAGGTAGCCACAACAACAGTCGCAGCCGCTGCGCATCCCCCCAAGCCACTGGCAACATCCAAGAGCGATATCAAAGGTATTTAAAGCTGTTTACATTATTTGGCTTGGCCCTTACTAATTACACTCATCTCATTTCAGCTGTCAACAATCGAAAGTTATCCACGCCCGCCGCACACGCCAGCAATCTGCTGAGCAGCAACAATAATACCAGCAGCACCAACAGTAGCAGCAGCAGCAGCATTCCCACCAACACCACAAATGCAATTAAACCACCGAGCATGCCAGCTAAGATTAGCGAAACTTTAACCTTTCCACAATTGCCGTCAACGGCGCAACTGCTGGTGCAGCAGCAACAGCCCCAGCAGCAGCAGCAGCAACAACAGCAACAGCAACAGACGTCGCAGCAGCCAGCAACAGCCAGCAATGCACAACGTTACGTGGCACTGCCACCCATTGATCCCAGCACGCAGCAGCTGTTCTGCCTGAACAGTGTCTCCAATCAGATTACGGCCATCAGCGCTGGCCAAACGACAGCGTCGATTGGGCCCACGGAGCGACTGCTGATTGCTCCCGCGGGCATCAATGCTCAGCAGCTGGCGCAATGCCTGCAGCTGGGTCAGCTGCACTTCAACGATGTGAATCCTCTGCCACCCACACAGTTGGCGCAGCAAGCGGCAGCAGCAACAGCCACATCAACAGCCACAGCAACGGCAACGGCAACGGCAACATTGCCCATTCAATTGCGCCCACAGCCGCCACAGCAGCAGATCGTTCATCCCATACAGCCCATCAGCAACGGGCATGGCCTTAGCCTGGGCTTGCCGATTAGCACGACAACAACCACAACGTTGACCACCAGCAACAGCACCACCACGAGCACCACTACGGTCACCAAGCAGGTGGCAAATGTGGCGCCCATCATAGACCAGAGCAAAGCTAAGCTGGAGCCGGCA